>NC_142695.1:12118928-12454642 GCF_029641045.1 Salvia hispanica
GATATTTGGATTTGGATTGGAGGTCTCTTCTCTCTCTGCGAATGGAATGAGGGAGGAAATGATTGAGAGAGAAGGAGAGATCCAAATCCGGAAACAGATGCAGAGAGATTGGGTTACATCTGCTAAGGAGGAAAGGGGGAGGAGAGGGGAATATATAGTGGGAGACCACAAATGAATACGCGTGAACAGGGTGGAAACTGTTTTGAGTGGACACTGGGGATTTGCCCATTTTGGAGAGACAGATCAATTGTGAGGTTTGATGGATTTGGTAGCTTCGTATTTGTACGGTTTACTTTTCATCATGCTAATAAATTCTAATTTGTTAATGCACAATAAATTACTCCCTCCTTGCGACATATAATGACTTTTTTTTTTTTTTTTAAGAAATTATTTGATTTTGTAAATAAAAGGAAGGGAGGAAGTTAGTTGAAGGTAAGACCCATTTAAAGTATTAGTTTTATATTGAGTGTAAAAAGTTGTGGAAGAGATCTCCTACTCCACTTTTCCTACTCCATTTCTAATCCACCCCTCACAACTTAATAAAATAATCTTAAAGTGGTGATAGGATTATTTTATTAAGTTGTGAGTGTGGATTAGGAATGAAGTAGGGAAAGTGGTGAAGGAGATCCTCTCCAAAAAAGTTGGTGGAATATGAAATCCGCATACTAAAAACGGAATAAAGTAAATGATTCTATAAATCGTGTACAACCCAAAATGACAAAAGAGTTCTTTAAATCATGGACGCAGAGAGTATTAAATATTATCTTTTATTACGTATCAAATTTTAATAAAACATCGGTATAGTATAATAAAATTAATTCATTATTATCATATACTCACTCCGTCCCACGATAAGAGTCACCTTTGTCATATGTCACTTTTACCATAAATGGTAAGTAGATCATACATTCTACTAACTAGCTTCAATCACATTTTATTATTAAATCGATATAAAAAGTGGGTCACACATTCCACTAACTTTTCTAACCCACTATTCTTTACATTTTTTTAAAACTCATGCCCACACCGAAAGTGACTCTTATTATGGGACGGAGGAATATAAAGGAAAAAATTAAGTACGCCTTCCATCTCGACTAAGTTGAGTCAAAACTTTTGAGCATAGTGATTAAGAAATTGTGTTGAAAACTAGTAGTAAATATAAAGAGTGATTAAAATATGTGATGGAATAATTCAAGAGTGATTAAATATTTTATATTTTATCACAAAAAGAAATGACTCATTATAATTGAAATATCCCAAAAAAAAATATGAGTCAACTTAGTTGGAAAGGGGGAAGTACTATTTTTTGGGTGGTCCATAAAAACTACTACTCCTAGTTTCATTTGTAAATAATATGGTCACGTGTGTAATTGATAAAATTCTCATATTAGAGAAAGAAAATAAATAAATAAAGCAATAGTATAACTGAGATAATAAAGAGAGAAAAGTAGTTATCCTAAGCTATAAAGGGAGTCTTGAAGCTTGTATTTGGGCCAGCCCACTTATAAAATTCTGGAGGCCCATATTGTTGGCTCCACACATATAACGGGCAGGCAATCAAAAATTTTGCAGGAATTTTTTTCGTAAATATATTACTTTAATTTTGTATACTAGTAGCAATATTTTAAATTCAATTTATCATTAAATTTGTTCATTCTACGCGTACCATCACATATCTAAATTTGGTTTGACGGGAAAGATGGAGTATTTGATGTTATATTCGATTTAAATATTTAATTTGCTTTATATTTCCGGAAACAGAAATTAGGCAGAATCGAAGAAAGAAAAAAGAAAGAAAAATGAGCAGAGTGATATGCAAATTCATTCTATCATCCTCTATCCCAGCTACTCACCTCCGCTTCGCTCCTCTTTGCACCGCCGCTTCAAGGTCTTCGCGTATGGCTGCTCAACCGTCTTCTTCTTCGTCGTCGTCGTCATCGCCATCTTCCCCTTCCCCTTCCGCCGCCATCGATTTTCTCACTCTTTGTCACAGTCTCAAGGTATCCGTTTCTGAATTCCTGAATCAATGCCTACTCAAATTTGTAAATTGTATGTAATTGGCAGCCAAATTTGGGATTGGAACTCCGGTGGCGAAACTATCTCCTTCCTTCGCTTTGTCGAAACATTGTACATTAGAATGCATACCTCTATCGTGATCTACCCGTGGTGGAAAGGCTGCTGCTCTATACAAATTTGTAGATTGTATGATGGAATTGGAACTATCTCCTTTCTTCACTATGTCAAAACATTGTAGATTAGAGCACTCCCAATGGAGGTGGCGAATTCTCGGCGATAAATCGCCGATTATCGCCGAATTATCGCCGGCCATTGTGGCGAAGTCGGCGATAATTCGGCGATAATGTTACCGTTGCTTCGCCGAGTGGCGATTTATCGCCGGATTATCGCCGAGCGATCGCCGGCCACTGTGGGCGACGCTCGGCGATAATCGGCGATTTTTAAAATTTTTTTTTTTTTTTTTGGCCGAACGGCTATTTTATCCCACCCCTATAAATATTTCATCCTCTTCCTCCATTCATCACCCACAAACTTCATTCACACAAATTTTCAATCTTTTTTCTCTCCATCTTTATTAAATGAGTTCTGATTCATCGTCTCGTGCTCAGTCCGACGAGGAAATATCACATTCTTCTTCCGAAGAAGAGGTACCTCCCGCTCCCACCGGATGGGATGTAGCGGGTTTCGCCAACAACCCAATCAACAACTATATCTCCCGCTGCATACAAAGCGAGATCGCTCGAATGCAGCAGCCACCCCCCCAACGGCCAATCCGCCGGCGGCGCCGATACATCCCTCGCAACCACACTGGTGCGCACGATCGGCTGTTCGCCGATTATTTCGCGGAGGAACCACGTTATCCGGCAGATGTATTTCGTCGCCGGTTCAGAATGCGCCGCTCCCTCTTCCTGCGCATTGTTAATGCGTTGTCCGCGCGTTACCCCGAGTTCCGGCTCCAGCGAGACGCAGCAGGGAAGCCCGGACTATCGCCCCTACAGAAATGCACTGTTGCCATCCGGCAGTTGGCATATGGAGGGTCCGCCGACATGTTCGATGAGTATCTGCAATGCGGCGAGACGACTGGCAACGAGTGCCTGAAGAATTTCTGTCAGGGCGTGCGAGAGATATTTGGGGAGCACTACCTTCGCTCGCCGGACGCAGCTGACTGCCAGTTCCTACTGGATTGGCACTGGAGGACCCACGGCTTTCCGGGGATGCTCGGCAGCATCGACTGTATGCACTGGCAGTGGAAGAACTGCCCAACCGCGTGGCGAGGCCAGTTTACTACCGGCTACAAAGGTACGCATCCCACCATCATTCTTGAAGCCGTTGCCGACCAACGGCTTTGGATTTGGCATGCTTATTTTGGTATAGCCGGGTCGAACAACGACCTAAATGTTCTCAATTCCTCGCCCCTTTTCAACGAGCGGATCAACGGATTAGGCCCCTCCATCGAATTCACGGCCAATGGCAATGTGCATAACATGGGGTACTACCTGGCTGACGGCATCTATCCGCAATGGCCCGTGTTTCTGAAGACGATCAGATGCCCACTCGGAGATAGAAGAAGGTATTTTGCCCGAGCGCAAGAGTCTGCGCGCAAGGATGTGGAGAGGGCATTTGGGGTGCTCCAATCGCGATTTGCACTGGTAAAGGGTCCGACGCGCTTTTTCTACCAGGGGGATATTGCCGATATCATGTATGCGTGCATCATCATGCATAACATGATCATCGAAGATGAACACGAAGGCGTCCTCGACGTCACCAACGACCCAAGTGTTGCATCATCGAGTCACGGTGTCTCAACCGAGTCCGCCCGCCAGGGTGTACCGCACAACGAACATGAACGGTTCCAGGCGTTCATGGACATACACCAGAAGGAGGCCCATCAAGCACTACAACACGATATCATCGAAGAATTGTGGGCAAATAGAAACCGCGCCCACCGCCCTTGAATTTTTTTTTCTTTGAATTTTTTTTTTGATTTTTTATTTCCATTCGTGTACTTTTTTTTTTTTTAATTTTCTTCGTTGTAATGTGTACCCGTGTTTAATACAACGAACTTTATTACTATTTATTTGATTTATCTTTATAAATTAAATAAGCTAGCTTTATTATATATAAAAATAAAACAATTAAATTAGTGATGATGTAAAAATGAAATGTTGAGTTAGGGAGAAATAAGGGAGAAATAAGGGAGAAACCATTGTAGGGGTTGGCTAAAAACTGGGGATAAAATGTGATGCTGATGTGGCGCTGATGTGGCAGGAGTTAGGGAGAAATAAGGGAGAAATAAGGGAACTCCATTGGGAGTGCTCTTAGAATGCTTACCTCTATTATGATCTGGCTGTGTTGGAATTTTGGAAAGACTGCTGCTCTATACAAATTCTTATAGAATATGTTGCATATGCATTATCAAATAGATCTGATATTTATAATCAACAATAAAATAGATTGCATTGTGATTTCAATTTGATAAGAAGGGAAGTAGAGCGTTGGAATTTCTTTAGACAAAACATGAAGTCTGAAGGAGATACACATGGATTAGGGAAGAGTTACCTATTACATGGATATGTTGCTATATGCATCATTTTATCACCTAAATTTGCTTAACTGGAACTATTAGCGTAAATATGATCTCCTTTTGCAATCCTACCAGGCGACAAAGCGAGCAGGATGGGTAAAAAGGGGGGTTCAGGAACCAGAGTCGATAGCTGATCACATGTATCGGATGGGATTGATGGCTCTTATAGCTTCTGACAATCCTAGCGTCAACCGTGAGAAGTGAGCCTTTTTTTTAGAATTTCAGTTATATATTTTATTATGTATGTCGTGTTCAAATTTTTTACACCTGTTACCTCCTCGATCTCAGGTGTATAAAAATGGCTATTGTGCATGACATTGCTGAAGGTGAGGGATGTAGTATGTAGTATTATAATTTACAATGTATATGTGTTAGGAATAGATAGCATCAGAAAATGTGGATGCTTTTGGTTGCATTCAGGAGAAGGAACAAAGACACTTTTTAAGGATTGGCTAACAAACATTGCTTTGTATTGTGGGATGATCTAAATCTCTTTTTAGCATGTTTCTGATCAACTGCAAGATTTCATGTTTGATTCCGGTGTATAGCTATAGTTGGTGATATCACCCCTTCTGATGGGGTTCCAAAGGAAGAAAAGAGCCGACGCGAGCAAGAAGCATTGCAAAAAATGTGTGAACTACTTGGAGGAGGTGAAAGAGGTAAGAGAATATTTAGTCAACCATTGTTGTTCTCTTTGAACTTAATATATACCATGCTCTTATACCAGTTTACTGGCTGCTGTAATATGTTTGCTGCAGCTCAGGAGATTAAGGAATTATGGATGGAGTATGAAGAGAATTCTTCTATGGAAGCTAAAGTTGTGAAGGACTTTGACAAGGTAATATGTATACTGATCTCTCGACTCTTATGTGAAATGGGAAATTTCCTCAATATGGTGTTATTTACTCAAGGCTCAGTTCAGAATTCCAAAGTGCGCTTATAACAAGTAAATAGTGGTCAAAGTGGGCGCATTTCTGTGATTAAATTTTACCACATCTATCAGTAAAGTAAATACTAGCTAATTATATTTGCTGAAGTGATGTATCAAAAGCTTTAAGACAAAACCTTTGATTTCGACAATCATTGATTGCAGCGTCCATTGGACATTAAAACTGCTGCATTTATTAAGTAGTACTCCCTCCATCCCACTTAAAATGACACATTTTACTTTTTGGGATGTCCCATTCAAAGGGACACATTTCTAAAAATGGAGACACTCCCTCCACTTTATTCTCTCTCCACTTAACACACTAAACAACACTGCATAAAATCGTGTGAAATACTTCGCTTTGTCTGCTTTGACTGGGAAGGAGGGAGTAATCATTGTTAATTTTAGCAAGTGCTTGCTTATCTTCTTAGTTCTATGTTTTTTCAATCATCTCAAATTTGGACTTACTCGCAGGTGGAGATGATACTGCAAGCTCTAGAGTATGAAACTGGTAATTCAACAAACCATAGTAATTCAAGTATTTTTCTGACATGAAGTTCATGATTATGGGATCTTAATATAGCTCGTCTTAGAACTGTTGCATGCCCTATCTCAATTAGAGTATGTGACTTGCTAATTTCTGAGATTGCATACATGAGATGATGCCTGCTACAACTCATTGATGGCCATACTTCCTTCATAATGTATCATTTTTTGAGGATAAATAGATGTTTGATTTTAATCAGTGTACAGTGTGTTCTCGTCCAGCGCCATGACTTCCCAAAACTATTCTACTTTCAATCTCCTTGTGTGTCAAATAAACCATGGAAGCTGGAGAGATATATACCCTGAGCTCTATTTACAATTTTGCATTCAGTAGCTAGTAGTCTTGCACTTTGCCTTATTTTTTGTCATGTATCTGCATCCAATTATAGTTGTACAATTTATGTTATGTTATCAGAAAAACTTACAAAACTGGAATATTTTCTTATATGCAGAGCAGGGAAAGGATTTGGAAGAGTTCTTTGAATCAACTGCAGGTTCACCCTAATTCCCATATTTCTTTTTGTCAAAACTAGCTGTATCACTCATTCTCAATTAGAAAATTCTCCGCATTGGTGCATGCACGGACATTGTTCTTGGATCAAAATAAACAAAGTACGATATAGCTATATAATGACATATGTAATGGAACAAAACAGTTTCAGTCATTTATAGACCAGCCATTTCTATGGACATAACTCATAATGGCAAAGTGCTCTTTCTTGTAACTACAGGGAAGTTCCAAACAGATCTGGGAAAAGCATGGGCTCTGGAAATAGCATCAAGGAGGAAAAAACACTAACAACTTAGCTTATAACATCGTTCATCTAATGCCATTCCCATCTTGAGGCCACTTCTTTCTGTGTAGGCGGAGCGTGAGCTTTCACTTCCAAACTACCAGTGATTTTAGTATTTGAGTTTGCAGAATATATGCAGATTGGGATCATAGATAATAGCTGGGAATCATTTTTAAAACTTCCTTCTGTGTTCTCTGATACGGATAAATAAATATCGGCCATGATGCTTTTATCATTTTGCAGAATGGCATCTTCTTTATCTTCATTTTGGTTCTACATAATGGTTCTTTATCTACATCTGTAATAACTCGAATCTCCAATCTTAAAATATGAGAGAGTTTCATTTTTGAAATGAGACTATTTTTCGTGGGCACCCAAAATGAGACTATTTTTTTTATGGACGAAGTGAGTAATTGCATCGTCAAAAATAGCAAAGCCTATGATTTGATGGCAACAGTAGGTTGAGACATCAATTTATGGAGTTGAAGATAAATGAGCTAATTGCAGTTTGGATGGAGATGGTGATGCTGCTCCAAGTACTCTCTGCTGTTCATCTCTGTCAACCTATTTCAATAAATAAACAAAAAATAATAACGACACAAGTCTTTTTTTGAAATCATCAAAAAGAAGATAAATCGATCCTTCCAAATCCGACCTACTAATGGTGCGATCTTTGGCGAAGCCCAAGTCGTTGTCCACGCACACGTCAGAAAGGCCGCGTGTGGTAGCAGCATCGGATATTGTCACAACCTTCTCAAATAGTTCCATTGGACTACCTTCTGCACTGCATAATAATCTAGCTCGATTCTCATACATCACCTATAAACACAAAAAAATCATGTGACCTACTATAAAACCAGCCAAATGATTTACAATGTTGAAGGACTAACATCAATTAGAGTCACAAAGCGGTATGCTGCAGTCCTATTTGCTGGCCCGAATATCGGAACGCCTTCGACAGCCAGTGTATGAAACTTCTCTGTGAAAAATTGTTACCTCAAACTGCTAGAAGAGTTCATATATAAACTGGAAATCTTGAAGAAGAAACGGCTTACTGAATAGCCCGAAATAGTCTGCAGCTCCGAGGGGCCTATCGCAGAGCTGGTCGAAAGGGAAGTAGGCGCAGCCGTTGGCTCCCAAAGGAACCTAACAAGTGTAAAACCACACCATTATAAGCAACAACCTTAACTATATATGTAGGCTGCTTTGCAAGATCGACCTGCAGTTTTCTTCCCATAACCACTTCAACCTCTTCCGGAGCAGCCACGTTTTCGCCTATCAACTCTCTGAATTTCTGTTCAAGAACCTTCGACACATGTTTTCCAACAAAATAGAAGCCTTCCTCTGCCTGCATAAACCAATTTATATCAATGCGTATCGAAATATATTTTGCAAGGAAATTACTAGCGATAAGACATGGAAAATGTACCGATGTCATTTTGCGGTAGTCCAGATATGAACCAATCTGATGAACTACACATCTCTCCTGCATCAAAACAGATTCTTAGAAATCAAATAGTACTACATTTTTTTTTGTAGTGAATGAGACAATTTATGCACCTTGAGAGTGGCAATGAACGGGAGGAACAGGTCCCTCTGCAGCCCTCCTTCGTAGAGCTTATCTGGAGCTCGATTCGAAGTAGCAACCAGAACCTGCAAAAGGTGTTTAGTTGAACAATCACTTGTATAGACAAGGGTTAGAGGCCTTGAGATGTTGGAAGCACTTACAACGCCGTTGTTGAACAAATGTGTGAAGAGACGATTTAGGATGAGTGCATCGGCTACATCAGTCACCTATATAGAGAATAGTTAGGCCAGAACCACTAAGTTAGAAGCGTGCAACGTGCTCAACAAGATCAACTCGCACCATGAACTCATCGAGGCATAACAAGATCGATTCGTTTGAGATCTCCCCACCTACGATTTCTAGAGGATCTGCAACTCCTCTATGTTTCTGCAAACGATTATTAAGGGTAAATAAGTAACAAGAAATGCAACAAGGGAACATCATATGTAAATACCTGCAAACGGGCGTGAACGTTTAGCATGAAGTCATGGAAATGGATCCTACGCTTTCTCCAGCTGCGTGGCCTACGGATATGCAACTAAGAAAATCATACCTTTACCTAATTAAGAAATAATAAACATCCTTACAGTTGATGATAGAACAAGTCCATCAGCATAGTCTTGCCAGTTCCCACTCCTCCGTAGAGATAGAGTCCTCTCACAGGCGTGAAACGGGGCGAGTACCACCAACTTCTCCTACAACATACACGTACTAATAATCAGCCATGAATCCATGTGATGGTGATCATGAACACTCATTAATAGTCTACCTCGCAGATCTTTGAGAAGCGGCGTATGCATCCAACCGGGAAGCTCCTGCGTTTGCAACGAGATCATCATATAGCCGTTGAAGCTCCCCTAACGTGTCTAGCTGCAACACAGTGGCACAAAATCAGACACTCAACTTTGTCAAGATTCTTCCTATACTCTAAACACTCTGCATTTAAACATGGTATACTAATCTCAAATTTACAATCTTGAACCAAAATTAGTCACTAGTGTTAACATACCTGTGAAGCATCTCCATCCAAAAGCTCGCCGGCAGCGATTCTTCGACCGTATTCCATGAGAGGTCCATCTCTACTAAGTTCTACCACTAATTCATCCAAGAAAATAAAAATTCAATCTTTTTATGAGGAAAAATTCACAAACAATTGAATCATGAATACAACCTCCAGTAGCAGCATTAGCAGAAAGAGCTCGAGACACCACATATAATGGATGTTTACATTCACAAACCCTTTGATTTATGTATACAGAGCAAAAATCGAATCTTTTTGTTGATCCAATGTTTCCCTTCCAAAGAGCTGGCCTCAAATGCCTCGCAGCCCAAATGATTTTTCTCATTTTTTGATTCAAAACTCAAAATTCACTAGTTTTTGATGTGGGAAGGAAACTGCAGTGAAGAAGATCAATGAATGAGTATCACAACATATAAAAGAATCAATCTTGTAAAACAATACTCCATCAAGTTGGAAATTGCTTTCCAAATGCCCATGAAACAAATTTTTGTTTTAAATTAGTACATAGATGATAATCTTACATTTTTTACACTGACAATTGAATCAAACAAGTCATAAACCTGGCAATTTAGCCTAGAGAAAAAAGGTGGCATGATTATGCACTAAATTTTTAACAAAATTCAAAATCTTGAGAAAAATAATATACCTGATTGATGAAAATGCCAAAATAAGATACATGCACATGCATTACATAATTATAATCTGTATGCAATGCTTGTATGAATAATGGAGAGTAATTCTCCTAAAAATGAATCAATAGAAGTGCTTAAAAATGTGAAAAGAGAGACATGAGAAATAGAGTATATAATTCCCCTATATCTGAGGAGCTGAGCACTTGGAAGATGGAACTCAATTTTTTTTTTAAATAATAGTGTTTCATCTTATCTTTTGTTAAAAGGTTTAATTTTGTGACACAGTGTCATCATTGCATATTGATAGCCTTCTTTAATTTTTTTTTTCTCCTCGTGAAGTGGTTGAGTGATGCGTGTATATTCAATTAATA
This sequence comes from Salvia hispanica, assembly GCF_029641045.1. Taxonomy (NCBI): domain Eukaryota; kingdom Viridiplantae; phylum Streptophyta; class Magnoliopsida; order Lamiales; family Lamiaceae; genus Salvia; species Salvia hispanica. The sequence goes on from NC_142695.1 coordinate 12,129,388, forward strand.
TTCATTTTGACTTGGTTTGATGTCACCTACATCCACTACATCCATTTACAAAATTGCCCATAAATAAATAAATAAAATTATAATGAAAATAGCGGTCATTGGTTGATGGTAGTATAGAATATGCAATGTCTTTACAAAATGATAATGACAGCTACGTATTAATTCGGTATGAAAATAATTGCTGGTGCAGGGGTAATTTGGTCATAAAATTACTATCAAAAGTTGGGAGTTTTATTTCGGTGGTAAACGGCAATTCGTGTTGGAGTTGTAAAGAATGTTGAATCTTATCAGTTAAACGTCGTTATCTCAGACGGCAAATGGGCCACAATATGGGCCATGGGCCCATTCACCCATGACGCAGTCACTATCCTCTCACTTTTAAAAGAAATAAAATATCCTCAGTTACAACAATACCAAATCATCATTTTATAGAATCAAAATTTGTTGAGTTTAATGTTAGGGTTCCAAAATCTTGTCATTTTTATATATTTTATTAAATATATATTTCATTTATATTATTGTAATAAATAAATCATAGTGCATTCTATTTATTTATTTTATTTATATTTTAAAATAGCTTTTCATTCATTTTTTTTATACTTTTAAAACACAATTATAACAAATGTGTTTTAACCGACACTTCAGAGTTATCAGCAATTAAATAGTGTTCCAACTAACTAGACATGGATCAAGTGTTAATACACAATTATAACAAATCTATCTATCTTAATCTAAAGTGACAGTTTGGTGAAAAGATATTTTTACCCTTTTTGGAGGAAAAATGTAAAGCTATTTTTGTGTACCCTTCTAGTCATTTTAAGAAATATCAACCATTGAATAGAAAAAAGGCAGCTCTGAAAATGAGTCCAATCAAATGCAAACTTCTTGAAGAAGATTTTAAACACATTTAAATAGATGCACTAGAATCTGTCCAATCAAATGCAAATTTCTTGAAGAAGATTTAAAACACATTTAGATAGATGCACTAGAATCTGCATTTTTTGGTTTTATAATTGCAGTATAGCAGGTGTGGCTCTGCTTGGAATCAGACGACGTGAGGCGACGAGGAGACGCCGGAGAGGAAGAGGAAGCGGCGCCGTTGATACTGTCATGTGAGGAACAAAGGTGAAATCTTTTGAACACCAAATGACCAAAACTCAAGTTTTAAATTAGAACTCTTAGGAACATGAAATAAAATGAACAAAAAAATATCTCACCCCACCGATGAAGGGAGACGACACTGGTGATGGCGGTGAGTCTAGCGGCTGAATGCAGTGGCGACAGTGACGTCAACAATGGTGGTGGCGTGAAACCGTGAGAGAGGCGTAAGAAAAAAACGAGAAGAGGAAAGGGAGAGGAATGAGAAAAATCAGCGAGGGGGGCGGTGGGCGACGACGACGGAAAGAGAGGTGAGAAAAGGAGAGGGCGGCGGTGGTTGCTGCCGGAGAGAGCTGCCGGAGATCACCACAGCTAGGCTGGCGTGTGAGGGCGGGTGACGAAGGCGAGGAACGATGGCTAGGCGAGCTATGCAGTGTGGCGGGTGTGGAGGAAGCAAGTGGGCGGCGAATCACGGACGTCGAGGCAAGCGGAAGGAGGCAGGCGGAGCGGGCGGCGGCGGCGCATGGAAGGGAGGAAGGAGTAGGGTACAGTTGAATGGGAAGAGAGAGAAATGAGGCGCCTCATATTAATTTAGGGTTTCTATTTGCTAATTGGGCTCTAATTTTGGGCTTTTAATGTAGCATATAATTTGGGTTCTTATAGTGGATTTATACATGATTAATGTTTTTTTTATTAAATAGAATTTATGTTAAACTCTATTATTATAATTATCATACTTTAAAGCTAGGTTCTAATTTAAACTTTAAATTTATTGTACTTTGTATATATTTTTAAAATCAAATTAAATTTTATATTAATTTCTTGACTATTTTTTATAACTTTTTGTTATATTGAAATTACTTTTAGATTGTAATTATGTATAAAATTTTATTTATATTTAATATTCAATCACTATCATTTATAAATATACAATACTACTATATATATACCTATTTAAATTCAAACCTAGCTTTAATTTTGTTTTATTATGTATAAGTCTTATCTAAACTCATAGAAATTACGCATTAATATTATTTTAATATTTTTATATGTATTTCATAGATATTATTAGAAAAAATAAATGACCTCCTTTAATTTTAATGGTATACATCCCTCATAATTATATAATAACAATCAATACATAAATTTATATAAAAGTGTACTCGATTTTTTTCATATGATAATACACAATTAAACTTTATATAATTTTTATATTTATATAATAAACTGATTTTTTTTTTTTTGTTTTCTACTCACACATATTTTCTTTATTTGTATATCATATTCTAACTAACTCATACTACTCTTGAATTATTAGTCACACATCTCTTATTTGTCAATTATATTATTCCACTTATATCATAAATCAAATTGTATAAAATTGTTTACTGAATTTGAAATATTTTATAGGAATAAGTAAATTATTGATTTAGAGTGGGATAAGATAAAGCATATATATGATTTTGTAAATATTTCTATTGTTATGAATTCTTATTTCCTATAGTTTCATTGGTATTAGTATTCATTATATGAAAATTCTTATGTCCCGTGCATAGCACATGGGTTAATACTAGTGTGTTTAAACCAACACTTCAGAGTTATCAACAATATAGATTATCCAAAGAGAGGCCAAAAATATGTGATGGTCTTAGTAATTCTCAAAAAAAATACTCACTTTTCCTTTATAAAATAGACTAATTCACCATTTTAGTTTGTCCTTTAAAACTAAACCATTATTTTAATAGGAAGTTTTTTTTTACTTTAATATGCGAATATATTTTTTACTAATAATATTTTAATTAATTATTTTTTTTATTTTACCAATTATATTTTGTAGCTTGCAATTTCAAAATTGATCTATTTTTAAGGACAGGGTCAATATCAATATTCCCTCTTTTGCTTAATTTATTCTCAAACTTTATATGCTTTATTGTTACTTTGCTTTTCAATTTATTACTAGTTTAATAAATTATTTTAAAAACCAATTTTTAAGATAGCAATTGACGACTATATTTAAATACTTATTTATAGTACTTCCTTAGTTTGTTATTACAAGTTCGATTTACCATTTTAGTCTATTTGCAATTAAAAGTCTCAATTTATTTTTACTATGAAAGGTAGGTATACTACCCTTTCGGTAAACCATTCCTATTATATACGAGTCTCATATTTCACTATATTTTTTCTACACACCTTCGTTTATATTTCTTCAAACTCGGGCCGACTCAAACGAGACTCCTAATTTCAGACGGGGGGAGTATCAGAATAACATGTGTACTTGCATATTACCTTGTTCATTGACTATTAGGAGTCTCATTTCTTTTAGACAAGAGTTTAAAGAAATGTTAATAAAATTAGGTAGAAAAGGTTAGTGGAACAAGGATCTCACTTGTATATATATAAGTTTTAAATGAAATGTGATTAAAATGAATTAGTGTAAGGTCACACCTATTATTAATTATAGTAAAAATGAACCGAAACTCCTATTAAGAGATGGACCGAAATGGAAAACAAAACTCCTAGTCACGGACAAATGGAACAGTAGGGTCTAGTGATAACTTAAAGTGAAATTGAGCTTTTCCTTGCATGCATTGACGGAGAAACTATGGCTATATTTTGTGGTATTTGCACTTCTTGTCCTTGATCTCCTTAATTAGTGTAAAAGCCAAAATTGGTCCTGAACATATGGTCATTTTATGTTTTTGGTCCTAAATATTATTTTTTGGATTTTTTGATCCTGAACATATGGAAATTTGATCATTTTGGTCCTCCGTCAACATTTCCGTTAAAAACTAACGGTCAACGGGTTTAATCCCGATTTTGACCAAATTAGACTTTTAGTTCTAATTTTCTCTAATTATTTTAGTAATTATTTATTTAAAATCAGATTTAAATAATATAAAAAATAAAATGAAAAATTGTAATTCCACTAACGGTGAAGAGGAATTACAAGTTTTCATTTTATTTTTCATATTATTTAAATCTGATTTTAAATAAATAATTACTAAAATTAGGGAGTAAAAAGTTAGAATTAAAAGTCTAATTTGGTCAAAATCCTTGACCGTTAGTTTTTAACGGAAATATTGACGGAGGACCAAAATGATCAAATTTTTATATGTTCAGGACCAAAAAATCCAAAAGATAATGTTTAGGACCAAAAACGTAAAATGATCATATGTTCAGGACCAAATTTGACCTTTGCTCCCTTAATTATACATTACATTCATGGCTTCGGAATCATGTACTCTCTGTCCCCATATCCACAAAATATTACATCAACTGATCAACATATTAGAAGGACCAAAAAAATCAGAGTCCTAAATAAAAAGAGAGGATTTTTAGATATGTACATCACAAGAATAGAAGTACAAATGAAGTGGTGTGGCATGGCCTACTTAAACTTTCCTTTTCTCTAATTACCTTGGACCAGAAAGTTCAATGCAGTTGGCATCACAATCATCATCTATGCTCTTCTCCATCCCAAACATGCTCAACTCATCACAATCATTCAGCTTGCTCTTTGAAGTGGTGCTGCTGTCAATGTAGCTATGTGATGCCGCCCATTTTTCAGCAAGGCCGTCGCCTTCGAGCATCCTCACAACGTCGGCCATTTTAGGACGGTGCGCGGGCAGGTACTGAGTGCAGAGCAGAGCCACTTGCAGCATCTCCCCCACCTCAATCCTGTCATACTTCATCCCAAGCTCTTTGTCCACCAATAACTCAATTTTCTTCTCTTGCTGGACCTTCTTAACCTAAAATGTCACAAATCTTGTATTAGTTCAAGTCCAATTAGTGATCAAAGAAACACACATTACCCATTCTAGCATGGCTCCTTTCTGGCTCACGGTTTTCCCAAACTCGAGAGCTCGCATTCCTGTAATCAGCTCCAGCAGGAGGATCCCGAATCCAAACACATCAGTCTTGTCTGATGACTGGCCGGTGGAGAGGTACTCTGGCGCGATGTGGCCTACAGTGCCACGGACAGCTGTGGTCACATGAGATTCACCGTGATCGAGCAACTTTGCAAGCCCAAAGTCTCCCACAACCGCCTCACAGTAGTCGTCCAGCAAGATATTGGCAGCCTTGACATCTCGGTGGATTATCTTTGGATCACATTGCTCGTGCAGATACAGTAAACCCCTTGAAGCCCCGATTGCAATTCTCTTCCTCGTGTTCCAGTCAAGCCCCAGTTTCCCTTGTAACAACAAAAAATGGCACACATGTTTTATCACCTAATAATTTAAACAGACTACTAAAACATTATGCATTTGATTCAAGCTGTTTTATTGCAAGTCTTAACCTTTCTGTGATCTCAAATTTCATGATTAGATATGTGCAACTGTTTTTCTTCTATGAAAATGTTTCAAACAAGAATGCTAGAAAATTAGCAGTCTCCAAAAAAGAGGAACTGAAGCTACCTCTAAGCCTTGACGCGACGCTGCCATTAGACATGTAAGGGTACACAAGAAGCCTCTCATTTTGGGCGGCACAGTATCCAAATATACGAAGCAAGTTCCTGTGAACCGCCAGGCTGATCATCTCAAGCTCCGTTCTAAACTGTGATATCCCGGTAGTTCCTGTCAGATCCTTTAGTCGCTTCACTGCAACCAGCGTTCCATCTTCCAATTTCCCGCGGTAAACATTGCCAAATCCCCCAGCACCAAGTATGTTTTTGGAGCTGAAGTTATTCGTGGCACGTCGTATCTCTGAAATGGAGAAGCTCTTGAGGTTCCCTAGTCTTATAAGGTCCTCTTCTTGAACATCTACAATATTAAAACAACAATATACAGTTAGGAAAACTAGAAAACGAGGAACATGTTATTAGCAAAGTTATCGCATACCTGTAATGTTTAGAACAGACCGCTTCCTCTTCACGGTTCGTTTGTGGAGTAGAAAGCCTAATACTAAGACTAAAATGGAGACAAATATAATGCTCACTCCAAGTGCAATTGCTATTTTCTTGGTCTTGGACTTTCCTGATTTATCACCACAAAATGAGCAAATTGATCCGAGTTTAAACGACATCGAACAGAGAACAAGAGAGCATCATCAAGTCTACCGGAAGAGGGGTTGATGGCAAATGAAAGAGGGCTAGCCAGGAGGGATTCAGAGCATTTTTCACTGGAGTGGCTTCCACAAATCAGAGGATTTCCAAGAATACTGCAACAAAACATTTGATGAATTGAGACAAATGAATATAAAAAAAAATAGTAGCAAAACAAAGGAAGCCCACACACAAAACAAGGCACAGAGAGTGGCAGAGTAACATTTGTCTTACACAATTGTAGCATTCAATACAGCTGATATGAATGTCATAATATGTGAATGTGATTAATCAGTAGTGAGAAATCTTACTTAAATGTTTTGGTTGGAAAAGTAGGAATAGGTCCACTGAGATTATTGAAGGACAAATCCCTGAAATATTCAAGAAAAGGACAGAACATCCCATGATTCACATGTGGAAAAACAAATCCCACAGCACTAAGATAAGCATTACAGAACAAAAATGAGGAAAACTCAGAGAATATGGCAAGATTGATACTCACAAGAAAGTAAGACGAGGGAGATTGGCCAAAGGCAGAGGAACAGGCCCACTCAAGCTATTGTTGTTCAACCTTCTATATTCATTACAAGACAAACCACATCAAACAGACAGTAGTACAATGAAAGTCAAACAGAGGGATAGTATTTTGCCAAGAAAAGAAGTAAATTCAAAAAAAAAAAAAACTCACATATACTGTAGGTGGTTCAAGAGGCCTAAAGACTCAGGAATATGGCCATGTAAATTGTTGTTTGAGAGATCCAGTGCCTGAAGATTTGGGAGATAGCCTATTTCCTTTGGAATATGGCCAGAAATATTGTTGTTCTGCAACATTCTGCATTGCAAAATTCAACATGAATGGTCCCTTCAAAATTCAAACTTTAGTTTGTGTGGGTTTGAAATTTGCTTACATTTGCTTGAGGTTTGTAAGGTTGGCAATCATCCAAGACAAAGACCCTGATAAGCCCTGACTTGGAGCTCCACTGCCCAGAACATAAACCACCAAGATTAGCAGTAAAAATGCAATCTTTAACAGCAATAAAAATTCAATCTTTAACAGCAATAAAATACTAAAAATACAATCTTTAATAGCAATAAAACAAAATCAAGGAGAAGGAAGAAGACCAACAAGGCAGTAACAAGATCATTAGAATTGCAAGTAATCATAGACCAGCTGCAAGGGTCCACAGAGTTCTCATCCCAATTGCTGAGAGCTCCATGAGGATCAGAGAGGCCTTCCCTCACAGCAGTCAGAGCTTCAACTACACACCACAAACAAACAACAATACATTATGATTAAGAAGAAATGGAGCTTTTGTAATCTGTTGAGAGTTACCTTCTGGATTGCGGGGCTCAAAAGAGACAGAGAGAGTAAAGAAAAATGGAAGGGAGAAGAGAAGGAGGCAGTGGCTTGGAAGGAGAGACATTGTTATGATCACTGGCAAAACATGGTAACAAGAAACAAAACCACTACTACTACATTTGATTCACAAACATTGTTTTTGAGCACCTTTCTTTTCTCTCTCTCCCGCTTTCTGAAAAGCATTTTTTACAAAGACACCTCTTTTACTATGTACCTCCTCTTTTTAGACCACTTTATCTTTTTATTGCTCCAGTTGCTTGCCTTTTGAATGTGTGCAAAAGGAGATTTACGGTAACAAGGAGATAAAAAAAAGAGTCTGTACAATTGCCTACACCACACCTACTGCAAAAAAAAAAAATAGTGCCTGCAGCAGGTTTGCAGTTGTTTTACTGACCCTTCTTCTTTCTCTCAAATAATCAACTATTTTTTGACATGAAATTTTAGAAAATACAATTAATATTTAATGAAGTACTATAAAATAAAAAAATTATAAGAGAAAATGAGTAAAAATGTTATTTTTTATTAAAAATTGAGCAATGAGTAATTGCTTAATTACCTCTACAAATGTCTACTGGAGTCAATCATGCAGGGACCAAGCAATATTAAAGCGCGGAGCATGTCTATTGTATATTTGAAAAATTTTAGGCATTTGGAAATTTATTTCGAATTATAATGAAAATAAGTAGTAGTACTACCTTTTTTGCAAATGCATAAATTATTCAAATTCTACTCCTATTATTATGGAATTTGGCCTAATCCAACGTAGGCAAACAAATCGGATCTTTGGAGTCTGATATAAAATTCCAAGGTCAAGTTAAAAAAATTTAGATGAATATTGGTTTGATATTTGTTATCTAGAAACTCAATTTTTAACTTTATTGTCGGAATATAAACTTTTACGTACCATATGCTATTTAGAATGGCACGCTGAGAGTTTTTAATACTCCATCTGTCTTACTTTAGAAATCACCGTTTAACATTTTAGTTCGTCCCATATTAAGAGTTTCAGTTAGAAATTCTATAAATTATACTAGTATTATTATTAGCTAGACTCTACGTTTTATTAACCTCTTTCCACTCACATTTATAAACATAGGACGTACATTTTCACCAACTTTTCATTATATTTTTTAAATTCCATGTTGAACTCAAATGAGACTCCTATAAGAGAAAGTCGGAAGAAAAAACTATTAAATGTAGCTTAAATCCGACTGTATGTGTATAACTCCGTCACAGAATCATACAAGTCAACAAGATTTGTTTCAAAAAATAGTACTCCCTCCGTCCCGGAGTATTAGACTCACTTCTTTTGGGCACATGATTTAAGGAAGTGATATTTAAATAGTTAAAGTGGATAGAGTAAAGTATGAGAGAGGGAAAAAGTAGGGGAGAGAAGAGAGAAAAAAGTAGGTGGAGAATAAAATAAGATAGATGTTTTTTGCTAAAAAATGAAATGAGTCTAATATGTTGGGACATCCCAAAAAGGAAAGTTGGTCTAATACCTTGGGACGGAGGAAGTAGTAATTTTAGCAATTTATTTTATGCTCCGTGTTATCCCTTTGTGAATCGATATTGGGCATTTGTGCCCCAAGGACATGAACATCGGGAATGCGATGTAGTTATGTATTTCCTTCGTTATATTCAAGATGTTCATCTTTCTTTTTAAGTTTGTTCCACTCAAGATGTCTATTTTCTATATTTAGAAATAAATTCCTCCCTTATCTCTTCTCATTACAATATACAACTACATTTTTATACCTTATTTACTTCATTTAACAACTCCTCTTAAAAGTCACTCAAAAATATTGATAGAATAGGATGGAGGGAGTTGGTAAAGAGAGGGTTGACTGACGTCATGCCCCCATTTATAGGGGGGAGTTTTTAAATTCAACATTAGATTGAAAATCTGAACTAGCACTCACAATTTTGTGTTTTTAACACTTCCTAAAAGGTGAGTACTAATTAATAAAATGGATAACACTCTTGTATTTCTTACAATTCTATCTTTGATGTGCAATGATTAGCACACCAACAACTTGAATATATTCGAATACTAGTATTTTAGTTAAAAATGACAAAAACATTACATTCATTCTACTATATTACTGGGTCTCGTAAATTTGTTTATGTATGTGAGAAAGTGTGAAAAATTGAAAATAGATGTACTACGTTGGAGTAGCTATCCATTCTCCAGAGTTGGCCCCCATCACTAATTATGTACATTATGAACAATTATTAGTTAGTAGTTATCATTAATCAACCATTAAGGAAGAACATATAATTAATAATTCATAGGAGCGTACTTAATTATCATCTCCGAATATATCATTAAACTATCTGAATAATAACAATGTCCTCTCTGCAATATCAAGGATGGACATATATACACATAATACTTTTATTTCGTGAACTGAAAGTCTTTTTGCAGATACAATAATACTACTATATAATATTAATATATTAAAAAATGATAATCCTATTATATAATCATATTGAACAAGCTTATGAGAATAAATAAATTAAAGAAATCTTCGTTGGATTGCGTTTGTTCTTCTATGCGCTTCCAATGATACTTCCACAAGGTATGTTTGCTGCTTTTCAGCTGCTAGCCTGCTACACACATAATTATATTATTAATTGAAATTAGCAACCCTTTTAAATCGGTTGAATGTACTACATACCAATGTGAGCTTAGAGCACTCCCAATGGCGACGGCGAAAATCCGGCGATTTTTCGCCGGATATCGCCGACTTATCGCCGGCCATTGGGAGGAGTTCGGCGATTTTTCGGCAAAATTCCTACTGATTTTACGCCAAGCGGCGTTTTAACGCCGGGCTATCGCCGGATCATCGCCGGCCACTGTGGGGAGCTGTTCGGCGATTTTTCAGCGATGATCAATTTTTATTTTTTTTTTTTTCCTCAACGGTCATATTCTAATTTCCACCCCTATAAATATTTCATCCTCTTCCTCCATTCATCACCCACAAACTTCATTCACACAAATTTTCAATCTTTTTTCTCTCCATCTTTATTAAATGAGTTCTGATTCATCGTCTCGTGCTCAGTCCGACGAGGAAATATCACATTCTTCTTCCGAAGAAGAGGTACCTCCCGCTCCCACCGGATGGGATGTAGCGGGTTTCGCCAACAACCCAATCAACAACTATATCTCCCGCTACATACAAAGCGAGATCGCTCGAATGCAGCAGCCACCCCCCCAACGGCCAATCCGCCGGCGGCGCCGATACATCCCTCGCAACCACACTGGTGCGCACGATCGGCTGTTCGCCGATTATTTCGCGGAGGAACCACGTTATCCGGCAGATGTATTTCGTCGCCGGTTCAGAATGCGCCGCTCCCTCTTCCTGCGCATTGTTAATGCGTTGTCCGCGCGTTACCCCGAGTTCCGGCTCCAGCGAGACGCAGCAGGGAAGCCCAGACTATCGCCCCTACAGAAATGCACTGTTGCCATCCGGCAGTTGGCATACGGAGGGTCCGCCGACATGTTCGATGAGTATCTGCAATGCGGCGAGACGACTGGCAACGAGTGCCTGAAGAATTTCTGTCAGGGCGTGCGAGAGATATTTGGGGAGCACTACCTTCGCTCGCCGGACGCAGCTGACTGCCAGTTCCTACTGGATTGGCACTGGAGGACCCACGACTTCCGGGGATGCTCGGCAGCATCGACTGTATGCACTGGCAGTGGAAGAACTGCCCAACCGCGTGGCGAGGCCAGTTCACTACCGGCTACAAAGGTACGCATCCCACCATCATTCTTGAAGCCGTTGCCGACCAACGGATTTGGATTTGGCATGCTTATTTTGGTATAGCCGGGTCGAACAACGACCTAAATGTTCTCAATTCCTCGCCCCTTTTCAACGAGCGGATCAACGGGTTAGGCCCCTCCATCGAATTCACGGCCAATGGCAATGTGCATAACATGGGGTACTACCTGGCTGACGGCATCTATCCGCAATGGCCCGTGTTTCTGAAGACGATCAGATGCCCACTCGGAGATAGAAGAAGGTATTTTGCCCGAGCGCAAGAGTCTGCACGCAAGGATGTGGAGAGGGCATTTGGGGTGCTCCAATTGCGATTTGCATTGGTAAAGGGCCCGACGCGCTTTTTCTACCAGGGGGATATTGCTGATATCATGTACGCGTGCATCATCATGCATAACATGATCATCGATGATGAACACGAAGGCGTCCTCGACGTCACCAACGACCCAAGTGTTGCATCATCGAGTCACGGTGTCTCAACCGAGTCCGCCCGCCAGGGTGTACCGCACAACGAACATGAACGGTTCCAGGCGTTCATGGACATACACCAGAAGGAGGCCCATCAAGCACTACAACACGATATCATCGAAGAATTGTGGGCAAATAGAAACCGCGCCCACCGCCCTTGAATTTTTTTTTCTTTGAATTTTTTTTTTGATTTTTTTTCCATTCGTGTACTTTTTTTTTTTTAATTTTCTTCGTTGTAATGTGTACCCGTGTTTAATACAACGAACTTTATTACTATTATTTGTTTTATCTTATAAATTAAATAAGCTAGCTTTATTATATATAAAAATAAAACAATTAAATTAGTGATGATGTAAAAATGAAATGTTGAGTTAGGGAGAAATAAGGGAGAAATAAGGGAGAAACCATTGCAGAGGTTGGCTAAAAGTTGACTAAAAACTGGGGATAAATTTTGATGCTGATGTGGCACTGATGTGGCAGGAGTTAGGGAGAAATAAGGAGTTTATCCCCAAACCATTGGGAGTGCTCTTATAACATTAGTCAAAAAGTGCTAAAAATATATATGAATAATATACGTGAAGTTTGATAGTTTTGTGCATATAGTACATAATATTTTACTATGAGGAGTAAGTTTATTGAAAAGCATAAAATTTTTCCAATAGTCGAATTCACCAACGTTACAAAAACCCAACATTAAACAACTGTAAATGTATCGCAAGTTATTGCAATTATAGCAAGTTGTACAGAGAAACAATACTCCTTCCTTCCCTCGGCAATTTTTCTATTTTTGTTTATCCGCTAGTAAGAGATGGTAAATACAGGCTTTGATTTTATTATTTCATTCCACTCAGTCACTCACATTATTAAAAATTAATATACTACTGTATAAAATATGATCTAGATTCATATTTCAGATTTTTTTTCAATTCACTTTACTTTGTATTTTTGAAAACATTGTCAATATTATCAAAAACTCATAATTTAGAACAGAGTATCAAATATCCAAAAGTTACTGTTGTCATCAATGCCAATAATTTAGTAGTTTGATTTTTCGTGTGATAGTAATAAATTTAATTTGATGATTTGACCATTTTATCATTTAGTTAATTATAAGTTTTATTAATTGGAGTATATACTAGTCAATGTTACTACTCCTATTTAACACAAAATGCAGTTGCATTGGAGGACTCAACAAATATACAGCTAATCCATTTCGAATCACTGTTAGTAAACATAATATAAGGATGGTTAATAATGATTGCTAAATTGGCATATTTCAAAACTTTTAGAGACACAAGTCGTATGGTCGTGGGTGAATAATAGTGATTAATGGATGGTAATTATGTTAGGCATAGTTATATTTATCTATTTGAGTCAAACTTCACTAGATTTATCCCTTCTATATGTAATCATATCTAAAAGTGGTATCAATCTTTAAATGATTCCTTGATTACAACTGAATTAATGATACGATATGGGCATCAATAACTACACGTACAAAATAAACTATTCATAGCCCTCACATTTCCTTTCTATAAATTATAACTACAACTCAAAGCAATCAAAATAAAATTTAAGTACTTCTCATCTCATTTATATATACTGAGCTTGACTTTGATTAGAAAGACCAAAGACTGGGAAGAGAAATGGATTACTGTTCAGTTTTGGAGGAGAAGAAGTTGCGGCTTAGGCCGCGCCTGAGGACGCCTGAGAGTCCCGGGGCCGCCCGGCCTAGGGTTATGGGGTGTTCGGACCAGAACCCCCTATTCTTTTTCTATTTTTAAATTTTTTTTGAAATTTTTGTCTATTTATATTCCATTTGTTCAACATTCTTCCACCAATTTCTCACTTTATTACCTCTCTATTTATTTCTATATTTATTCCTCTTTTTTTCTAGATTTGTAATTTTTATTTTCTAGGATTTGTAATTTTTATTTCCTAGGATTGTAATTTTTATTTTCTAGGATTTGGTGTAATTTTTATTAGGATTTGTATTTGAAATTTTTTAATTTTCGACTAAACAATGAATTTTTTGTGCTTTAATTGTTTAACATTTTTTTTTTACAATTAAAATAATTTGTAGTGGTGAATATTGCAACTTAATGATTGGGGTCTGGATGGGCCTGCAAGGTTATGGAAGTTGTGATCTGGCCCTAAAAATTAGGAGAATGATGATGTGGAGGGGACTTGAGGTCTGAATCCGAACCAGAATTAATAATGCTATGAAGGATGAAAGGATATTTTGGTCACAAAATTAAGTCATAAAGTACAAAATCACTCAAATGACACAGTACTACTAATTTACCATCTCATGGTAAAAGGATCGCACATCAGCATAAGCTAGTTTAATAGATTTGAGAATTATGCAAAATTGAAGCCCTAAACACTATTTTAGACTTTTGAGTACAATTGTATACCAATTTCCATTAAATTTATAAGTGAGAAGCTATACTAAACCAAATTGTGAAATGTGCCCATTTTTGTCATTTCGATATGATCATGAATATTGTCCACTTTATTTGTTTTTTTTTTTCTTTTTTTTCTTTTTTTTTTCCTATTTTTAGTGAATGAATCTCCCTTTCAACTAGCTCATTACACTCACATTTTATTATGAATTACTCATAATATATAGATATAGAACCTATATTCTACTAAATTTTCTAAATCACCTTTTTTTCACCTTCCTTAAAACTCATGCCAAGTTAAACGGACCATATTTTGTACTCCCTCCGTCCCAGAGAAGTTAGCACACTTTCCTTTTTAGTTTATCCCACAAAAGATGTCACATTTTCCTTTTTGGAAAAAGTTCTCTCTCACATGAATATAAAAATTATATTTTATCTCTTCATTTAACACACAAAACAAAACCTCCTAAAATTCCGTGCCATTTTCAAAGTATGCCAACTTTTCTGGGACGGAGGGAGTACTTGTCAATTGCCATTGATATTGTGAAATATAAGTGGCCCAATCATTTATTAATCTCGGCCCAATCACTTGTAAAGCCTGAGGAGCCCATCCTAGGTCAATGTGTAGGTTTCAAGTTAAATTGACCATCCTAGCTACTTGTGGCGTGTTGTTTCGGTGACACGACATGGGTTACCCAAGATGTAATGTCATGCTACAGAATCTGATCTGTCCGTTTCAGCATTGGAGACATAACCAATTAAAAATATAAATTCGATTAAATTTGAATTAATCACACTGGGCAAGTAGTACTATTTTGAAATTAGGTGCTTACTCGGCCGGTTCCGGTTAGAACTGGCCGGTTGACTGATTACAAAATTTTCTAAATTCAAGAACTGGAATCGGAATCGACCGGTTCCGGCTTGGAACCGAAGAACAGGTTTGTTGTCTAATTTTAATTCAAATTTTTACTCAAATAAAAATTTAAATAATTCTATACCCAAAAAAATTAATAATTCAACATCTAAAAATATAAAAATTTATGAACTTAATCTAAAAGTATGAATAAACATAATTCAAATTGTAAAAACTAACAAAGCAACAATATTCATCTTCCAATAACTAAAAAATTAAACAATTAAATACCTAAATAAGTCCAACACTTAAAAATATTCGACAAGTCAATACCTAAATTATAAAATAGGGTTAAGAAACTTGAATAATAATAATGGTAAGTTATATTAATATGAAATTGAAATTAAATTAAAAATTCGATTTCCGGTTAGGAACCTATTGGTATCGGTTAGAACCAGAACCGGTTTTATCAAAAAATTAGGAATTGGTACCGGAACCGGAACGGAATATTCCGGTTCCGGTTCCTCAATTAACCAGTTGGTCCCGTTTAACCGGAGAACTGAGAACCGGTTAAGCACTCCTATTTGAAATGCACGAAAATGGGAATTACTCCCAATTTACTTTATTTGTTTAAAAGAAAATGACAATGAATCTCCAATAATTTCCATGGTCATGGTGCCTCAAATTTTAAATCTATTAATTAAAGAAAAACTAATTAATGTATCAATTAAATTGCATTTTATTCAGTTTTGTGAGTACATAAATAATGCTGGAAAAATTAAACATTCATGAAACAATACCACAAAGCTGAAGAGGTTAGCATGGATATATTATCCAATTAGATAAAACCGAAGAAACCAAAATAAAAATAATAAAAAAAAAGGAAGAGATTGAGCCGTGCCGCCAATATCACGAGGATGAGAAGCTAATGTAGGAGAAGAGAGGCAAGGTAGAAAAAAGGAAAGATTTTGGAAGAAATGCAGTTGAAAACATCAGCCATTTGCTTCACCTGCAGCGGCCGCCATCGTTTCCGGAACATCGGCCGCAACCCTTGTGTCATGTTTTCGTTGGAATATTTAGCACAGTTGATTCCGGACGGGGAGAGTTGCAAGGATATTTAGCTGCGAGTAGATTTGAATGGTGAGTATTTTGAAAGAAAGTGAGTAGAGATTTTATTAGTAAAATGATGGACAACACTCCTAATTAATTTAGTGTCTAATCACAGGTGGGTCTGATTGTCAGTCTCAACTTAGCCATTCCAAAATTAGCCCCTATGTTAAGAATTGTCTAATTTGAAGGACAGGCTTGTAGGGCCCGTTTGATTAGTGAAGTTTCATAAATGTGTGGATTGTATTTTGAAATGTAGGGAAGGAAAGGATCATGGACCAGACCAAACAGGACACCGTTGCTTTGGTGTGTGTGAGTGTTTGTTTTCGAGAGTGCCAATCTCTAAACCCAAGACCAAAACCTCTTTTACTCATTAATTAATTATACTAGGCTGCAATTTCAAATTTTCATATTTTAGTTTTTCATACTACTACTACAAGTCAATATGAGATACAGAGAGACGATATTAATTACCTGTGAAACAAAGAGTAGCAGATCAGCTAGTCCAAGGCAACACCAGACCCATACAAACCCATATATCTGAATCATCTTTAATAAATTAAAACAAATTAGAACAGATGCTACAAAATGAATCCACAACTCACAAAATTTAAGCACAATGTAATCTTGGCTATAATCATAGTATAAATATTACAAATGCCATAAAATAAATTCAGAAACGGAAAACAGAACAAAATGTGTAGAGAAATCTGAATTTGAAGATTGAACAAAAAAAAAAAAAAGGGTTAGGAGTTAGGACATCAATCGTTTTCAGTAGAGATCTTCAAAAGATGAATTTTTTTGCTTTTTTCAGATTTGCGTCATCACTACAGAAAAATAAAATCCATTTCCGATTTCATTCTTGGATGCAACAATTAAAATTCAACACCAAAAAAAAAGAAAAAGAAAAAAATGTTGCTTAAACTAATTAAACACATGAAAATGTAAAGAGTGGTGGAACCAAAAACACATCAGTGAAAGTGAATGGTGAACTTACATAGCAAGAATTTTGTGCATGAACACTATTGACCTTCATGCATGATCATGATTCATCAATGGAAGTTATGAAGAAACAGTGTGTGTGTGTGTGTGTGTGTGTAAGAGAGAGAGAGAGAAGGGTGGGTGAGTTGGTGAGGTTTGAATATATTTAAGAGGTCTTCTTCTCTCTTCTCCACACACAGATATGTCAGTGGGCAGCTTCTTCGATAGCATAGCTTTTGAAAAAGCTAAAGTGTTGTAAATATCTTTACTCTTTACACTTTTGTGGCACCAGTCACTATTTTCTTTTTCCTTTTTTCTCTAAATTCTTTACTCTAGACTCAAGATATCCTGCAAACTTTTCAATACAAAACCTTGAAACTTTGCCTTATTTCCACATTTAATTCTTTATGTTAATACTGTACGAAATACAACACTCACATACTACTAATGAATCTATACATTTAATTTAATAGCTAGTTTATTTTGTAAAAATCATATGTATTTTATTAATATGGTGCATCTGGCCTTGTTTAAATCAGAGTGAAATATTCGTCCTATTTAATTATTTTAGCACTGATCATAGAAGATAATAACAAATGTGAATGATATGATATGCATCATACTCAAACGATTGAAGAGGAAAGCTAAAGACATGGTTGAAAACGATAGAATGATAGTATGGGATGAAAATAGTTGTTTTTGGACCACCAACCAACCTACATCAAATAGTCAAATTGTGATAAAGCAAGCTCATATCCTCTCTATCTATGGCTATTGGCAGTAAACGAGCCGAGTTGAAGTCTGACCGACTCGTTTAAATATTCAGATGTTCGATATGCAATATAATTACCGGTTCGAACTCGGTCAATAAACTCATATTCGAGCTATAACTCGTTAAAATCTTATGAACTTGTCGTAAAAAGGTTTGAGATCTTGATCAACCTATTTCTCATGCTCAATTTATAAAGGTTCATGAACATGCTTGAGCTCGGCTCGTCTAATGTTGAATCAAGCTCCAAATGCTATTTTTTCGACTCAAGTCTCGGATAGCACTCGTGAGATATTACGTGACTTAGTTTGTTGTATCACAACAAAGACAATTAATTAATGAATAAATAATGTACTATTTTTTATTGTACAAAAATTTCTGTATATTATAGTAGCAAAATTATTATCATAGTGTGAATTTTTAGCAATTTTGAAAGTATATACCGTCGAGTTTTAGTTTGAAAGCATCGACAAGATTGGCGATGGCCCGGATGTCTATGTGATCTCAAGGTCCATCTGGTGGCTCAGAAATAAAGTCATTTACAAAAGGATAGAACCTAGATGGAATGTGGAGAAGGCGCTAATTCTATGGAGATTCATGGACTAAAGGGTGGTGCCCAGAATTTCCTTATTTACCGGGGCAAAAGGGTTAGAATTTGGCTGACGTGAGAAGATGATCGAGAGGGACTCGCAAAACGAAGCATAGAGCTGAAGACCATTGATGAGGTTTTGTTGATCCTGTCTCTTCTTCCTGCTACTTCTTTGGGTTCTTAATTGTCTGCGTTGTTGGAGGTCTGATAGGGTCTTCGATCTAGCAAATCTCGCCAAAGATCATCCTCAATATTCCTTTCTTGATTTTATTTGATTTAGCATATCTCTTCTTTTAGTTAGTTATTTTTAGTTATTTTTCATATCTTTTGTAATTTTAACTTCGACTGAGGGTGCATGTATCACAGTGTTAGCCTTGGGAGGAGATGCTTCCTCCACTGGCTCTTCCTCTTCTTCCACTACATCTTCTACAACTACCTCTTCTTGTGAGATCTTCTCCTTCTCTGCAGGCATGGTTGGACCTTCATAGCTTTTGCCATTCCTCAGATTGATGGCTTTGCAATCCTTGCAGTCCTTGGGATTGACAATGGTAAGTGAGGGAAATTGGCCCGGCTGATGTTGAATACCCACAACCTGTGAAATCTGGCTCATCTGAGTATCAATGCTCTTCATGTGAATGCCCAGGCTCTGCACATCTATCTCTACTTGCTTCAGTTTCTTATCAGAATTGGCCATAATTTTCCCTGTCTGCTTCATAAATGTCATCAAGACATCTCCAAGCTCATTCTTCTTCGGCTCAATGACTTGTCCATTCGACACTTGAAACCCCGGAGATGGCTGCAGGGCATTGTGAGGATTCCCATAAGATAAGTTCGAATGTGCCTTATTCCCAAAGTTGTTGAAGTTACCACCCCCTTAATTGTGGCGGTAGTTGTTGTTGAAATTCCGATTGTTGCCGCCTTGGTGCACGTAATTCACCTCTTCACTTTCGAGCCCGGTTGGCTCTGTATTCATACAGCCGAACTTACTAGTCAAGAAATCCAGTTGCTTGGACATCATGTCCATCTTGTCAATATCTGATGCAGACGCCACCCTGTAGGTTTTGCTTCTCTCATTCTTCCACCCATCATCGCTGGAGGCCACCTTCTCAATCACCTCTAATGCATCGTTTTCTCCCAACTTAAGGAGTGACCCCCCTGCGCTCATATTCAACTCACGTATTGCCTCCGGAGTGGCTCCCCTATGGAAAGTTACGATCTGTTGCCCCGGGCTAAACCCGTGGTTGGGGCATCTCTTCATCAAGTGTTTGAATCTCTTCCATGCCTCGTGAATATTCTCTTGAGGATGCATTGCATAAGAGATGACTTCAGCTTGGCGCTTTAGTGTCTCGCTCGGTGGGTAGTATTTATCCAAGAAGAGCTCAACCATTGCATCCCAAGTCTCGACCGAGTTGGGATCCATGCTATCGTACCAATCCCTAGCATCATCCTTCAAAGAAAAAGGGAACAATCTGAGGCGAATCTGATCATCGGAGACCCCATTAGCCTTCACCGTGTTGCTGATTTGTATGAACTTGGTCAAGTGCTTGTTGGCATCTTCCGAACCTGTTCCACCAAATGCATGTGCTTCTGCCCTGTTTATCAATCCCGGCTTTAACTCAAAGCTGTTGGCCGCAATCCCGGCATTATTGATTGGTGGATTAGCAACTCGTCTATATGCATACAGATTTTGCACGGGCTGAACTGGTGGTCTCGCGTTCTGCTCATCCAACTGCCTCTGCATGTTGGCCATCGGTTCACGAAGTTGACGAATAACGGGATCTTCATTGTTGTTATTCTCCTCGTTGTCTTCAAAATTGTTGTTCTCCTCGTCCACCATTAGGATTGGAGACCGCGGCTCGTACTGTATGGGTGACGGAAGTGGAGATGGACTAGGTACTGGAGTTCTCTGAACTGGGGAGGGTGGACGCCTATGACCCGGTGAAGATACGCGGATCCTCTGGTTCAACCTCCTCTGGGTGTTCCTCTTCCTGTTGGATGCTTCGATCTCGGGATCGATGGGTTCTAAAGGTAGACCTTTAGAACGAGTGCTCATACAACCTGAACAAAGAAACACCAAGATTAGAGAACTCAAAAATAAAAATAAAAATAAAGCAGATAAAATCTAGACTAGTAATCTCAACTATTATCACGATATTAAGCTCTAACGATACAAAATTGTCCCCGGCAACGGCGCCAAAAACTTGACTCGACTTATTTTAACACAAGTAGTACCCGCAAGTGTACGGGGACAATGTAGCAATTAGCAAGCAAGAGTATCGTATCCCACAGAGACATATTTGTATCAACTTAACTACCACGAACAAATGTTGACTACTATCTAGAGAATCAGGAAAAGTTTGGTTTTTTTCTAACTCTAATAAAAGCATATAGTAAGCAAATAAACAAGTAAAAGCAAATAAACACAGAATGAAAAGATAATATGGAGAAAAATGTAGAACTCAAGGATCCGATGCATAATTCCAAGCTCTTATCCAATCAAATTGTCTTACCTTTTGGGGTCTCTAGAATTACTAAGTCGACCAAAAATATAGATTAAACCCTTCCCGAGGTGAGAAACCTGTAGATTAGGTGCTAGGATTGAAGTCCCTTCTAATCCTAAAACCCCTAACTCCCAAAAGATCGATTAGGTCAAAGACCTCACTCAAAACCTCAACTCTCCCGAGTTTTATTGTATTAAGGTGTGAATTATTCTTATTTCCAGATTAATTATTTCATCTCCCGATTAATCTAATTAATCCTACACAATCAAGTGGTGATCAAGCAATTGAAATGAATAAACCCAAGAATAATCAAATAACTACAAGAGCAAGGTAAGAACAAAATTAATTGGATAAAAACTATGGAATCAATGCATCATCACCAAGAATTCTACAAGAAATGTTTAGCAATTCATGTTCTTCACAAAAACCATGTTTAAAACAAAGAATTCAATGAAAGACATAAGAGATGGATACTAAGAACTCTTGTGGAATGAATCTAAGAATGAAGTCTTCAATCTTCCGATCTAGAGTCTTCAATCTTCAATTCTCTCTCTCAAAGTGTTCTTGGGTGTGTGTGTGAGTGATGGAGGCGGTAGGTCTAGAATGAATCTAAGAATGAAGTCTTCAATCTTCCGATCTAGAGTCTTCAATCTTCAATTCTCTCTCTCAAAGTGTTCTTGGGTGTGTGTGTGAGTGATGGAGGCGGTAGGTCTAGAATGAATCTCGCCGAATGCAACCCTAACCTTTTTCTCCTGATTTTTCCGTCAAAAATCGCGTTTTCAGAAGTCAAACCCGTCAAACAGACATACCCGGCCGGGTAGGATTTTTGTGTTAGAAATTCTACCCGGCCGGGTGTCGTTTTTCGACCCTTTTCTGACCTTCATATGCTGATTCCATCCTACCCGGCCGAGTGGAATTTATCAGTGTGAACTTCACCCGGCCGTGTGAAGCCCTTGAAGGCTCTGCTGCCTCCTTGGCACAATCAGCCAGATTTTTGCCTCTTTTTCATCTATTTATCCTAGAACACTCAACAAACACATGAAACTCCAAAAGATAGGATAATTGGCTGGAAATAGACAATTCAAGCACCAAAACTCAACATTAAGCACCTCAATAGACCAATTAAGCCGACTAAAATATGAGTTTATAAAAAAGGTTGTTTACTATAAATCACACACCAAATAAGACTATTAAAAAGAAACAAAACTCATTTGGTAGCAAAAGGAAATCCTCAAACATATGAAGTCGATTACTCAAATACATTCTCACTAGAAAACGCAAATGAATATTGTTGTCTATTGCAATAAATAAAGAGTGACCCCTTCGTCGGTTTTATTAGACCATTGCATTTTGCATGGCGAATTGAATGAAGAAGTCTACATGGAAATTCATCCCGGTTTTGATGATTTTGAAGATGAAGAAGTTTATCTGCTAAAGAAAACCATTTACAGGCTGAAGCAATTTTTGAGAGCCTAGTTTGGTAGATTCGTCAATGCAATGAAAAAATATGGTTGTCAACAAAGTAATTTGATCACACACTTTTCTTGAAAGAGAAATTGGATAAGATTACTTGCTTGATAATCTATGTTGAGATGAAGGACTTGTGAGCTCTTAAGTATTTTCTTAGTGTTTGTAAGATCAAGAAGAGGATTGCATGAACCAAAAGAAATATACTTTTGATATTTTGGCATAAATCGAGATGATGGATTGCAAGCCTACATAAAGTTCGACTACCTAAGGATAGTAGATGGATCTCAATTAACGGTTTTGGAGAGATATCAACATTTGGTAGGGAAATTAATATATGTATCCCACACTACAACAAACATGGTGGCAATCGAGGTAGTAAATTAGTTTATGCACTTACCACAAGTTGATCATTTGAAGCAACTTTTAAATTTGTGAGATATTTGTAGAGAATCTTTAATCATGAGATATTGTTCAGGAAACATGACCATTTGAAAATTCATAGGTACATAAATGCAGATTGGGATGAAATCCTATAGACATAGAGGTTTACTTCAAGATATTGCACTTTGATGTGAGAAATTTAGTCACCTGGAAAATAAAAAGCTAATGTTAGTGACACTAACCTGCCACTCTTATGTGACGAAAAAGCTGCAATAAGTATATCTGAAAATATGGTTCAACATGAAAGAACCAAACATGTCAAAGTGGAAAGACATTTCATCAAAGATAAAATTGAAGCTGGAATCGTGGATTCTCTTTGTACGTTTTGAATATCAACTTGATGATATTTTAGCCAAACGTGTGGACTCAATAAATTTTACTGAAGTTCTTGATAAGTTAAGTATTTGATAATCATGTTATTTAACTTGAGAGATAGTGTTAGCAATATCAAGCGAATAAATCAAGAGAATTCAAAAGCAATACACAAGGCAACAATTAAAGATCTCTTTCCATGTTCGAGTCAATGTATTTCTATTCTTACCATTTGCATACATAAGTCATTCCATATGAATTGGAATGATTATCAATGTAATAACAAAAAATTGAAAAAAATGGAATGACTTCACTACTAGGGAACATACTAAAATGATAAAATGACTCTATTAATATGGAACGTATCTAAAATAATAAAATAACTCTACTACTATGAAATAATGGGAATACTATAGTGGAAAGAATAGAAAATAGAATAATTTTTATGATAGAAAATAAATTTAGCAGTAGTACTTGTAAATTTGGATTTGTTGTGCATCCGAAAATGTTTCCCGCCAAAGAGAAGCATCACCCGCCTTGTCTCTCAAATGAATCTTCATCTTCCCCCAAATTCACAAATACGATTCCTACGCTCTATACTCTCAGCTAAAAATGCCATGTCTTAGCAATCTCATCAATTCACCGCCTTCTGCTTTACCAGACCTCAAGCCCATTCTCTATGACTACCACACCAGCTTCCAAGACCCCCAATCCCACCAGTCCAACGATAAAGGAGAATTGAAACAAGGAGCTATTGCCAAGGGGCTCAATCCCGAATTCCACAATCCTGCTTCCTTTGATGAAGATGGAGGAGGGGACATCCACACCAAAATTCCCAACTTCCAGTGGCTCTTCCTCGTCGGTGCTCCCAAATTGGTAAATATCATTGCTATTGTTTCCTTGTTTATTCAGTCCTGATGGAATCGAATTCTGTGCTCTTTGCAATTCATTTCTTTATTTAAACATCCCGTGTTGTAGTAGTAACATTAGTTATTCAGTGGATTGTTGGTGTAGCATCATTAGTTCTTAGGGTTCTCTTGTTTGATGCTTTCTAAATTACTACTTATACTGCCTCAACTTCTTCCATCCAAGCTGTATTTTGTTAAGTTATATTTTCAAATTAATAGGACTAGTTCCAAGATCTTTTATTGTGTTATGATGGTTACAACAATTATAGTATTTTAATTTTAATTTTTGTTTTCAGCTGTGTTTCTTAATGACTTGTTTTGGTTCCATAGAGCTAATATTGTTAGAAATCTCGATAGCATTAATGATTAGTTCATTACAAGATAACCTTCCAGGTGACTCTTTTGTTATCATATGATAGATAATAAGAAATTCTTCGAATTTCGTAATAACGTACTGTACATCTCTAGTGTTTGTGTGTTCATATCACTGAAGCTGGAAATCCAGTACAACTTCACAATTCTGAATAGGCTAGTACTTAGAAATACTCTCACTAACATATCTAGAAAAAGAAGAAAAAGAAGAAAGCTCTCTGCAATGTAAAATGACTATCATGGTTTCAGATTCAGTGTGGTGTTTGCCGAAGTGGAGTCTACCCTGAGGAGAAGATATTGTGCTCTGTTCGTGGTTGCAAGGGTGTTTTTCACCTAATATGTGCTAAAGAGAGTCTAGGTTTCTCATCCTCAAAGGAAAATCAGTTTAAGTGCCCTCAACATGTAAGTTCTATTTCCATCACTACTTAGTCTTTGTGCTTTCAAAGATTGAAAATCTTCATAATATTTATGTTGGCAACGTTCTCATCATCATTTCACACCATGATTGCGGGTGTCCTAACATTTTAATCGCTTCAATGACATGAGAAAAGAAATTAACTGTAGGTGTAGAAAATTGATTTTTTGTATGGATTTATTTTGTGCTCATTTTTAGTAACTGGTAAATGGACCTATTGCATATATTCTCATTAAGACAAATTTCTAAATTCTACTAGTTGCTAATTCATTCTTTTGAGTAGTTGTTTGCTGTGCAGTCTGTTAATGAGGACTTACATTGCTTCCATCTCGTATATGATCAGGCTTGTTTTCTTTGTAAGCAAAAAAATCATTTGTTGCGATGCATAAGATGCCCGATAGCATGTCATGATAAATGTGCTGCGTTTCCCGAGCATGTGGTCCGCATTCCTAACCAGCCAGGTGAAGTTATATGTTGGAAGCATCCTACTGATTGGCATCTAGAGAAGGTCCATCTCTTCCTTTGCTCGCCAACGTTTTCCCTAATTTGTTGTTCTGCATAGGTATAGGATTTTCATTGGTTATACCAACATTTTGAGTAATTCCCATTATTCTCAATATCTAGTATGTACCTTTTTATGTCATACTCATACTTCAGTTGATTGACGTACATCTTTTTTTATATGCAGCACGAGATTCCTGCAAATATCACGAAGGTCAGATTTTTATTATTTATGTATTTTCCTAGTAGATCTACGTAAAAAAAAAGTCTTCGGAGTGACAAGTTTGAAGAAATCTATGTAATGAATCTACTCAGGATCACATAAGGATTTAGCTTGGAAAAATGAAATGACTTTTAGCCCTCCTTTTTTATACTAGTGCTTATAGTAAGTATTTCTTTTGTAACTTTTCAGGATATATTTTCTCTATTGCCTCTTCCATATACTGAGCAGGAGTTCAAAATTGACATAAATTGGAAAGATCAGGCTGAAACTAAGTTGGAGCCACGTTCATATGTTCATATCAAACGAAGTATCCTTTGCACATAGTGTCTTTTTAAGCATCAAGGGGAATACTTTCAACTTCATTTAATGTGTTGATTTTCGGAATCTTCTGTCTTCAATTATATATTACTACTCCATTTATAACTCTGGATGAAAACTGCCTACTAACAGTTTGGCTGATTTAGTATATAGAAACTTTTCAGTTATGTTTGCAGACAAATTACTTTTGGTGTCTTTAACTATATTTAGATATATACCTTGTAAAGAGAAAACGCAATGGTATTGATACTGATATTGGATGCACAAACTGCAAGCAATGCTCTGATGGTTGTGTATGCAGGTACTAGTTCTCCATTCGAAACAATTTTCCTTACTACACAGCTACTTGTGTTCTGCACTAAGACTATATTGTATTATTCAGCTAAGATTATTTTATAAAAATGGTGGAACAGGGTTCAGTGCATCAGCTGCTCAAAAGCTTGTCGTTGCTCTAGAAACTGTACAAACCGGCCCTTTCAGAAAGGAAAGAAAATCCAGATTGTGAAGGTAAATTTTGGATTTTATTTTAGACTTAGTACTTTATTTATCTCATGGATTATTTATGGTGCCTATCAGACGGAGCTCTGTGGTTGGGGTGTAGTGGCTGCTGAATCAATCAGTAAAGGAGATTTCATAGTAGAATATGTTGGAGAAGGTAAATTCATGGACAATCGAAATATTAACGCTCTAAATGCTCTTTTTCTTGTATAATCATTTTCCTTACATATTGATCTTCGTGCCTATTCCAGCCATCTGCATAAAAGGTTCATACATTTGTGTCAACTGGAGTTCTGCATTCTTGCCTAGTTGCATAAATCTTACTGTCAAAAAAAAAAAAATTCTAGACAGCAGCTGGTATATAGAAGCATTTTTCCTGGGAAAGGCAAAATATCTGCTAATAAATAAGTTATTCCTGAGCTTCAGCCTCATAATGCGGTATTACTTCAGTTTTGTTTTCCCTAGTAAATGGAGCAGTCCCATTATGGTAATTGGTGGAGTCTGTTTCATATATACCCTGTGCCCATTGTCATCCAACCTAAATAATAAGATATCCGACAGCTAATCTGCAGAGATGATCCCTATCAAACTCATTACTTTTATCTTCGATGTGTATAAAGGTTTTATTAGTTACTGATATGGGACTTTACTCATGTTATGTTTTCATTTGCAGTAATTAATGATGCCTCGTGTGAAAAAAGGCTGTGGGACATGAAAGACCAGGATGCTAAGAACTTCTATATGTGTGAAATCAATAAGGACTTTGTGATTGATGCGACATTCAAGGGAAATGAATCTCGGTTTCTAAATCACAGTTGTGCCCCTAACTGTAAACTGGAGAAATGGTGAGTATATTTTATGATTTCTCATCATAGTTATTCATGCTTTGTCAAATTGTTTTTAGGCAAAGCTAAACGGATTTTCCTAAACAAATAAATTCTGATAGTCTATAGAGATAACCTGAGCCCAATATAAGTCTTTTAGCAATTGGATAGTAGTACTACCTACTTGTAGCAGTCAGGCAGCAGCAATTTTCTTTTCATATATTACAAATTCTTACTCTGGTGACATATTCTGGATATCACATTTCACACTTAGCGAACTTACAGCGATGCTGGACAAGCTCATTTATTTTTTTCCCTAGTGACTGTTTTAGTAATAATGCTCTCTGATTAAATCATTTATAGACTGCTCTGTTTTACCTAATAAATAGGCAGGTTGAAGGGGAGACACGCGTTGGTATTTTTGCTTCCAGATTAATTGAAGTTGGAGAACCACTGACCTACGACTACCGGTATTCAGCATCACCCTTCCCTTTTATCTTCATAATTTAATACATAATGCCGAATTAATGGTGGAGTTTCAGTATTATTGTGAGAAGCTTTCAGAGAGTCATGACTTGTAACTATCTGGACTTCATGTCTCTATTTTCTTCATTTCAAACATAAACAGTAAGAAGCTTTACTTGATCACTCAGTAATGGCAAGGCTGGAGTTTGTCACTCCATGGTCACCACTGGTAACTGTGTAACGGCTACTTACATTAATGGCTATCACACTATCCTGTTTTGACTGCTATCGTCATGTAGTAATACCAAAGCCATCTACTACATGTGTTAGCAGTCAAAACAGGATAGTGTGATAGCCATTAATGTAAGCAGCCGTTACATGGTTAGCAGTGGTGGACATGGAGTGACAAACTCCAGCCTTGCCATTACTGAGCAGAAAGGACCCCAAATGAACTAATGAAGATAATAGGGATAAACATTCAATGTAACTAATTCAGTTTCATAGTCAAGTATTTAAGATTTTGTTAATAGAAGCAATTATATTGAAACACCCTGAAATGCTAGCCGCTTGGTTATAGTGCTTAAGCTGCTTTGTGTTGAGCCTCGTCTAGAAAAATGTGTGATTTTGGTTTATAGTGACTGCTATCAACGGCTCCACAAGTTCGTCGAGTCTTACAAAACTTTCTTGCCTTGATCAGTATGATTGTCAATTAGATATCACTTTTTCCCATGAACTCGATTTGATTTGGTGTCAACCTTTGCCATCTTTCTCATCTAACAAGTACTACTATTGCTTTCCAAAAAAGATTATGCATTGATAAACAATAGCTAAAGAGGCTAAGAACTATTTCTTCTTCTTGTGCAGATTTGTACAATTTGGGCCTGAGGTTGAGTGTCATTGCGGAGCTCCAAACTGCGGTGGCTACCTCGGAACCAAAAGGAAAATCGTGTTTTCCCAAGCTACAAAAACCAAGCTGGAATTGCATGTATCGTGGGGTCCTAAAAGACAAAGGTCATCTAAGAAGATAGTGGTAGTTACAAATTGAGTTCAAACCAATTTTTGGTGGAGCATGTATGCTATGGTGTGTGTATATTGCTTTGATCGAGCACATCATCTCCATTTTTACCACTAGTTAGATCTTGTCTCTGCAAATTGTTAAGGTATCCTCATTTTTCTCTAGCAACCAAAGAACTGCAAATTCTGTTGTGGTTGACGTTGACAGAATTGTGTTTCTAGATTCATGTGTACATTTTTACCGAACAAAACTAAGGAAATTTAAGATAGCTCAAGATATATAGTATGAAACGAACTGCGTTAGTAATAAATAGTTTAAAATTACAAAAAATTACTTGTCCTTGTCTAGCCAATTTCTCAGATTTATTACAATAGTATGTACAAAAAAATGATGATTCAAAGAATTATATATTAGCTTTGAGCATATCTATTAGAATCTGTCACTCTTGACTCTGAGAAACCTGAGACTATTTGAAATGAAATGAAATGAAAAGAATATGAATTTATAACACCAAATCTTCAGCATTAAGCACTGAATCAAACTGCACCATAGGCTGCATGAAGAGCTCCCCAAATATATCATCTCCTTGCCCGTTATAGTCGCTAAATTCGCTCGATTCAAAATACGTTTTTATGTCGTCAGGAATGGTGCATTGTGGTGGATCAGGATCACTGTGTGTAGGAGTGGAAGGGTACTCTGCAGCCAGTGTCATTTCCATCATCTCCTTGAATTTGGAAGATTGAAGCAGGAGACCGAGGGCTGAGGTGGCGGTGGTGGGAGGACGTGGCTGGGATGAGGTGGCGTCTGAGGCCGGTTGGAGGAGGTGAGGGGAGGTTGTAAGGGATCCTCCTGAGTACTCAAGGTTTAAGCTTTGGTCCGAGCTTGTGTCGTTGCTATTGTTGTTAGGTCTTAGCCATTTTATGTAACGGCTAAGATCAAAATTTGTGACAGCGTTGAGGCCGCGGTATTCGATGGCTGCCATGTCGTATGCGATGGCAGCCTCTTCTTGTGTAGCTGCATCATTTGATTTGATTTGATTTGATTTGGTTAGAATGATCAAAGATTGGAAAAAATGGGGTGATGCAATTTTTGGTGTGGGAAGGTTTAGGTTGGTGAGCTTCACCAACTAATTTGAGTGTAATGTCAAATAGTGTTTGGGGGGTGAGTTTACCAAATGAAGGTTGCGATGTACAATATTGAAATTGGTATATGTGACGTGCATTGTAAACTATATTGAAATTGTCTCACTTAAATTGAAATTATTAGGATTTGAATGTTTACCATATGTTCCAAGATAAAGGTATTTGTTCCCAAAAACCCTCCCAATTCGAGCTTCCCATCTTCCATTGTGATGATGTCTACAACAAATTTGAGATATATAGAATCAAAATCAAAATCCAAATATATATTATGCTTTCCAAGAGGTAAACATATGATAACTAGCTGAATTTGATAACTAATCAACTTGGTATACTAATCAAAGTATATCAACACAATTTCAATTGGCATTATAAATATATACTTATCAGATTCAAATTTATTTAAAAGTCAATACAAAAACGTATGCCAATCTTATTTGTGTTGACCTACTAATATTATTGTGTTGACATTTTTAATATACCGAGTTGAATAAGTTATCAAAATTATTAATTATATTAGTTTGCATATCAAAACATATCACTTCTCTTTTAACAACAATTTTATTGTATATTTACACTAACAAAAACCTATAGTTTACAATACAAATTCTAAAAATTTGCATCTCAAAACATGTCAGTTCTCTTTAATATTAATATGAGTTTATATATTTCAAATTATATTTTTGTCACAACTGATATCCATAAATCAACGAACTAATATTGAAGTGAGAACATCCATTTAATGATCTAATGAACCAGAATGGTTATTAATTCTCATATAGATGGTGGTTTAAAAGGATTAGGAACCCTATATATGTATATCATCTATCTAACCTTGCCACGCCTCTATATTTGGATACTCCCCTCGAAAATCCACTGCTTTTTCTGCAACCGCCAATAAGAATAGTAGTTTTAAGCATTGAAGAAAACACAGCAATTACTCTAAAACATCACTTAAATTAAAGTTAAACCCCAATTTACTTACCTTCTCAATGATCCAATATATTCTTCTCTAGACTGCCCATCCATGCCCAAAATCTCTTTCTGATAAGTAGACAACTATATATATGTATAGTGAAAGAAAAATCAGCATCTCATTTTTGCAAACCATCCATAAAACTACTTCGTTTTACTTACCGGAAAATTGAGGATAGTGTCTTGACCCCAATACTTGAGAGCAGCCAAGTCATAGGCATGTGCAGCTGCTTCTTCATCATCATAAGCACCTAAACATCACAAAATCTTGATCATGGATTATAAATTCCTAAATAATTTTTTTATTAAAAGAAATATTAGTACGATTATTTACTTACCAAGATACACTGCATTTCCCATCAAGAATCCATCATCCCACCAAGAAAAGTAGAAAATAATTAAAATGACAAGTAAAATAGCAAAAAAAAATATATTGATGGATAAAATGGTAGCACTAGCTGGCTAACCTTGTCTGCCTTTCTTGTTCTGTGCCTCATTCCAGCAGTTCTTGTCCCACAAATGTGCTTCGAATCGACCAGTCCATCGGTGCCTAAACCAATCACATAGTAATATACTTGGCCGTTTAGTAGGGAAGACAGATAAGACAAAACATGATTTATAACAACACGCAATTTAGAATATGAACAAACCTTGTAACGCCACGATAAACCGAGCTGCGCTTGGGTGGGGAGTCTCGAGGGATGGTTTTCCTAGTGCGTTTTACCTTAGTCCCGGGATTGTTCACGGGAATTGAGGCGTTACCCGGTTTCTGCTGACCCAACTTCACCATGATATGATATGTACTAGTATTAACCAAGAAATGGCACTACCAAATCTTGGATTTAGACTAATATTGATCTAAGTTTTTTGAGAATAATTAAACATGACTAAGTCTACAAGCAAAGGTGTTTATAAAGGAAATGGTGGGAGGGTTGGCAAATGGCAGCCGGCTGATTGATTTTGGCCGAATTAACCGGCTTTCCACAGTCTCTCTCTTGTCTCATCTTGGTTTTGTGTTATTCATTAACACTTTGTAGGTGAAAAATATTGACATTTTATTATTTTCTTGATTGATTAGTTTATCAACAACCAACCATATCTGCCCCAACTTCCTCAACTAACTTTTGAAATTTATTTCTTTTAATTATAAAACAGTGCAATTCTTTTTTTTACTACATTAACGGTGGCATAGATAATATTTCAATGAATTTGGTAATGAGATATTGCAGATAGTTTTTAATTCTTTACGTCATGAACTAGAAGACAAATTACCTGGGGTGATCTAATGTATCCAAATGGTGTTGGGACGATCGACAAAGTTCCTACCACTATTAGAAAAAGCCTAAATATTTGTAAATTGAAAATTAGACCAATACAAAATACTACTCCTTCAGTCCCAAAGAATACACACTCTTTCCTTTTTATATAAAAATACGCACTTTCTAATTTTGGTAACTCTTTTCTTACTAATGAGGTGAAACTCATTCTCCACTAACAATACTTTAATTACTATTTCTCTATACCTTTTTTCTTACTTTACAAATTTTACATTAAAACTCGTGCCGAACCCAAAGTGCATATTTTTTGAGAACAGAGGAAGTACTATATATTGCATACGTCTCATTTTATCATTTTGGTCTATCGACCAAAATTAGTCCATATCTAAGTTTGGATTTTTTTTTTCACACGTTACCATACTAATTATGTGAGTCCACAATCAATTAATACTATCTTCAACTAATTTGACATTAAAACTCATGTATATTTCCAAAATATCTTAGGATACCGGTATCTTTTTAAAATAAATTAAATTGATATCGATATAGTTGATGAAAACAGTTTAAAGTTGAGTGTCGTTGATTAGCCTGCAGAAAATAGAGAATATTTTAACATTGGTTTTATTAGCTGCATTTTCATTTATATCTTAATTATTTAGAAAATAATTTGAGACATGATATAGTTCATGGAGGCTTCGTACATGATACTATCATTAATCAGGATTACTTATACTATCTATCGCATTGTTTAGCTTTCTAGAAAAATAAAAATAAAACTATGCATAATCATCAAAATCATGCAGTGATTCTTCTACGTTTCCCAGTTTCAAACCATACAATACTTAAAACATTAGTTAATGCTGAAATTTTCTAACTTATGTTCTGCACAGCTCCAGAGACAGAGGAGAGACATCATGATTTAAGATTAGAAAGTGTGTTTCACATCTTAGATGAAAGCAGAAAATTATAAAATACTACTACCAAAGATGAAATAAAGAAACATATTCTGAAATCCACAGAGAGCTGTGATATACACACAGACACAATGGAGATTATTGAAGCATGTAAAGAAATGGTGAGCATCACAGCATTCATATATATGCTGCACTCCCAAAATTTTAGCCTCAAACCGGTAGGTGGATCTGATAATTGATGCAATAAAGCGACGAATATGTAATATTCCGGGCAGTTGGAAAGAGGCAAAGTATTTTTAGATGGTGTAGGTTTGATGATACAAGAAGATAAGAAGGAATCATCAATGTCATGTGAACAAAGACACAGAATAGAACAAACCTATAAATTTACTGTTTGGTAAAGGTAAAATAAGCCAGCAAATCCTATAGGAAATGAAGATAGACACAGATAATAATGAGTTAATAATAATATGTTGTATAGAAACATATGACAAAGCTGGAATTGAAGCTCAACATCAGTGCACAGATGCCAACTAATACTAAGAAACAATGTTGCAACCAATAAGAAAAGACAAACATGAGGTGTCTGTACACTGCCAATTCATAACACAGCCAACACACTCTCCTCACTATAATCACGGCCAACAAACCATCAAACCCGACTGCTTCCACATACCGAAATTAACTGCCTTTTTGCATAATCAACTAACTTCCGTACGTTTCATTCACAAGAATGGTCGTGAAGTACTCGTATCCATCATAGGTCAATGTTAAATGAAGGATTTTTAAAACTAGCAAATTAAACCATAACTTTTGTACCTTTTGATGATTAAATTTTCGATAAAATTAACTTGAGATTGTTCTACATTATGATGGTCGATTTCCTAGATGATATTATGTAAATGATGAAAATATAATTACAAAGGTACAAAAGTTATTACTCCCTCCGTCCCACAAGAATATGCACTCTTTTCGTTTTAGTCCTTATGCATTTCCTAAATTTGGAAACTCTTTTCTCTCTAATGAGCATTAGATGGGACGCATTCCCCACTAGCAATACTTTAAT
Source organism: Salvia hispanica (assembly GCF_029641045.1). NCBI lineage: Eukaryota > Viridiplantae > Streptophyta > Magnoliopsida > Lamiales > Lamiaceae > Salvia > Salvia hispanica. The sequence goes on from NC_142695.1 coordinate 12,163,478, forward strand.
TACTTTTTCTTTCTACTTATCTCTTACTCTACCAATTGTACATTAAAATCCGTGCCCAACCAAAAGTGCATATTCTTGTGGGACGGAGGGAATATAATTTTATTTGTATGAGAATATATGATTTAAATGAAATTTTTCCTAATTAATCTTGTAACTGTTCCTTCATTTTAAAAAATTAACATTGTTGGCCGAAAACTGTGCATTAGTATTTTTTCGGATGATAAATTAGAGAAAATGTTCTAAGCATTTAGTTAGTTGAATTGTACTTACAATTTTCTGGTGTTTTCCACTGCTTCTGGGCCCTCCCTCATGATAGTTTGCAGACCAACCCTACTGGCGCTGCGCTTCTTCTACCGGCGTTGCTCACTGCACCGCCAGCCTTATTCATGATCATGGACTCCCGCTGCAGCTTGCTGGCCTGAGATTTTGCCCGTAAATTTATTTAAAACCATGTAGAGAAATTCTAGAGGCTAACTCAAACTCCTGTTGTTTGTTTTCTCTTTTAAGTTTTCCTACTTGTAGGGAAGCTGAAAATGAGCAGTTTCATGCAAAAGCAGCATTGGAATCTATGTCTAGTTATTACAAGAGGAGTTGGTGTCTCTTCAAAACTTTAATATTACAAAACTTGAAGCAAGGCGCGGAAAAGTGTTTGAGCTGTCGGCAGATTGTTGCATCACTTCTTCAAAATCAAAACTCTCTGTTGAATGCCTGACTTGATGATGTTTCAACAAATGAGCTAGAACGATATCAAACTGCATCTCCTGGATTCATACAGAACTTTCACCAAGAGGGAAGAAACGTTCTCTGATTAAGAGGGGACTTGTCTAACTAAATATATACAGCCTTCTAATTTGCTGCCTCAGCAACATCTGCTTCTCCATCACTGTAATCACCCCAACGTTTGATTGTATTTCCTTCTACAGCCACCGTGTCCGTACTCCTAAAATCTGGAGATTCTGCATCTGCGTTGGTACACTCTCCTGCAGGTTGACAATCATTATTCTCTACTGTCTGTTCAGAATGAGTTTCTTCATTAACATTTTCCTGTACTTTTGTTGTTTCTGAATGGATGGTTGTTGAGTAGATTGATGATTTCTGTCCATTCCCCTCTGACACGGCACAATGGCTGACTTCTTCATCAGCTTCAGTATTCTCTTCTGCAGGAGAATCTGTTGGATCTACTGAAGATACTGGGAGGCCATCTTGAGTTTCGGGTGTACCATTTGGTAACGGTGGGAGGCCATCTTGAGTTTCGGGTGTACCATTTGGTAACAGTGGGAAGCCATCATGTGCTATTGCTACCCCATTTGGTGACAGAGAGGTAAAAGGAACACAGTTTTGTGTAGCAATATAACCATTTGAGGAAACTGAATAGCCATTTGTAACCCATAATTGACCAGGTACAAACTCATTTGCATGTGGGTTCATTATTCTTGGAGGGTTGAAGTGATTTGGGTCCCCATTGTTTTCAGCATTGTACAAAGCAGGCCTATTCCGTGGGACACGGCTACCAGATCTGTTAAAGCCACCTGATAGGCGAGGACCATATGGAACTCTAGCAGTAGCAGATTGATGTGGTGATCTACGGGCAGGGTTAACTGTAAGCACAGGTGCTATATTTACTGGAGGTGGCAATATTCCACCGTGCTCTGTATATCCAGGTAGGGTTATAGAGCCAAAAACTGGAACTGTTGACGGAGTATATGGAGGAGCTGCAGCAGATAATTTCTTGGATGTTTCCTTATAAATCTCTGTATCAACTTGCTTTTCAGCTTCAGTGGGCGACGGAGCAACACTTCCATTAACTTGGTTCGCTTCCTCATCTGTCAGCAAACCTACACTTTCATTTCCGTTACATGAATCAGCCTTCTTCTCTTCCTCCTCCACCTTTTCTTTCAAACCAGAGGCATTATGAACCTCCAACTGAGTGCCAGTACCCCTAGAGTCTGATGGAGATTCAAGTTCGGTCATCACTTGCGTTTCAGGTCCTGAGCTTGATTCGTGCCCATTGTCAGCTTCCACTGTTTGAACTGACATTTCTAGTTCACTATCAGTTACAGCATCATTGGAATTTTCAAAAGCACCTTTAGTCGCACGTTGATCTTCCTCCTTTCTATTTCTATTCATCTCACTTACCTCAACCACAAGTTTTTGAGTTTGATCTGCCTCCACTTTCTTTGATATTGATACTGTTGGATCGGGCCTACTCGTCTCCTTGATCACCTGCAGATTTTCTTCTGCAGAGCTCTCCCCATAATTTTGCTCCGCAACAGCCTTAACAATGGTACCTGGTGGAGCTAAAGCTACCTCTTTGTATGAGAAAAGCTTTCCAGCAGCATGGACGCTTACTGAACTAGCAATAGAAGCTTTAGCAACTTCACCACAAGCTGGGCTTGGAGTATTAGGAGCCGATTTTGCATTGGCCGATTTTGCTTTGGCACTATTAGCTGGTGTAGAAGGATTGTTCTGCTTCAGCTTTAAGCTAGCACTCTTGACAAACTTTTTAGGACCCTGTGGAGCTGGGCCAGATGAAGCTACATTTTCATTTGGACTTGTTTTAGGAGAGCTGAAACTACTTGGTTTACCTCTGGACTTAGACGGATGAGAAGCAACCAGAGAGTTAGTGTTCAATTTTGCAAGGCTCGGCCTCTTGGAAGCAGAGGGCCTGCGGCCTATAAGAGAGCGCCCCTTAGCCTCTTGCCATCCTTCTTCAGAGATATCCTCCTTCCCAATGCTATCATTTTGGTCCAACAATGTTTTATCTTCTAGAAATGAATCGGTTTTCTTAATCGTGTCCACAAATTGTGCCTCAAATTTGTTTTCCAATCCAGATCTATTTTCTTTATCACTGGAGTTCTCTGCAACAGGTTCACTTTCCAATGTGAGCTCACCATTTTGATATTCATCCACTGTTTCTGAGTTTGGACTAACTTTTCCCTTAAGCTGTACAATAAAGATGATACCTTGGTCACGGAATGCCACAGAAGACAAAAATAACAAAATATATTAGAAACATGATTTTAACCTTGGCACGAGCTTGCTTCTTTTGGGCTTCTCTTGCTTTCATCTCTGCATCAGGGGTTATGTAGTCCAAAAGGTCCGAAACACTAATTTCAGAGAAGAACGACAAAAGTTTTGCAAATCAGCTTTTCGAATCAATGTTGACTACTGAATCCATTAAACAAAATAACAATGTCTTTTCTGCATAATTTTATGACATTTTCATTCATCTGTAGTGAGAGACGGAACAACCATTAACTACTGAACTCATTAAAAAAAATAACAATGTCTTTTCTGCATAATTTTAAGACATTTTCATTCATCTGTAGTGTGAGATGGAACGACCATTAACTATTTCTGTCGTGCAAAGTGACAAAGAAGCATGTGTATTTAAATTTAGAAAATAAGTAGAATGGAATTTCAACCTCAAATGGCCTTTGCTAGAAATAGAGGCGTCTGGTTTTGGAGTTCCATTGCGTGCAGCTTCTTGCTGCTCCAGCGCCTTGGACTCAAAGTATTCTAGCCATGCAGCTGCATCCTGTAGAGATTTCGGACAAGGTAAAGAAAAGGGTCACCACCAAAAGTCATTCTTTAATGATCAGACATAAGCATTACCTGTGTACGTAGATCTTCTGATCCTAGTTTAGCCTGTAGTATCTGAAGTGTGGTCTGTTCGTGTTGAACACTTAGGGAATATGCTTCCATCAACGAGAGAGCGATTGCAATAGCATGATAGCTAGCCGCTGTCTGGAAAAAAAAGTAATGAAAGGGCAGAGATTCAGTATATAAAAAAACTTATGCCTTCTAGGCGTCGCCATTAGGCAATAGTTTCCCTCATCTTCCTATTGGAAGACCTCTATTACGAAGGTTTATCATTTTACAATGCAAAAGGTCCATGTAAGTAGTAAATCGGACCTATGAAACAACACATGAATACATAACCACCATTCACACACAAAAACACTAAAAAAAGATTACTTGTATATGATCAGCTCCCAGAAGTCTTTGGTTACACTTGAGAGCCTCATGGAGATATCTAAGAGCAACATGGACATTCCCCAGACCTTCTTCCATCATAGCTACGTTGATATAGGTGGCAGCAGTATTTGGGTGAGAAGGGCCGCAAGTTAGATGCAGTAGATACAATGCACGGTTGACATATCTGAAAAAAAATTAGTTCTCCAGTTAAAATATAATTAAGGATATCCAGAAACTCTATGTTTTAGCCATCTGATACTTTCATGTTCCCTTGTTTCCATATATGGTGATATTATATGCGTACATGTAGAAGGGCCATAATGCAAAGATACAGAGAATATCTTTACTTACTTCAGTGCCAGCTCAGTGTGTTGGAGTCTATAGTAGAAGACAGCTAAATCTCCATAGCTTTTCATTGTGTCTGGATGATCCAGACCAAGCTCTCTCTCATTGATATCTAAAGCTTTTTGCTGGTAAATGGTGGCCTGTTCATACGATAAAACAATTAGATCAGAAGTTTATTAACAAAACTAGTTTAAAGTTAAAAGACTTTTGGCATGCTCAGCGCTGTCCAAATTAAAGTGCACGAACCATAGTTCAGCAAAAGAATGGGTGTTTCTTTGAGCTACAGATGTAATGGAGAAGAGTGTGAAGCTTGCCCTTTTCTGTGACATTACATGCTTGGCTAAACATTTTGCATATACTGTCACTAGGGGGTGTGATCAATTGCTAATTTTCTTAAGTTGCTAACTTGCTAACTCATCAACACAGTGTATTAAAAATGTCAACATGATGACATTAAAATGTCAACACATAATTTTGTTGAACTTCAATATAATGGGTTGATATTATGTGTTGACATTTTAATATCACTGTGTTGACATATTTAATACACTACATCGATGAGTTAGCAAGTTAGCAACTTAAATAGTTAGCAATATAACGCACCCCCTGTTACTAGAGTATTAATATTATTATGTTATCAGCTAATCAGGGACTCTTCATTGTTATGGATTGAATCCTCATACCTGATTAAAATCCCCTGTGTGGTAGAGCACCACAGCCAACAGACTATATGCCCCTGCTGTCATTCGATGATAAGGGCCACAGACAGAAGCCAGTTTCGAGAGTGCCTACAAAAGAGAAAATAATTATTATAGTCGTTATCTCACTCCTGAGCATAATTTGATCATTATCTAAAGCCTCTCAAGGACAGGGGTATGAACTTACCTTTGTTCCATAATTAACCGCATCCTCCAGTTTTCCCTTGTCCAAGGAAGTCTTCGATGATTCCAGAAGTGTGCGTCCGTCAGCAGATGAGCAAGCGACGTGCTGTTGGAAAACAAGTTCTATGAGAACTACTTGAAACATCCTCTGAAGAAATATTTTGAATTTTTTCAAATGAATACTAACAGCTTACTTTATAAACAGGCACCATGCTGATTATATCTGATTTTTTGAATGGGAAGGGAGAGTCCATATCATAGTCTCTTGGAACAAGTTCAAGCCCAGTCTGAAAATAAATAAATTAGTAGCTACCTTCTTAGCTAAGCAATCTAAATTAGCTTACCTTGTGGCAGAGTCCTCGAAGAATAGCAAACTTTCTTAAATCACTGCGTGCCTCATCCTTCCATTGCCAGCCAAACCTCTTGAAAAGGAATGTCTCGACCCACTTCCATTTCAATTCATCATCATTATTTACATCTGCATCGCCGCTTTTTGCAGCAGGTGTCCCCAGCAACAAATTCAAACAAGAAGCAATAGCTGAAGCCATATTAGCAATATCATCAACTGCAGCTAAAACAGCCTGAAGGATATGCTTATATGCTCGAACAACCATCTCGTGAACACAAAGGGACTGAACATGAGGGAGCTTGTCTGCTAGTTCAACCTGATAAGGATGATTCAAAAGGAAATAGGTTGGGAAAAAACTACGAGAGTTAACAACAGCACATAATGTCAGACTAGCAAAAGGCAAACAGTGGAGGAAAAAGTCATTATAGGCCTAAACATAACATTTGAGAAGTTTAGAGGAACAATATTAGCAATTCATGACATACATCAAAAATTGAAGCACAAAACTCCTGAGCCTGGCAAATCTTGCTTTTTCCCCAAAACTTATGGTATGCTTCTATAAGTGGCAAATATCCAGGTTATAGATGCATGTGACATTTAAACCAACTAATATGTACAGTGGGTCGACATTTTAGATGGATAAGGAGTATGCAGTGGAAAGCAATCAGGACATCAACTATAGATAAACAACAAAACCAAATGAAATTACCACACGGCCCAAGGAGCACATCTGCAAACCCCTGGTATGCATGAAATCTGTCAGCGTCCGACCATCAACCGGTGAAAGTTCGAGTGACCCGAAATCAGCAACCTGTCAGAAGAAAATAATAAATATCAGTTCCGAGATTCAACTTCAGGTTAAAGATATGTTCTGAATAAAAGATTACCAATTTTGGAAGGGCCGTTTCAGCATAATATTTGTGTGCCATTTCAATCAACTCTTCAGGTGACTGCAACCACCAATTTCCGGATAGATTAGGTGTTAAATTTGCCACTATTTATAAATCAAAAGGTTTTATTTCAACTTGTTACAATTCCAAAAGAACCTATCTAGATTATGAACTTCCCAAATGACCTCTTGAGAGATGTAAACCTGATTAAGAATAACTAAACAGAAAATATACGTTATGACAAAGCAGAAAGGCGACCTTAAGGTGAAGACCAGTTTCTGATTCTTTAAGGCGCAAATATGATGATTCGGGAAGCAAATTTCTCCATATAATCTCCTTGTCATCCTTTTCAATGTCCTTGTTTGAATCAGAATTGCAATTAGCAGAAATTTCCTTGTTGGGGTCAGATATATTTATTTGATTGCCTGACTTCTTTTTTATATCCTTCAGCAATCCACCGTTCTTTCCAAGACCCTTGACAGCTGGCTCAACTTTGACGTCTTCATTCTTTTTAGCCTCATCTTTACCCGAAGCCTGATTTTGCAAGTGTTGCACCCAACATGCGCCAAGCTCCCATCTAATGGATTTTTTAAGTGTCGAATCATCACCCTGAAGTGTCTTTAGACTCTCGGTTAGCACCTGCCTTACCAAAGGCCAACTGGAGCGTAATTCTTCCAGATCAGCATTCGGAACTCTTTGAACTGTGTTGGGTGATTGGGGTGTGGCTTTGTGCAACTGCATTCTCAAGCTGGAAACATAAGTAAAAAACAGAGTGATTCATTAGTCCAGGATCACATAACTCTGTCACAGTATGTTTGTAGTTAAAGTAACTCAGTTTTTATCAATGTGGAATTTGAACAGCATGAATGGTCTTTCCAAAGTAAGAAGAATCTGAAAAATATACAAATATCAAGTAGAGCTATCTCTACTAACCTATTGATATTTAAAGCATTGGCTCCTCCTTCAGGATGATCTTCAATGTCAATATCCTGAGGAATGGCTTCGCCATTCCAATTTACCACAGCTGCAACTTTAACAATGGCTGTGTGTCCACAATGTCTAACAATGACAACACCTAAAGTAGAAGTATCCTGTATGGACCAATGATCTCACAGTAAGAATTATAACTTCACACATTGCAGGGAAATGGAAGAGAAAAATTAATAGTTACTGAGACGAACATGTACGGTTGCATTTTCATCAGCAGTTATGCCTTTTAGCAAGTTTCTTTGAGTTACTTCTTCATGTGTAATTCCAAGAACCTTGCTCCCATCATTTTTGCTATCCAACTTGGTGCTTCCATCTGGGGGATCTTTTGCTACGCTAATGAGTAGATCTCCAATTCTTTCCTCATGTAATATTGATGAACCAGGATAACTCGCAGACTGCTGATTGTTTTCTATTAGATGGTTTATTGCAGCAACAGCTTTGAAAACCGAAACATCAACAAGTAAATTGTGAAGGAGAAAGGCTTTCCTATCTCTTAGCTGACGCTCCTCAGATGTTTTACATGGCATTGCTGCCAAGATAGCGAGCTCCTTTGCCCATGGCCTGTAGTCGTGCTTCCCGTCTCTTCCTTGTCCGCCTCCACTTCCTCCCCAACTCTCATCTTCAATAGGAAGGGGAGGGAATATAGAGGGATTCTCAGAAACAACAGAGGGTACTAACCAAGTGTTTGCTCGAAAACCATACGGAAGATTCCCGAACTGAGAGATTACAGGTAGTGTTATTCATGTGTCCAAAAAATCATTTTCAGGTTTTTAAGTTGTAAATCACTCACTTTGTTGTGCTCGGTGAAAGCTTTCATCAGAGCCTTAAATGCCTGAGCCAAATAGATATAAACAGAAGTAGATGAACTTCAGAGAATAGGCATATGCAAACAGAATTGAATTGCAGAATTTCGAGAATAGGAGAAGCTTAACAGGATCAAGTATTGTCTTCACTTACAGAATAAAAAGTTCTGCTTATCTGCTTCAAGAGACCAGCTAATGAGTGGCTTACAAGATTACGCTTTCCGGCTGGATAAAAACCTTTTCGAGAGGCAACTATTGTTGTTGGCTTCCCGGTGCAAATACGCACCTGCATTCCAAAATTGATGCCAAAAAACACCCCATCTCAGACAATCTGCCCCGTGCAGCAAGAGAAAAATAGCAGAAATTCATATGAAAAACATATTGTGAGCAAGTAGTTCCAGATGCTAACGTCAATTTGAAACAGATCCTCATCTGTTTTCTCCTCAAGGAACGGTCGACTTGATCTCCTAATATCTGCAACATTGAGGATTAATTGGTTAGCAAATGGATGCTATACAAATAGAAGTAGAACATATACACAATATACGCATGCAAATGCAATAGCTTGTTCGTTAATCCAGAATTACAAATTTTAAAAAATAGTACATCAAACTCGAGCCACCAAATCATAGCAGAGTTCAAAATACAAGGCGCTGATGAAATCAGATGCATAATGAAATAGAAAGCAAAATGTGGAACACAAAGAGCTCACATTGAATAGGTGGGGTGAGGTGAGAGAACGAGAAGAAGTCGTAGAACTTCCGTAGCCTTGGCGGAGGGTACAACACCGACGCCGCATCTGGTCCGGTTGCGACGGCCGAAACCTCCGGCTTCCCGGGCGAAACGGTGAATTTGGGATTCGGAGAGAAATCATGTGAACCGGAATTCGATTCAGGTGAACCGGATTCTTTAGTACCGGTTTTTGATCCGGTTCGGAGTGAATCCCCAAAGTAGGTAGTGCAGGCGACAATATCCAAAAGCCGTCTAATATGATCCACAGCTTGCCGTTCCGTGTACGCCTCTGCATGGAATCATACACTTAATTTTTTCAAATTCAACCCCTTTTTATTTGACAAATAGTACTACTAGCAAATAGAATTACTACTCCCTCTGGCACACTTTGATCCGGCACGGATTTTAAGAAATCTAATGGAAAGTGAGTTGAAAAAGTTGGTGGGATGTGGGTCATATTTTTAAAGTATTAGTTTTATAATAGAGTAAGGGTCAAAATTGGTCCTGTACATATGGTCATTTTATGTTTTTGGCCCTAAACATTATCTTTTGGATTTTTTAGTCCCGCACATATGGAAATTTGATCATTTTGATCCTCCGCCAACATTTCCGCTAGAAACTAACGATCAACGAGTTTAATCCCGATTTTGACCAAAATTAACATTTTAATTCTAATTTTTTACTCCTTAATTAATTCACTAACTATTATTATAAATATTCTTTTAAAATTAGAAAATTAGAATTTAAAATATTTTTTACTCCGCCGCCGCGAAGATATGTTCCGCCGCCGCTGGCGGCGGCTGCTGATCGAGGCTAGGGTTTGCGATTGGATTCACGTTGGAGAAGCTCACGTCGGCGAAATTGTAAATCACGGCGGAATCCGGCGTGGTGTGGATCGGTTCCGCGGCGGAGGATGTAGGAGGAGCGGTTGCGGTTGCGACTGCGGCGGCGGAGGTGGTGAGGCTGGAGCTCTGCGCGGTGGATTTTTCCTCTGCGTCTTCGTTGGCGGCGGCATTGGTTTTAGGCTTGGAGCGCTTGGTTTTGTGGGAGCCGCCGCCGACGGGGACATTGCGGAGGACGCCGCCGCCGACGGGGACATTGCGGAGGATGCCGCCTTTGGTCCAGTAGCGGCGACAGCTCTTGCAGAAGTGGCGCGGCTGCGAGAAGTTGTAGTTGTTGTAGTAGCAGAATTTGGTGTTGAGCGAGTCGCAGCGAGGGCACTTGACGACCTGGTGATTGTGCGGCCGCATCCGCCTATCTCCGACGCCGATAAACCTCCCTCCGCCGCCGATTTCTTCTCCGATGCGAGCTTCTCAAACGTGAATCCAATAATAGGATTTTCCATTCCCAGATTTTCTTTTTTACTTTTCGAATACCCACTTAAAAATCCTATCTTTAGTTTTTTTTTACAATTCTTGATACTATCGAGATTCTCTGCTCACAATTTAACAGTGCTTGCGAGTAAATAATCTCAAGAATAATTATTTGTTTATTGGGTTTGGATGTGCCATTACAGTTCCCAGGCTTGAATTTGATTTCTTTCTTTCTCGATCTTTCCCTAGCATGCACGAATTTTGGATTTTGTTTCTTGAAGCTTGATGATGAAGATATTTCATATTTATATATCTATTTCACTGCCGAGTTGGTAGATCAGCAGCCGCCGCCACCAACGGCGGCGGAACAGATCTGCGCGGCGGAGTAAAAAATACTATTTTAAATTCTAATTTTCTAATTTTAAAATATTTATAATAATAGTTAGTGAATTAATTAAGGAGTAAAAAATTAGAATTAAAATGTTAATTTTGGTCAAAATCAGGATTAAACCCGTTGACCGTTAGTTTCTTACGGAAATATTGACGGAGGACCAAAATGATCAAAGTTCTATATGTGCAGGACAAAAAAATCCAAAAGATAATGTTTAGGACCAAAAACGTAAAATGACCATATGTTCAGGACCAATTTTGGCCTTTACTCTTTATAATAAAATGTGAGTATGAATGAGTTAGTGTGGAATATGAGGCCCACTACCAAAAATGGTAAAAGTGAAGTGGGACAAATTATGTGGGACGGTCCGAAATGGAATACTGGGACGAATTCTCTGGGACGGAGGGAGTACTTACTCCCTCCTTCCCACTTTAGGTGTCCCGGTTGAGTTTGACACGGATTTTAAGAAATATAAAGGAAAGTTGGTGAAAAAAGATAATGGAATGTGGGTCCTACTTTTATATATTAGTTTTATAATAAAATGTGAGTGGAAAAAGGTGAGTGGAATGTGGGGCTTATTACCAATTATGGAATATTTCAACCGGGACTCTTAAAGTGAGACACGCAAAAGTAGTAAACTGTGACTCCTAAAGTGGACGGAGGGAGTATATAACTACCATTAATTGATAGAAACAATCTTACTACGAAATATCCATGAAACACTTAGGCCATGTTTGGTTGTCAGGATTCTGTCTGGGAAAGTAATCTGATTCCTTAAATTTTAAATTTTTGTGTTTGTTTCGGTTTTTTAATCAAAATGGAAAAGTAATCAGAATCCGAGAACAAGGAAAGTTAGTACAACTTTCCAGGATTCTGAATCCTAACTTTTATTTGGTATTCTTTTTCCCAGTTCTAGGATTCTTACATATTTAAGCAATATAATATAGTTTTTTTTTATTATTATTATTATTAATTACAATATTTTTAAAATAATTTAAAATTATAAATCATACTTAATTTCACTATAATAAATAACTATAATTAAAATTATCATAATTATAACTATATTTTATAATAATTCATAATTAATAATTTATTAAATAATTAAAATATAATGATATAATATAAATTTTATAATAAATACTACTAATTATTATATTTTATAAATTAATAATTAATCAATAAATTCATAGTGCAATTTTAATTTATAAAATTTATTCAATTATAACTATAATATAATAATTATTATATTTATCATTATAATAAATGTGTATAATACTTCATGTAACTATAATTATAATTATATTATTATATATTAAGACAGATGATCCATGTTTAAACTATTCATAGTAATAATAAATACTATAATAATATAATAATTATTATTTATAATTAATAGTTTATTAAAAATTTATAATATTATTTTTTTAAATAAAAATAATAATAAGTATATTTTTAGTTTGGTGTTTAAATTAAATATAAATTTAAAATCTTGATATTTTTCAAACACAGAAAAGTAAAGTTACTAGAAATCATATTCTCGAGATTCATTTTCCTAGGAATCATTTTTCTTGCGAACTTTACTTTCCCGCAAACCAAACATGGCCTTATAGTTAAATAAATTGGAATTTAAAGATTGTGTAACAATGGACTCAAACGCAAACTGCATTTTATGCGTTTATAACATACCTTCAACAATGGTAAGCTGAGTTGGTTTGAGAGTCACAACCTCCACTGAATCATTTAATCTTGCACCGCGGACCTGGCTCCAACAATTAATCGAAACTTAGTTATAGGTAGATAAGAACTATCAGCATTTTGTTAATATTTTGTTAATTATGTAGTGTATATCCTATTCCTTGGAAACGTACAAATTTATTGTCTGTGGTGTATTTTTCTAATTTTAATTATGATATTTTGATGAAACTATTTTCCTAACATTTGATATGATCACGAGGATTTTGTATAGTCACATGTTGATCATCTGACAATTTTATAGTCCATCCTTTAAAAATAGAAAATTTAGGAATAACATAGAATTAATGCAAAATTGAAGAATATAAGAGATATAGAAATAAAAAATAATTGGAATTTGTTAGTCAAAAATGTATCTAAATCTCAATAAAATTACAAACTTCTTAAAAATAAAAGTAGACTAATTTTGATGGGTGAGCCAAAATTACAAAAGTATATTATATTTGGGTGGTAGGAGTATATATGTTTGCTTGTTGGAGGCTTGCATCATAAACCAAAACTAACACGATATCTTATTCTTATAGGAGTTTTAAAGTAGAGTATTTGATTTCAATAGATTTATTTATTCGTTGCGGGAATACGTAATACTAAAAATAGTAGGGTAAATAGTAAAAAAACATTCTACCAATTTTTAGTTTTTATCACGAACTTTAAATGTGGTGAAAAAATATGCTCCTAACTTTTGACTAATTCACGTTTTTAGCATGATTAAATTTTCTGATGAAATTGATTCTATGTGGTGACCGGGATGTCTACCTCATCTTACCGTCGGTTCCACATAGTTTATAGAAGAACTTTAATGTTGTAAAAATACACAAACTTTGAATGTGGTAAAAAAAAATTACATTAATTTTTTATAATTTTATTTATAGCACATTAATAATGTACTTTTACTTTTGATTGTCAAATTTTAAGTTTTTTCATGGGATGTAATATACAAAAACTGATTGATTGTAATTGTCATAATGACTCAATTTTATTAGACGTTGCTTTGAATTTGTATCTTATTTCCCATTTTTCCAATTTATAATCTAAACATCAGTAACTATGAATATGAAATTATATCAAACTTTAGCAATGAATTTTAGTATTATTAATTTGCCGTGAAAATGTGAGAATGGTAGAGACTGTAGATATAAAAAAAAGGAATTTTTGAATCATTAGTATTTTTAAGATGCTATCATCTAAAACTTAGTGTATTTTATTAACACTTTTCTTGTTCGTGTAATTATTTTTACCACGTTCAAACATTGTGTAGTTTTAAAGGTGCTACAAACAAAATGATCTAAAAATTAGTGTAGTTTTTTACTACATTCAAAGTTCGTTTATTTCTTTATAACATAATAATTTTGCCGAAAATTTTAATCATACTAAAAATCTGAATTGAGCAAAAATAGATAATCCCTTTGTCTCATCACAAGTGATTAACTTTCCATTTTTGTTATACCACTATAAGTGTTTAATTTCCTTTTTTAGATAAAAACAACATATTTATCTCTCTTATTTTATTTTTTATATTAATTTATCATTTTTTTCTTATTTTATTATCTTTTTTATCTTTTCCACTTTTTCCTCTTTTATATTTTATTCACTCCACTTAATTCAATAAATATTATTTTCTTAAATTTTCACTTATCGCGGAACCAAGAGCGTAATACTAATTTTTGGCTATTTACGCACAGCAATAATATATGTGTAGTACGAATTCCCAATATAATTTGGCCTGAGTAATAAAACCACAAATATACCTCGTGGGTCAGAGAATAATTGGTCAAGTAACACGTGTCAACATTGACAGCCAATAGCTTTCTGACATCTAGGATTTTATCTGTTGATATTCCCTGCAATTCAATGAATGAATTTGCTGTTAAAATAATGCATTATTTGTCCTCTAAATAATCTTAAAAACAAAAAATAATAAATTTGTTAGAATTAAAAAAAATGATTAAAATATTTTAGTAGAAAATAGGCTCAACTTATAAAAGAAAAAATTGCCTAATCTTATTAGATAAATATAAATAGAAAAGCAATATTATTTATAAATTTAAGTCAACATGCCTAATAAACCCATTCCATTTAGATATCAAATTCATATAAACTGAGACGAAATTTAAAGTTGTTTTTTAGACTTACACGTAGTAAGATTAAGTACTCCCTCCGTCCCCTACTAGGAGTCACACTTTGATCGGACACGGATTTTAAGAAATGTAAAGAAAAGTTGGTTGAAAAAGTTAGTGAAATGTGAGACCTATTTTTTTATATTGGTTTTGTAATAAAATGTGAGTGAATTGAGTTAGTGGAATGTGGGACCTACTTACTATTTATGGTAAAAAATGAAGTGTGACTCTTAATTGGAGACATACTGAAATGAAAAAGTGTGACTCTTAATCGGGGACGGAAGAGTATTAAATAAGGTATGGAATTACCAATTATGTACACTATGTTACTGCATCTACATGACTCATGAGGAGCAACTTAAATACTTAAGTTATTCTTAATTTATGAAATAGATGCACACAGTACATACATGCAGAGAGAAATACATCATCAATTAGCATTGAAACGGTGGCGTCTGATGCACATTACCATACACATTTGAGTTAAACACACACACAATAAAAGGATCACTGGACGTTTACGCTTATACAGTAATTTACTAGTAAGTCTTCTTCTCGTGAAAACATATTTGCTTTTGAAAAAATAATGAAAACATGTGATGTTATGCGTAGATAATTTTTTCTTCAAAATACTAACATAAATACTCTCTCCGTCCACGAGAAATAGGACACATTGTGAATGACACGAGTTTTAATATAGAATTGATAAAGTAAGAGAGAAGGAAAAAAAAGTACTAAGAGAAAAGTAGTGTTAGTAGAATGTGGGGTTCATATTATTAGTAAGAGAGAAGAGAAAAAAATAAAGAAGTGAAAAAAGTAAGAGAGAAGTAATGTTAGTTGAATGTAAGGTCCATATTATTAGTAATGGAAAACAATAAGAGTGAAGTTGTTGAAAACATTCCTTGTTTAAATGCGCTCTATTTTTCGTGGACAAAAAAATGACAAATGTGCTCTATTTTTCGTAGACGGGGGAGTAATAAATTGCTACACAGCAGATAATTCATTGTATTTTACATTGGTATTTTCAAAGAAAGTATAAGCCTATTAATCGAGGAAACAAAATCACAAAGAGCTAAACTGGAGTACATAAATATTTGATCTTCTATAAAAAAGAAAAAGAAAAAAAAAAAGGAAAGCTTCACTGGAGTATAAAATATTGTACGAGGGGTTAAATAACACAATTGTTAAGCGTAGGATTATCGACAAAAAAAATCGATGACTTCCTTTCCTAAAAGTGAGAATTATTCAATTTACGAGAGGTAGAAAGGTGAGTACTCAATACTTATTTGCGCATTTTTATATTATCCACAACTCTTAAACACTATGAATCACTTCGTTTACACTTACAAATATCAGTGCTATATCACCATGAATTCGGTGATATAACTCGTCCAACTACATATCGAGCCACTGAATCTTAAATATGACAACGATTGTGTATTGGTTCCAGTAATTTTGTCCTAAGTTAGGTCAAGAAATTTCACATGACACAAATCGAATAATTAAAATAAGAAATAAAATGAAAGTATATTAGACGAAAGACTCTCTTGTACGTGGCCTGTGGGTGACAATTACCTACTGATGATAATTAAATTATAGTTAATGTTCAATTACATTCATTAACGTAATGAATATCACATCTACGATATTTGAGCACTAAAAATCAATTATCTTATTCTTAATATAAATAATATCACCTAACACAATTGTAGATTGGTCAATAGTAAATTAATGAATAATGTGAAAACATATAGTAGCATGGTGAAATGCATTAATATCTTAAAAAGAAATTGCGGTGGCCGTAATTAAATTAACGAACACGTCATGTCACACCAACGTAGGCGTTGGACTGTATTAATACACTGAAAAAAAAAGAGTGTGCAGCAATTTAGAGATTCAAATACTATAAAAATATAATCAATTTAATTAGTAAAGTCTAATAAGCAGAATAATGAGAATTTTCTAAACCAGTGAGTGATGTACTTATTTCTTTACTTGGCACGTTCATGCATTTGGACGACTAGTTGGAGATGAATTAAATATTTCCGAGAAATTTAGTATTTCAAAATCCAAGTATAACATCATAAATTCATATAAAACACATTGTAGTGGGGAATTGAATGAAACATAGTAATACATACCTTTAATGTCACCTGTGAATCCTCAAGTGTCTCTACACTTATTTCTATCACAGTTGGTAAAACTGCAAAAACAAAATTTAAGAATAATTTGAGTGAATGATTATTTTATGATTTTGCCACCTTATTGATTATAAAATTTCAAGAAAATGTATTAAAAAAAAAAGAAGATATGAAACCAACCTTTCTCTTCTTTCTTCTTCTTGTCTCCTTTGGCTTTGTGAGGTTTAGTCTTTCCCGCTTTAGGAGCCATTAATCGTATGCTTGCTTATGTATACGTGTATATGTATATATATAATGTGAATCTCAAAAACAAATTTGTAAGAAACACTGAGCAAGAAGTAGCCGTTAAACTCGATGAAAAAATGAATGAAGGGAAGATGAAATTAAGAGATGAAATAATTACATCGTTGAGGAGTAGAGAGATATTGGAAAAGATAGGAGGATAAGGTAACATGTTACCCCCAATCCTATTTTTCTTATATACATAACCCAATAAGAATGAAAGGCTGCAATTTCAGCGCACCAGAGATGGTGCGGGCCCCACCTTTTAAAATAAATTTGATTTCTTAAAAATTCATCTAGTAAATCTAAATCATGAATTTTAATTGAAACTACAAATTTATTATAACATATTATCAAAATATAACTAAAATAAATTCATACTAATTAAAAGCTACTCCTATTAAACTAATTATTTCTGTTGAATTTTGCAAGGAAAATTATGTTTAAAATAAGTTTTGAGCTTATGCCGAAATATTTTGTTTTGTTACATAGATACACAGAATTTTGTCTCATGCACATTACTTCATATGCGCAATTGGAAATCTAACGAGTGGATCAAATCAAAATAAGTGGACTCCATTCTTCTTATCATACCATTGGAAGGATATAAAATCAGATCAAATACTGGTGATGTCTTCCCAATCTAGTGATGTCTTTCCAGTCCAAGTTCATTACACAAATGCATGCCTAGTTAATATGCAGGGGGGGTACTAGGTCAAGTTAATGTACACCACTACAAAAATTTTTGGGTATTTGGTCAATTCCAAGCACCTTTTCAAAAACTTTTCGAGCACAGGTCAGAATGTTTGAAAAATGTTAAATTTAGCGAGCACTTTCCGAGCATAAGCAACATGCTCGGAAAGACTTTTGGCGGTAAAAGTTCCCACATATAGTTGTGAGTCATTTCCAAGCAAATACGTGCTCACTAAAAATGTGTCATATGGTTGAATTCAATATTGAACAAAGATTTCGCATTACTAAGACATACTTAGATAATCTGCATCAGTTTCGAAAATGGATGATAGACTAGTTTTCGTCACTTGAATTTGAATTAGTTTAATATTTGTATGAGAAGATGCTATTTTGGCAGGGAATTGAGCTTATGGTTCCGAGGCATTGCAGAAAGGCATGAAGAATGAAGATCCGTAGCGAGATCAAATACAACTTTTGGAATGATCCATACCTTTGGCGAGTGAGAGTCGATTAAGTAATTCGATGGTGTATTCTCGAGCCCGATCAAGAAGACATCCTAATGTATTGTCATTCATTAGCATGCGGGGGACACTTTGGACCAAAGAGAATAGCAAGGAAGGAGTTGGATAGTGGATTCTTTAGCCGTTATGGGGCACTAAAGGCCATCATAAGTATCAAGGTACAAATTTTTGCAATCGCACAATTAATGCTTTGATGAAGAAATATGGTGTGCATCACCGTTTATCCACCCCGTATCATCCACAATCCAACGGCCAAGTCGACATCTCTGATCGGGAGATCAAGCATGTGTTAGAGAGGACGGTGAATCCGTCAAG
The DNA here is from genome assembly GCF_029641045.1 of Salvia hispanica. Lineage (NCBI taxonomy): Eukaryota > Viridiplantae > Streptophyta > Magnoliopsida > Lamiales > Lamiaceae > Salvia > Salvia hispanica. The sequence continues at coordinate 12,181,974 of NC_142695.1, forward strand.
GAAGGATTGAGTGCGAGACTGAGTGATGCACTGTGGGTTTACCACACGGCATACAAGATGCCAATTGGGATGTCGCCGTATTGCCTCATTTTTGGCAAAATGTGCCACCTTCCCGTTGAGATTGAGCATCGCGCTTATTGGGACATTCAAAAGATGAGTATGGAACCGAGCAAGTGTGATGAGGAGAGAGAGCTCCAACTCCAAGAGCTTGATGAATTTCGCCTAGACGCATATGTTGCCACGATGAGGTACAAAGAAAAGACCAAGTTATGGCCAGACAAAAATTTGAGGAGGAAGTCGTTTGAAGTCCAAGTGGACTGGTCCTTGCATCTTTCGAGCAATCAACTTAATGGAACCATCGAAATTCAGGGAGTTGATTCTTCTTGTTCTCTACCCTTTGTTGTGAATGGTCATAAGTTGAAAATCTATTTGGAACCTTTTGGAAGCATATACCGTGAAAGAAATTTCGTTGTACATGCCTCGGGATTTCGAATTAGGGTGATAAAATCTTTTCATGTAAATATTTGTTTTTGTTTTTGTTATTTTTTTGATATTCCAAAAAAAATTAAATATGAAAAAAAAAGAGAAAATTATCATATGTGTTGACATAGATTCATTGGGGAGTCTAAGTTCTGTTTGGGTATCGTTTTTTTACAAAGTGAGTTTTTTTGTATTCAATTTTAATGAAGGGATGTGCTCTAGCTTAAAATTGGAAGGAATGGGCTAATCTTATTTAAATGGGCATGGGATGGGCCCATTTTGAATCAAAGGGGAAGAGAATGATTGGCCCATTTCCTACACTTAAGCAAAATTTGGAATGAGACTGAGAAATCAACGTGTACTTCACTAGAGAAATTATGGGAATATATATTTAATAGTTGTATTTGACTTATCTTTTCACTTTCATAAAAATTTCTCTAAGCCCTAATTTCACTTTGACTTTTCACTGCACATTGCATCCTCTTTTCTCATCGGTAATTTCTCCTCATTTTCAAAAATTACAGGGTGACTCCTCAAATTCCCGCCAACAAATCCGGTAGTATGGTACATTTCGACACCCATGATGAATTATAAGCGCATGATGAATTTCTTGGATATATGGAAATGAGAGGAATTACTTGGTTACTGTTTTTAGAGTCACATGATCTCCCATAGGCATTGGTCCATGAATTCTACACCACATTTTGTTTTGAGACAACCACTGATTTATATATACCCAACGTGTATTTAGGCTTTATACTTTAAGCGACGAACATTTACGGTTCCTATATTTGTAAAATATCATTTGCGGTCCCCATACTATACCAATTGCTCGTTTCATTTGCTTTTTCACTTTTTGACCAAATTTTTGGACAAAAACACCCCCAAAAGTCTAAATGGCATTTGTGTACACTCACTCTCCAAAAGTAGGTACTTATTTGATATTTACATTCATTTTAGTACTTTAACTGTGATTTATATTTTATTCGAATAATTTTTGTTTGGATTGGTTATAGTATAAAAAATTTGCATAGTTTTAATTTTGGATTTTAACTTAATAAAAATCGATTTACTATAAAACACATATTTTATTTCCTCAAATTAAGATGAATCAATTAAAATGATGATTTATAAAAAAAAAGGGGTTCACATCTAAATGTCCTTAGAAATATTTTAAATATCGTGGCTTTTAAGCACAAATAATTTAATATTTTAGTATGTCAAAAGTATAAAGTGATAGCAATTAACTATTATTTCACTTTTATTGCCTACTAGGCTCCTTCTTCCTGAAGTTGTCGAAAATCATTTTTAATCTCTGTAAGTTTATATTCTCACCGATTCAAGCCTTCTTATGCATTCAACAATGACCATTTATTCTTCTACAGCAAAATTTCTATAAGGGCTAAACATAATTTGTAAAAATTTAGAAAATTTTTGAAGAAGAAAAACTGGAAAAAAAAAATTGGGATGGGCGATGAGGCTTAAGCCACACCCTTCTTTTTACTAGTTCTGCCCCTGTGCCACACACTATAACCAATCCAAACAAAAATTATTCGAATAAAACACAAATCATAGTTAAAGTACCTAAATTAATATAAATATCAAAATAATTACCTACTTTTGGAGAGAGAGTGTACAAAAATGCCCTTTAGACCTTTGGAGGCGTTTTTGTCCGAGAATGTGGTCAAAAAGTGAAAAAGCACCTGAAACGAGCAAGTGGTATAGCATAGGGACCACAAATGATATTTTGCAAGTATAGAGACCACAAATGTTCGTCTCAGAAAGCATAGAGCCTAAAAATATAATTCACTAAAATAATTGATTATTACTTTATCGGGTTCCTAATGGGTTAACCCGATAAAAATACGAGCCTAATAAAACTTTACTAAAAAGAATTAATTTCATTTATATTCATGTATTTCGTATGATATAAAAAGTTGCTAGCCCTAATAAATTTCACTGGAAAGTTTTGGGACAAAAATGTCGACAGCCCTTTTTGTAGAAGGCCCAATTGGTCAGTTAACGGCCGAATTGAATCCATAGAAAAGTAGAGTACTACTGTATTAATATAAATAATAAATATTGGAGTGACTATTTTCCAACTTTCATGTTGAATAATCCACTCTTCAATGTAATTCTCTCAAAATTCATCTATTTTGGATTGTTTTCACGGCCGACGTGACGAATCTATAAAAAAATACTGTATCCGTCTCAAAGATTATTTTCCTATTTGAATATCCTATTTAAAGTAATTAATATTTTCTCTTTTAGATGTTTCTTAAAATAAAAATAACACTATCTTACTTTATAAAAGGAAATAATCCGTATCTACTTTATGTAAATTTTTATCCTGTCAAAATTCATCTTTCCGGCTTGTTTATATAAATAAATCCTGGAGTGAATTCAATTTGCCAACTTTCTGAGTTGAATCATTCCGCCTTCTCTCTTCACATTAACCAAAGTCAATTTTTGATTCCTCTCAAAATCCATCTATTTGGCTCGTTTGCAATTGCAAGGGAGAATCCATCCAGATTTCAATTGAGACTTGGGGTTTCAGGAAGGGTTTTTGATGGTTCAGCTGATGGGATCGCTGCATTCAGAGAATTTCCAAGATTCCGCCGAAGAAGAGTATGGCTCTCTCCCAAAGCGCGCTCGTCTGGCCTCCGCCACTCCTTCTAATCAGGTCTTCATTACAAGATTCGACCTTTTTTGATGGGTGTATATTGTTTCTTTATGTCGTGAAGCTGGACTTTTTAGTTGATTAGAGCTGTCGTTGTTATTCCCTTTTATGGGCTGATAGAAGAGATCATTGCTTCCATTTAGAAATTGATGATTTTGGGGGAAAAAGTCGACTTAACCACTTTTAATTCTCATAAACAGAATCATGATTCCACATGCATTTGTAAATAATTTGCGATTTCTCCTCAACTTTTCCTTATATATTGGAATCGTTTCCTTAAAAATCGTTTCTTGAATTCTCTTTCAGCAGTTGAGCGCTGTGTCGAATGTGCCTCCTTCACAGTACAATCCACTTGATGAGCCGAGTCCTTTGGGTTTGCGCCTAAGAAAAAGTCCGTCATTGCTGGATTTAATCCAGATGACGCTCTCCAAAAGAAGCAGCAGCTCTATCTTGGAGAATACTACTGAGATGACTGACCATGGAAGCAAGAAAGATACGAAGGCGAGTGCTGCACCAAATGCTAGTGACAAGATGAAGGCTTCCAATTTTCCAGCCATGTTATTGAGAATTGGCAGCTGGGAGGTAGAGCTTCTGAATTTCTGCCTCACTGTTCTGGTCAAGTCAGCCTGCATTTTTAAGATGCAGGCATTTAACTAAAGGTTTATGGAGTTGAGTAACGAAGTGTGTAAGTTATTATGAAATAAAGATGTAAATAAATTATTATTAACTTGAAGTGAACTGATCTTCGAAAGAATGCTACTTAATGAAGTGTTTGGATAGAAATGGGGAAACTTTGTCCTACTTTGAGATATTACATATACGTCTTAATGTGTTAATATTCATGCCAATTGCTTATGTTGGATTTTTTGGCAGTATGTTTCAAAATATGAAGGAGATCTGGTGGCAAAGTGTTATTTTGCAAAGCATAAGCTTGTGTGGGAAGTTCTTGATGGAGGTCTCAAGAGTAAAATTGAGATTCAGTGGTCTGAAATAACTGCTCTGAAGGCTGAATTTCCTGATGATGGTCCTGGAACTTTAACCATTGTGGTAATGATTTTTCTTTATATGTGTGATAATAATCTTCACCTGTAAAGTAGGTGATTCAATAATCTGCCGTCCTTATTATCTTTTTTTTCCAGCTAGCTCGGCCACCTGCTTTTTTTCGTGAAACCAATCCACAACCCAGAAAACATACTCTATGGCAGGCAACCACTGACTTCACTGACGGGCAGGCTAGCAAAAACAAGTAAGTCCCTGTAGATTTCATGTTTTACCTCTCGTTTACACTATCACAGTCAAGCTTGTGCATGAAATTCACTCCTTTCTTCACATTTAAGGAGCTTTACTTCTCTTAGGTATAAACTAGTGAGACACGATTCAACATCTTTAACATTTCATGTGACTGAATTGTATCTCTATGAGCAAATGAATCGCGTCTTCCTTGTCATGCATGCTTGATTATCCCTTTTCTCCTGTACTTTTGACTGGTGAACAAACACTTATTCTCCGTCTATTAACTTTCGCAAATCTAAGACTTGCACTCTTTCTCTGCATAAGAAAAGATACTCTAAAACTTACTGAGCGTTGTGCTTGCTCGGGAGCTTAAGATGACTGTTTAATTTTATCTCAAAGTTCTTGTGTTGCACATAGATTCTTCAGGTAAATGCAAATTTAATAATTCTACTGCTGTTCTATTAAATTTCACAATCTTGCTGGATGTAGCCTCATGGATGAGTAATTGCTGCTCTTTTGTAGGAAGCATTTTTTACAATGTCCTCCTGGCATGTTAGATAAGCACTATGAAAAGCTCATTCAGTGTGACACACGTCTTGGTGTCTTGAGCCAACAACCTGAAATAATTCTGGACGACCCTTACTTTAAGTCACAAGCTTCTGTACATGAAAATTCAGAAGAATCTTTGGGGGATGGGGGAAGTCAGCAGCAGCCACATGCTGCCAAGGGATCACCCATCTCTACTTTCCAGGAAGTGGCTTCCTCGGCTGGTCCACAGTTACGGGCTCCCGAATTCGGAAAGAATCCCCTGACAGTGCAACATGTGGCTAAAGAAGCAGCATCACCAAGCTCAGGTATAGAAAAGTTTTTACCCTGTTTGATATTTGCTCTTATGGATCTGTAACTTGGTTCCTATCATAAAAAATCTTGTCATTGAGGTGTCAATTAGATAACCATGTCGAGCATCAACTGCTTAAGTCAATTATTAACTCTTGAAAGCTAAATCTTGCTAGCAAGCTCAATAAATTTTCAGGTTCTGCTAAATGTTCATACTCACATAATTTTCCCCTTTTGATTTTACTAGTGATTGATACACAAGCAATTGAAGGGAGTGGGAAGAGTATTGAGCATGATTCTGGAGGATCAAAAAGCTGGGAATCGTTGAAGGTAGCAGGGCTGCGCCCCTCCATGTCAGTGACCGATCTTGTGAACCACATTGGAAACTGTATTTCGGAGCAAGTGACTTCTGGAAGCTTACCCTCAGCCAAGGCATCTGAATGCCATGAAATGCTCGAGAACATCTCCCAACTTTTGCTCAGTGATAGTAATCACTGTCTGGCGGGGTTGGACGAGAGATCTCTAATGAAGAAGGTAGATTCTCTGTGCAGCCTGCTGCAGGAACCTGCCATAACTTCCAGTGCTCTTGTTGATGGCGAAAACCGTAACCAAGTTGCTGATCCTGCAAAAAATGTCTACTTCGACCTCACAAATGATGCTGTTCATTCTACACATGAGAAGACCGAGCAAGCCATGGAAGTAGATTCTGCAGACAGACCTTGGCCTGGGCCTGGTCTACCTAGAAAAGACTCGCTTAGCGACTTGCTTCTTCAGCTTCCGCGTATTGCTTCTCTTCCAAGGTTCTCTAACTTGTTATATGGAATTGAAGAAGGTGAAGAATATCAATCTCCGTGATGATTCTTCACTTATTTTGTTTTCGTAATGGGAAATCTTGGTTAAGGTTTATTGCAAGGATTCTGAAATCAAGGTTCGTGAAGAATCCCCTACATATTAGCTCAAGAATAGGTCCTTTTTTCTATTATTTTGATTACGCACTTTCTTAGTTATGTAAATGGATGATAATTGACACAATTTATTGCTTCTTGCTCAAATCTTCACTATGTTGAGAAAAATTTATTAAAGAAGTGTGATGATTTACTATATTTATTAATTCAGTTGCATATCTACTCAGAAATCATTTGGTAAATGAAAATTTTATTGATATTGCTTGTTATCAATTTATAAATTTACCATTTTCTCAATGATTCTTTAATCGATATTGCAAATAAATAAAAGAAAAAAATAAAATTAATAAATTTAATCAACATAAAAAAAATAATTAAATTGTGCAGTCCTTCAAATAAATATTTAACCAAAAAAACCTCGTAAATAAAAATACAATAGTTTATGAATCTAATGAACAAAAATTATAAAACAACCCAATGAAACAAAATATATTAATAAAAGGATTGAATGAAATAAAAAAATTATAAAAAAAAAAAAATTGTATTAGTATAAAATCTTAGATGTGTTTTGCTATTAAATATGTTTATGATCTGGCAACTGAGATAAAATTATTGTTGATAAATGATACTCTCCTTGTATCCTAAAAGTTAGAAATTTTTCCTTTTTGTCCGTTTTTAAAAAATAAAAACCTCCACTTCAAGAAATAGACCATACAATTAACACTAATTTCACTATTTTAAACTACTTTTCTCTCTCTCACTTTACTAATTTTGCATTAAAATTTGTGTCGTAATAAAATTCCTATTTTTAGAAAATGGAGGGAATATGAACGCCTAAGAATCCAAAGTCGCCATAATTGCCATTATATTAATTGGAAGGAAAAAGATGTTATTCCCTCCATCCCCCATTAATTGTTCACTTTGGTACCGGTACACATTTTAAGAAATGTAATGGAAAGTAGGTTAGAAAAAATTATTGGAATATAAATCCCATGTGAGTGAAATGAGTATGAGACCTACTTATCATTTATGTTAAAAAGTGAAAACGGATAATTAATATGGGGATGAACAAAAATGACAAAAGTGAACAATTAATGAAGGACGGAAAGAGTAAAATAAACAGAGTTGAAAAGAGATGCCACGAAACCATTATGTACAAAGAGATGGATTGAATCAAATTGTAACTATACAAGAGAAGATGAAAGTAAAATGAAACAGAGTTCATCTTCGGCAGCAAATCATAAAATATATTTACACTTGGTATCTTCCTTCCATCATGTCCATCTGCCAATTTGCAACAAGATCAGGAAGTAGGTGAATGAATTGTGGTATCAGGTAACATGGCTATGGTCACTATGAAGTATTCACACCCAACAGGGAGACCATAAGGGTTTGATGCAGATGCTGAACTCAACCCCAACCGCCGGCTGCCAATCTCCGGCATCAGCACATCCACCCGGTCTCTACCATGCTCGCTTTGTTGTGATGCCGGGGCTGGTGACTTTGCTATTCTTCTTTCAATGTGCACGACCTGCCCTACAATATAGCTTGGACGGCTCGGGAGGTGATCAGTGAACAAGGCTACCGACTCAGAAGATAGATAGTAGTAAGGGCAGTTGCGGTTGATGGCCTCGTAGTAACCAGAAGATTTTAGGACGAATGCAGCTATCTCGTGCACTTCTAACCGCCCGAAGGATATCTTCTCTTTGTTCGCCTGCAATTAAATCGTTTTCCATCATATGTCCTATTTCTGGATGTATATTTTGTTGACATATATAGATATGAGACCGAGACACCAAAGAAAGCATATGTTACCTGCTTTTCGAGTTGATGCTTCATGTAAAGAGTATTCACCAACTCTTTCTTCTCTTCTAGTTCCTTAGTAAGTTTCTCACTTACAGCTTCAATTTTGGAGTGTCTGTCGAGCAATTCAGCACGTTGTCTCGACAAAGCACTGACTTTATCTGCTAGCACCCTTATGCAGTCACGGAACTCAACAGTACCGTCATCATCAGTTTCACTGGCAACACTGTAAATTTAAAGCCATTTGAGCACACATAATCATACCAATGTTAGGAGTGAGCAGAAGTGCTTACCTGTTTAAAGACTGAGCTAAACTACGCAAAGCATCAGCGAAAGTTGCCACCCCAGATGTCAAAACACAGTTTTTCATTCTTTCAAAAAGACCGCGTGTTTTGATGGCAGAGATACGTAATGCACTATACTCTGAAGCCCTACGATCAGCAGCACAAAGATGGGTTTGAGCCTCCTCTCTCGCCTCATGCAGACAGTTCTCTAAATGAGCACAATTCATCTGCAACACAATAGGATAGAGAGTGGTCCTAAGATATGTAGAACTTTAATAACAGAGACATATACTGAGATCAATAGAGAAATACTAGTCACAATCAGACAACACCCTCATATCTTCAATAAAAGAGTAAATGGAACACCGGCACCCTTCCCCAATGGAATTGAAATATTAAATATTTTAATATTTTAAGTTCTCACACTGTTTCTCCTATTCAAAAGATGGATGTATTGCAAAACAACATTTTTACTTGAGAAAGAACTCATGCTGGCCACAAACTAAAATCTTCGTCTCCGTCTTCAATCAGCAAAATCAAGAGAAAATTAAAAATCAAGAAAGGCAGTGGTTTCTGGATGGACTTAGAAACTGTAATCTGATCATATTTTCAATGTTGATGGAAAATGCCTGTGTAGGCAAATAGATGCCATGTCTATTGCTCATTGAGCATAGTTTAACTAGAATTATTAGAAAAGATAAGTTCTCAAACCAAACTACTGTACAAAATATGAACAGATCACTTGCGGCCCCAAGCCCTTGCCGCTTCCATCTGGTGCCAATATAGTAAACAACACATCAAAATTCAAATTTTCAGTAAGTAATACCTGAGATTCATCGAGCAGCTTTCGACCGATCTCTAACTCCCTCCCAAGCTTGGAAACATCATCCATTAATTCTTGGATCTTAGTTTCTGCATTCTCTAATTGACTTGATTTCTCTGCTAGGGCGTTTTGCAATTCTACCACAAGGCTATCACATTCTTTAGCACCTAAATCTGGCTGAACAGCTGTTTCATAAGACAATAAGTCTGTTGGTCGAGACATGCTGACCGCCATGTTACTAGCAGTAAGTGCCATGCCTACATCAGACAACGGTACATCTTTCTTTTCCCTGTCATGGAGATGTCCTTTCTCACGGTGCAGATCTAGCATTGATGAATCCAACTGTGGATTTAACATGATAGAGGAGTCTGTCATATTATCCCCTAGTCCTTCTTGTGCCTTACTATGATCAGGGACAACCCCCGATTTCAATGAGCTCGATGCGCAAGAGACTTCTTCCATTGCATGGGGCACTTCTTCAAGTCCTGATACATCCGACTTGTTATCATTTATCTTTGCAGTTGAAACTGCAGATTCGTCCCCATCTGCCGAAATCTTACCCCTCAGATACTGATCAGACAACCTTTGTTCTAATTCCTTAATCCGTTTTTCATAAGACTCACACTGCATTTGCTTCATCTTTAGCATTGATTGGAGGTGTTTTCCATACTCATCTTTCAGATGCAAAGCTTCAGATGTCTTCTCCGCAGCATTTCTCAACATGTTCTCTATTTTTTCATCATCAAAAGATCCATAGTCAAGCTCGGTGCTCATTGAACATAATAGGGCAATTTTGGAAGCAAGTTCAGCTTTCAGTTTCGCATTCTCAACTTCCATCTTGCTAGTCCCCGCAATCTCCATCAATTCTGACCCCTCAATAAATTCCTGAAAATCATACTTCTCTGGGAGGTCTACGCCACATCCTTCAACTTCAGATGAGAGAGAACCCTCATTCGACATTGACAGGGATGTCCTCGGAGACCCATGTTTCTCACTCCTAGTAGAGGGTCCTACCAGTGATTCAGGAGCATAACGGTCTACATCTGAATAATCTAGAGCAAGCAAATTAGTGTCGAAGGGGGAAACATTGACATCACACGGGTTAGGGGTGTCATACAACCCCATGGATGCTAAAATGTCGCGAGGAATAAAAGTATTATGGACTTTCAGAAACTCCTCACGTCTCCTAACTTCATCATCCCTATCTGCAGCAAGTTTTTCAGCCAACTGCCCAGCCTTGCCCATATAGATCTTCATTGAAGCTTTTCTTCTCACCACTTCAGCAAGGCATGCCCTATAAGCAGGACCTATCCCACGCACAACTTTTAGGTGCTCAAATTGATCACTCTGACGCTTCAACGCCTCCTGGAACACAGAGAACTTGTAGCGCACATCTTTGATGCTGAACTGTATATATGCAATCTTTTGCATGTAATTGTGAACAAAATTATTCATCTCATTCTTTTTATCTCTACAGAAGTTGAGCAAATTAGAAATCGCACGATCACATTCTTGCATCCTTGGAAGGTAGTTTTTCTCGTGGCTATCATACATAGGTCCCAATGCAGAAACAGCATCATGAGGGCGTAATGAAGACGACAACTTGCTGGAAATACAGTCATCCACAAGCTTCTTTACGGTATTTACATCCTTACTGCACCAAAAATAGAATATTTTTAGTCGTAATATCTTTTGAAGCAAATTCTTACTTTACAGCATACAACATAATGAAAAAATTGGATAAACAATAAAATCGATTAACCAATAAATTAATAACACTCATGACAGAGGAAATCTAAGGGTGAGATTAGATTAGACTGCAAACGCTAGTTACTCTTTCTTTCCTTCTTAGTGCAGGACAGTTCAACATCTTGTACATCATAAGTTCATCTTCAAGACCAAAAACCATAAATTCTAGCATCAGAACAACTCAAGCAATCTATCATCTAAAGTTACTAAAAAAACATAAGTAGATTGACCAACAATATACATATTTTGTATAGTTCTGCTATATGCAAACACACCATACCAACCAAATAGGTAGAAGAGTTGGGACATAGAATGCGTTGTGTGTGTGTGTGTGTGTTCTCATATAAGAGAGATAGAGAGAGGACCTGAGAGCTTGCACAATGCTCTTTTGCTCATTAATAAACTGCTGGTGCTCTTTTATTGTCAATTCCAAATCCTTGACAAGAAATGAAGCCTTTAAAGAGAATAAATTTTCTGTATTGTGCTTTAGATCTCCAAACTCCTGTTTAAATTCTGAAACTTTGTTCTCAAACTGCCTGTGGGAACTACTGCAATCTTCGACTGTCTTCCGCAGATTCTCTTCTTTCACAAAATCTAACAGGCACTTCCGGCTAGAAGTTTGCAATGATGGATGAAGTCTGATAGCTCTCAATTTTTCCACATCCCTCCCAAAGTTCACCAAAAGGCTATTATGTTGGCGGTGCTGCTGTGAGTAACATTTCATAAAATCGCTGTAGTTTTGAAGCACAATTCTGTAGAAATAATCCAAATTACCCCTTGCAATCTCCAACGCCCTCTCTTGCACCTTCTGCTCTTGCAAAAGCCTCTCACACATTTCAATTTTAGCTGATGTACGGCTGTAAATAGCATCTCCCCACTGAAAATGATATCTAAATTGCCTCTCGTATGAAGGCAAGGCCTTTAGTGCAGGATCTGAAGCATCATCCAGAGGATGAGGGTTATGAGATGAGGACGGTGCTGGGGGATCTGGGATATCAATAATGTCACATTGCTCCAGCTGGGGGGAAGGCGAATTGCTCCGCATCCTTGCTTTATTGAACAAAAACACTTCTCGTTCGCTAGATGGGAGTTTATAAGTCGATAGTGGGCGTTGAGAGTCCAATTTCATGTCCAAGCACAACAGAAGCTGATCATTGAACGGTATCCCACAAACCGACTCCAGGAACTTCTGCACAGCCTCAACAAGCGTATATTCCTCACAGTCAAGCTCATACGAGTGCCCATTCTCAGCAATATGAATCACAAGTTTCCCCAATTGAACAACACCTTCCAATGCATTAGAACTCATCGTCCCGCCCCCACCAGGATCCGACAAATATAATCTAAGAATCAACTGCCTACAGCTTCGGCAGAAGGCAAACCCAATCCCCCTTCTCCCGGCACGCTTGGATACAACGAACTAATCAGAGCAGAAGAACTAAACAAGATCCTATCACCAATATCCCAAATACACACACAAAATCTCCAGGATAACCCTAATCAATCCCAAACCACTATCTATCGAACCAAATAAACTTCAATTCCACACCTATTTCCTTTGCCAGAAATCCAAAAAGCCTCCTCGGAGATCTGCGCACATAAAATATTCCAGAATATCGAAAACTCAATTGAAACCGACTAACCCAAAATCGCAATTCTCAACAGACCGACCGCATACGATTAACAAATCCCCAACTTCAATCACAATTGGCGAGCACACCTGCAATCAAGCAACCGAAAAGTCGAAAACACACCACAACAAAAACAAAAAAAATAACAAAAGTGGGTAAAAAAAACCCACTTAACGACCTCAACAAAAGAAGACTTTTTTAAAACAAAATGCCCAAAAACACAGGAGATGGAGACGTAATCAGCTCTAATCCACAACTAGAAGAAAAACAAATTGAACACGAAAACCCATGTAATCCAATATGCCGTGTTGTGTGTGCGAAAATCTTAAATCTTTGTGAATATACCTTGGTGTATGAATAGATAGGCTTGGTTGTGGCAATGGCGTGGAGTTTTCCTCCGAAGACGAATGATTGATTAAACTAATGGTTAAAGAAGTAATCTTTGTTTGTTTTCTTCGAGTATTAAATAAACAATAGCGTGAAATAAAAGGCAGAGCCTTGTGAGTTGTGACCTACGCAGGCAGCAACAATAGCAGCAGCAGCCTATGTTGTGTTGCTGTGGATTGCGAAGAACAATTCCGAATAGGGATTGGATTCATCATTAACCATTTTTATTCAAGTACTCTACTTATGATTTTTTATGGAAATTACGTCTATCAATAATTGTAGATGTATTTATATTCGCTCCGTTTCTTTATTAATCAAACATTTGCTTTTCGAAATTTTATTATAATTTTATCTTGAGTTAATGAGAGTAGAATAAAGTAAAAATATATATAAAAAAAATAATATTATTATTTTTATTTTAAAAAACATTTTATTTTTAATGAGATCATCTAACATGCACAACATTGTCATTTTTTAACAAGATAGATGGAACTTACTACAATAATAACGTGTAAATACAAAAATCTTTTGATGTATGCACCTGGACATGTTTGTAGTGTACATAGACTATATTATTGCTTTGATATTATGAATTTTCTAGGGTGCAGCAATCTTGGAGAGCTCGATCTCCTGAAAACTAATTTATTTTAGTTTATTTTTCTGAAAATGAGATTATAAGAATGACATGTGTTTTAATAGTGAAAATAGATGAGAGAAATAAAAAGCACTAATTCGAGTAGTATTAATAGTTAGAGACTTGTAATAATAGTGTAACGTGTGTTTGAAATTTTTTGAAAATTGAAATGAATTGATTTTAGTGTGTCGACTGAAATGACAAAATAGAATTATTTTTTGGAATGAATAGAATATAATTTGATATGTGAAAGTGTATAACATTAGGTATTCTTGTGAGAAAAATACATGTAGACATCTTTAATATTCTGATGAATTTTTTTTTAATTCAAAAATGTCTAAATTATCGTTTAGGTTCTCCTATTCTTATCCTTTTTTATTTATTTTTCTTATTTCATTTCAGATTTTTTTTTCATTCATAATTTCGTGGTCTTTATACATTATTTAAAAGAGGTAACTTCATAAGTTATGTATTAGATGTCACTATAATATTTAAATATTATGGTTATGCAAATTATTAATTTCATTTTAGGATGTCAATTGGGTTAACTCATTCAGATTCAGGCCAATCTATTAGGATTGTCGGGCAATTTGAATGTGGGTAGAGTTGTCAAGTGGGTTGGACCAGCCCAGGCCTAATGAGGCCCACCTATATCGAGGCTCAGGCCCATATCTGAGCTAGGCTGGGCTAGGCCGGGCTTTTGTTAATTTTGCTACCCAGCCCAAGTGGGTCTGGGTCGGACCAGGCTGGGCTTTGTTTTTTTTTATTTATGTATTTTAAGAGATGCTAAAAATATTACTCCTTCCGTCTCACTTTAGGAGTCCCGAATTACCATTTTTGGTATCCACTTTAGGAGTCCCGGTTAGACTATCCAATAAATAGTTATAGGCCTCACATTCCACTAACCTTTTTCCACTCACATTTTATTATAGAGGGAACATCTTTTATGGTCTATGAGCTTTGTCAAACTATCATTTTAGATCCGTAAACTTTGAAAATATCATTTCAGGTCCGTCAACTAAGAGTTAATATCAATCGAAGTACTTTCTTACTATTTCCAAGTTTTTTTTAAGGAAAATAACCTCAATGCCTTCAAGGGTATATATTTTTAATAAACTTATATCACACACTCATATTTTTTATAAATATCTTTACTATATATTTTTGACGAATTTTTTAAATATGATTTGACCTTCAATATTATTACTTAATTTTGTGACATGCAAGAAAAGTTCCTTCTTTTACTTTTATAATTAAAGAATTTTAACAATATATAAATTCAAGTATCGTCTATTGATTGTGACATTAATTTTTACGAGTATCCATACCTCAAAAATATATTAAAATGCTTTAATTATAAAAAATTGAAGAAGAAACTTTTTTTGCATGCCACAAAATTAAGTGATAATATTGAAGGTCAGAAAATTCGTCAAAAATATATAGTAAAAATATTTATAAAAAATATGAGGATGTGATAAGTTTATTAAAAATATATATTCTTCAAGGTATTGATGGTATTTTCATCTAGAAAATTTTGGAAATAGTAAAAAAGTACTTTGATTGATATTAACTCATAGTTAACGAACCTCAAATGATATTTTCAAATTTCACGGACCTAAAATGATAGATTGACAAAGTTCGTGGAAAAAAAAAGATGTTCCCTATTTATTACTCCATCCGTTTCTTCATAGTTGAGTCATTTTTGCATTTTGGGAAGTTTCTTAATAGTTGAGTCATTTCTATATATGGTAACATTTTTCTCTTTCTGACTTTATTCTCTCTACTTTATTCACTTTATACTTTATTCTCTCTACATTTTCCTCTCTCTTACTTTTTTATCTATTTATTTAACACACTCAATATTCCTTTCTAAAACTCTGCGCCGAAAAGTTTCGCCTCAACTATGGCGAAATAGAGGGAGTATAAAACTAATACTCCTTCCGCCCCAAGATAAGTGATGTGCTTTATTTTTGCCCTCGTTTTAGAAAAATGACATAAAATAGTTAGGACACCCATTCACCTTGGCAGAAATGACCAGAAATGGGCTTAAATCTGGGCTAAGTTATTGGTTTCATTACTCACGAGCCCGCTAACTAAGGCAAAGCTCGCATTGTTCCTTTCATATAACGCCATAAATAAAACTGTCGAATGAGGTGATATTCAATTCTCGATTCAATTATTACATCAAGAAATGGGTGCACATTTACAATTATACCCCTTATCTTCCCTCTCAAACGCATTATTTCACTCTTTACCCACATTCACAATTGGTGAACTCTAGGCAGCTGTCGTCTCTTTCTCGTCCGCCATACGACCGGTGTGTGCGTTGTGATTCAGGCAAAGCACTCTGGTTTCATCACCCATCAACGATGACCATCATCTCATAGAAGTTAACGGCCACATGGACGGTGGTAGCAAAGGAGCGCAGCAGCTAAGCTTCTACTCTCACTCGTCGATTTGACTGGCGAATAATGGCCTACTTCAAGAAATTATTGTGCAATCGCCAACGGTATAATTAGGTAATTAATGGTTAATTACCTAATTATATTAAAAACACTAATTATATAAGGTTGGCCTCTGATGGGCCTGGGCCAAACCTGGGCTGGGCTTTAGATAGTCATGGGTCTGTGTTTACAAAATGGCCCAATTGGAACCCATTTCAACCAATGAGTGATATGCTCGGATTTTGCACTATTTTAAGGCCTTTATTTGATCCGTTTTTAATTACAAAATTACAATTCGTGTCCATATTTTGTACTCCCTCCGTCCCGGAGTATTAGACTCACTTCTTTTGGGCACATGATTTAAGGAATTGATATTTAAATAGTTAAAGTGGAGAGAGTAAAGTATGAGAGAGGGAAAAAATAGGGGAGAGAAGAGAGAAAAAAGTAGGTGGAGAATAAAATAAGATAGATGCTTTTTGCTAAAAAAGGAAATGAGTCTAATATGTTGGGACATCCCAAAAGGGAAAGTTGGTCTAATACCTTGGGACGGAGGGAGTATGTTTTATCCATTTTGGTATTTTTACGTGTTTTGTGAGAAATGTGCATATTCGAGTCTAAAAAGATAGCTACAAGTCGAAGTTGGAAATCTGGAGCATTCGAGACGCCCAGCTGTCCACTGCAACACATACAGCGGCCGCTGGGGCCCAACGACCGCTGAACCAGTAGCGGTCCGCTCCGGAGAAAGTTGTGCTGAAATGAAGAACACGCCCAGCGACCGTTGGGGTGTGCGCAGCAACCGTTCCAAGAGATCTAGAAGCTACGAGGTTATTTACACTGCAACATAGTGTAGTGATCGCTATCCAAGAGACAGAGGCTACGGATCAACTCGCAGCGGCCGCTGGCTAAGGGTCAGTGGCCCGCTGGGAAAACGCGGCACACAGAATTGACCTACTTTCTTCCCAAGATTTACCAAACTTAGCCACTTTTTTCCTTATTTACTAGGGGACGATTTTAGCACTATATATGCCCCCTCAAACCTTTTCATTAAGGATCTTCTTTTTGCCAATTAATTCAAAAACATAAATTTGAGAGTTCTTCATAGTGCAAGGAGTTGAAGAAGGAATCAAAAGAAGATCATAGCTACAAGATTCAACCTTTGGATTTTATTACTTTAGTTCTTATGTTCACTTTGTTTTCCCTAAAATCTATGTTTTTAGATTATTCTATCATGTGTAACTAAACTCATAGGATTTTAAAGATGTGTTAGTAACTACTTTGGTTATACAATTTCGTTTTGCTATTTAATATCCGTTTTGTTTTTACTTTGTTTCTTCCCTAAGTTGTTGGATAATGCTTCACGTTTGAGTGACACATTCTGTGATAATTTAATATAACTTGCTACATAATCGTGAGAGGAGGTTGGCGAGTTAGGTCCACTTAGTAGACACTACAATTAGCTTCCTTTAAAATGACACTGTTAATTGAGAGTGGAGACTACTTTTCAAGGGTCTTAGCCTCTTAGGAGCTTTTAGGAGTTACGGAACTAGGATTCACAATTCTAGTGTTAGTAATCTACGCTTGTGCCACATGGGCAAAAATTAGGTGACTCGTCCTACTGAAGTAAGGACTGTGCTAGGATATTGTAGTAGGAATTTGTATAACTATAACTGTGAACGCACATCCCTATAATTCCCTTATCTCTCATATTTTATCTCGGTGATTTACTTGCAATTAGTTGTTTACTTTCTTTTAATTGTTTTTATTTTCAAAAATTCCGAATTTCTCTCGGTTTTTCAAATAGTGAAAGACGCTTAGTAGAAGGTAGCCAATCTGTGATTGTTTTTCCCGTGTTCGATATCCCGGTACTAACCTTTAACTATACTATATATACTCTGTATACTTGCAGGTTTATTTAGTGCTAATAAAAAGTGCATAAATGAACCAAGCCCAAGCCCACTTGCTTCACTAGTGGGCTGGGCCTGGGCCAAGCTAGGCCGGGCTAGCCTGACCCAGTTAACAACTCTAGGTGCGGGCTATTCGAGTTGTAGATTTTCAAACTTAACTCTAATCCACCGAGTTTGGGGCTAACCTATCGGGATATGCGGGCCACAAGGCTTTCAAAAATAAACTCTCATAATTAAATTTTTTCTATATAAAAATGATTCTAAATTTTGGATATTTTTTTTTTCATAGTTTTAGAGATAACGTCTTCAAATTTTCATGTCTTTTCTCAATAATATTTGGGGAGGAGTCTTTCATCTTGATACTACAACATAAACAAAACTTGTGTTGTCATTATTTTGAAATTATTCATAAGAAATTGTTTATGAAAATTATAAATTTTATCTTACATGAATCAATGTTAAAACGATGAATATATTAAAATTTTGATAGACTAATTCTTTTAACAAATATTGAACATAATAAATTAGAGTTGTGATCAATGTCGAACCCTTCTTAAAGACCGAACTAGAGACCAAATTTGGGTCACTCATTTTTCTTAATCTTATGGTTTTGATTAATTTACAATTAATTTAATATTTTATTAAATAAAAAGGTTATTTATTTTTTTTTAAAAAAAATTTATAATTTTTTTAATTTTTTTTAATTTTTTTTATTCGATAAAAACTTGCTGGAGTAAATAATGAACTATATTCACTACATAATGAACTAAATGAATGTATGTTATGAAATAATTTTTCGCATTTAGTATATATTGAATTTACTTCAACTGAAAGATAATTATGTCATAACACATTATGAAATACTAATAAACTAATGAAATGAAGTAATAACATAATTGAATGAAGTAATAAACTAACGGAATGAAGTAATAGCATGACTGAATGAATTAATAAACTAACGGAATGAAGTACTAAACTAATAGAATGAAGTAATAACATGATTGAATGAAGTAAATAAACTAACGGAATGAAGTAATAACATGACTGAATGAAGTAAAAAACTAACGGAATGAAGTGATAAACTAATAGAATGAAGTAATAGCATGGATAAATGAAGTAATAAACTAACGGAATGAAGTAATCGCACGACTGGATGAAGTAATAAGTTCATAACATATTTCATTTAGTTCATTATTTAGTTCATTATGTAGTGAATATAGTTCATTATTTACCCCAACAAGTTTTTATCAAATAAAAAAAAATAAAAAAATAATTTTTTTTTAAAAATAATTTTTTTAAAATTAAAATAAATTAAATAAAAATTAAAATAAATTAAAATTAAATTATTTTTTTATTAAATAAAATATTAAATTAATTGTATATTAATCATAACCACAAGATTAAGAAAATGGATGGCCCTAATTTGGTCTCTAGTTCAATTTTTAAGAGTGGATTTGTGGTTAATAGGACTCTAACAAATTATTTATAAGAATGATAATATAATACAATTCTTTGCTGCACGTTAAATCACGAATGATAATATAGTACAATTCTTATTTTTTTTATATAGCCCATTAACTTAATAATTGTTGTATTATATGTTAAAATATAAAGATAGGAGTACTTAATAATAATAACATGATCCAAAAAATAATTTTATTATATTAAAAGTTTGCTAATATACCATAAAAAACTCTAGAAATAAAATAGAATAAATGATCGTCGCAATAAATAGCAATTAAAATAAAATAAAAATAAATAAAACTACTATACTATCACCAACAAAAAAGTTTAATCATATCAAAAGTACTCAATAGTTAATACATTAAATATTTTCACAAATAAAAGATACGCATAATAGTTCTAAGCTTAAAATCATCATAAACTCTTTTTCAAAATGCTTCTTTGTAATCCAACAATGGGAGCGAAATCAAATTTTCCTAATTCAAATTATCTTTCTCAACTTGAGATAAATTAAAGGGGGACAATCACCGGGGAACATAATTTGAGGTACACTTGCCACATTTTGATAGTCTGGCAAAGCCAAAAAAAATAAGAGTACGTAAAGAGATATACTAAAGCATATTATAAACCTAGGATAATATATTTTACGTATAAAAAGTATACTTAAGTCAATAATAAAGTAAATGAGAATGATTGGGCATAACCAGATTAAACAAGCGTCATATATGATGATGTATTATAAAATTATATACCATCAAAGAAATCAAATATACATACACATACCATATTTTGGTGTCCTGGATTCATTTGAAAATTCGTACTCCACATTGTTGTTTGGTTCATGGATTTATGCCATGAAATTGTTGCAAGGGTTTTTTCCCTTTCAAAGATTTGCCCTTCTTTCACTTCTCTATGACACTCTTCATTCGATAATTTGTCGCTCCCTTTGACACTCTCTTAAGAGGATTAAGAATTCGAGTCGAACCGTGTTGAGGGATATCATTATCCTCAATTCTCAAGGTGTGGCTATCGTTCTTACAAGGGGGATGCATAATTTCTAATCTCAACATCAGGCTCCTAGAGTCTCTTTTTTGCTATTTTGACGGTTTCAACGTCATGGACACTTAAGCTCATGACGTCAAAAAATTGGCGCATCAACTCCTTCAAATGATAACTTCTTGTTCTTGACATTGTAAAAATCTAAGGAGCATAAACCACAATCATTATTATAAACTTCTTGTCTTGCCCTTTTCATCCACCTCTTCAATATGTATTGCACGAGGACCGTAACCGTGAAACACCCTCATGGTTCGGTTGCTGTTTGGTAATTTCCAAAACTGGATCGGCAGTTTCGAACCGCACCGGTTCTGGAACCGTGGGCATCTCTAGTTGAATCTACATATTGTGCATATGCCCACTCTTCAACACATCTAAGTCCTATCCTTTTCTTTAGTTCTTATTAATGGCGTCATGGTCGCCGCCTCACAAATATATAATATAGTAAAAAAAAACACTTCAAAATATTTTTTACATCTGGAATTAGGAGTTTTTTGTAATTTATTTTAAGAAATATAAGTTGGAAAGGATAGTCTAATAATGCATATCAGATTTTTATACTCCTATCGCTACACTAAATGTCAAGCATTTGATACAAGATTTTATGTTAGTTTGTTTTATGAATTAAGTGAAAGAGAACAAAATAAAAATAGTATTGTTTCAATTTTAAAAAGTATATTGGACAATTCAAGAGAAAAAAAGTTTTATATTTAATAAAATAAATGAAGTATAATACTTATGTAATGACGTGTTAGAGGAATAAGTTAACATAATATGGACCTATTTATTTTGAGACCGATAGTATCTTCCAATGCATAGAGAATATATTTTCATAACAGAGCTTCTCCTCCTCCACTTCTTTCAGCTTCCATTATCCTCTCTATAGTCTACTCTTTTTGCTACAAAGGTACGATTTTTCCAGCTGAAATCCACTTCTTCGAAGCTCAATTAATTTCATAATCAGGTTCTGCTTTCAAATTGAAGCCGAAGGCTTCTTCTTAATGTTAGTTTCTCAGTAAATGCAAAGAATTAATCAGGGGCTATTGTAGTCCATGGCCTCCCTCAAGCCCCTAATTTCTCCTGATAACACCTCGTATGAGATCAGGAAGCTAAGTTCTCCTTTTAATTCTTTCAGTTTTGCTTCATATACTGTGTATTCGGGCTTTTTGATTACAAATGGGGGAGCACTTTTTTTAAAGCCATTTTGTAAACTGAAACACATTAGGGTTTCTAGGTTGGAAAATGAGTTTTTGGATAAATCTGAATCCAATTTGGACGATGATTGGACGGATAATGTGAAGAAGTATGTGGCCGGTGATGATAATCTGGTTTTAGAAGGCCAAAATTTTCATGGGAATTCTGATAGAGTGAGGGTGAATGTGTGGAAGAAGTTCAGGGGTGGAAAGACATTTAGGAATAAGAGCAAAAATAGTTTGCGTGATCAAAGGAATGCTAAAAAGCATAAGTGTGAAGAAAATTTCGGAAATACATTCGATTCTAAAACTGTGTTTGAGTTAGATTTCAATGCTCTTGATGCTGACTTGAGCCTAGACTGTTGCAATCAGATCTTAGAGCAGCTTGAGGGAAGCAATGATAGTAAAGCTTTGAGGTTTTTTGAGTGGATGAAAGTTAATAGGAAGTTGAAGAAGAATTTGACTGCTTATAATTTGGTATTGAGGGTTTTGGGTAGAAAAGGGGATTGGGATGGTGCAGAGGTCATGATTAAGGAGATGGTTTCCGAGTCGGGCTGCAAGCTTACTTATCAGATATTTAATACCCTTATATATGCTTGTTATAAGAATGGGCTAGTGGAAATCGGTTCTAGGTGGTTCAGGATGATGCTCAACTGCGGGGTTCAGCCGAATGCTGCTACGTTCGGGATGCTGATGGCTCTCTACCGGAAAGGTTGGGTTGTTGAGGAGGCAGAGTGTACGTTTTCACAGATGAGGAAGATGAAGATAGTGTGTCATTCTGCATATTCAGCTATGATTACAATTTATACGCGCATGGGATTGTATGGAAAAGCTGAAGCGGTTATTGGTTTCCTAAAAGAAGATGAAGTTGTTTTAAATCATGATAATTGGTTAGTTCTGCTCAATGCTTACTGCCAGCAGGGAAAGTTGAGCATGGCTAAGCAAGTGTTTTATGCAATGAGAGAATCTGGTTTTTCTCCTAACGTAATTGCATATAACACGATGATCACTGGGCATGGCAAAGTTTCGAAAATGGATGGGGCAGAGCAATTGTTCTGTGATCTAAAAGATGCTGGTGTTATGCCTGATGAGACAACATATAGGCTGATGATTGAAGGTTGGGGTCGAGCAGGTGACTATAAGCAGGTGAAGCTTTACTATATCGAGCTCAAGAGGTTAGGTTTTAAGCCTAGCACTTCAAACTTGTATACATTGATAAGATTGCAAGCTGAACATGAAGATGAGGAGGGTGCTATTGCAACTGTTGATGACATGATCAATATTGGTTGTTCAAAGTCCTCCATTCTCGGGATTGTTCTACAGACATATGAGAAGGCTAATAGAGTGGAAATGATGTCTTCGATTTTGCTAGGACCCATGTATGATCACGTTCTTAAAAACCAGACATCTTGTGCAATTCTTGTAACGGCTTATGTAAAAAGTAGCTTGGTTGATGATGCTCTAAAAGTTCTAAGAGAGAAGCAGTGGGACGATCCCATATTTGAGGACAGTTTATACCATCTCTTAATATGTTCATGCAAAGATTTGGGATGCCTGGAGAGCGCTATCAAGATATTTATCCACATGCCAAAATCTGCCAAGCCAAACTTGAATATCTCATGCACAATGATAGACATTTACAGCAAAATGAGCATGTTTTCAGAAGCTGAAGGACTTTATATTGACTTGAAAAGTTCAGATGTCAAACTGGACATGGTAGCCTTCAGCATTGTTATAAGAATGTATGTCAAATCGGGGAATCTGGAAGAGGCCTGTGTGGTTGTTGACTTGATGGCTGAAGAGGAGAATATTGTGCCTGATGTTTATCTTCTTCGTGACATACTTCGCATTTATCAGCGTTGTGGCAAGGCTGGAAAATTGGCAGATCTGTACTATAAAGTGCTGAAAAACGACGAAAGTTGGGACGAGGAAATGTACAACTGTGTGATAAACTGCTGTGCACGGGCATTACCGGTTGACGAACTTTCAAGGCTATTCGATGAAATGCTACAGAAAGGATTTTCACCAAACACTGTTACCTTCAATGTAATGTTGAATGCTTATGGGAAATCCAAGCTGTTTGAGAAGGCAAGAAAGGTATTTTGGATAGCCAAGAGGCGAGGCTTGGTTGATGTTATATCTTACAACACGATCATAGCTGCTTATGGGAAAAACAAATACTTAAGCAATATGTCAGCTGCTGTGAAGAGAATGCACTTTGATGGCTTTTCAGTTTCTCTTGAAGCCTACAACTGCATGTTGGACGTCTACGGGAAAGAAGGGGAAATGGATAAGTTTAGAGATGTTTTGCAGAGGATGAAGGCGTCTATAGGTTGTGCTGACCTCTACACATACAACATCTTGATCAACATATATGGAGAGCGAGGATGGATTGATGAGGTTGCAGCTGTGTTAATGGAACTCAAAGAGCGTGGAATCGGCCCTGATTTGTGCAGCTATAACACATTAATAAAAGCATATGGCGTTGCTGGGATGGTTGAAGAGGCCGTTGGTTTGGTTAAGGAGATGAGAGGAAACGGAATTGAACCTGACAGGATAACATATACAAACCTAATAACCGCACTGAAAAAGAACGATATGTTTCTGGAGGCTGTGAAGTGGTCATTGTGGATGAAGCAGATGGGACTGTGATTCTTGCAGTAGTAAGTTTCCTGCATGAGTTCGTTTTCCGACTCTTGATTGGCTCAGCTTAGAATGCGTTTCTGTTTTTCAGGTGTCGAATTTGTTTACTGTTGGCTTGGCATATCGAGCATTCAGCATGTATGGAGCGGTGAGACAGATATGCAGATCCGTGGTGCACGAAAAACGGGTAATGTTTAAGAGCATTCTGATGATTGTTTTAACTGTATTTTGTGATTAGAGCTCCTTGTAGTTGAAGTAGGAAGAGATCCACAATTTGGCTGTTACATATATATATATATATATATAGTTTCATAGTAACATGTTTATAATTGTATCATTGTATAGATAGATAGCTAAGTCGCAGGATTTGAAAAGAACATTTTATTACTACCACTGGTACAACATTACATCAGAAATAGAACTGAAATTTTGTTCCAAATCGAGGTTGCAAGTAAATGCATTTATCTCAACAAAAAAAAAAGTTATAAAATGACTACTTAGGGAAATACATAACTAAAGGGAAAGATATGTGAAACTATTTAGAGCGGTGGTTTGTTCAGTTGAATCAACCAGCACGGCCCTGAGTTCCTGCACCCGCACCCGCACCAGCACCACCAGCACCACCAGCACCAGCACCAGCGCCAGCACCTCCACTTACACCACCACTGATTCCACCCCCAATACCACCAGTCCAGCCGGCTCCAGCTCCAGCCCCAGCCCCACCTCCAGCTCCTGCTCCACCACCAGCCCCAGCTCCACCGTTACCCCCAGCTCCACCATTAGCCCCAGCTCCACCATTACCGCCAGCTCCAGCTCCACCACCAGCCCCAGCACCAGCTCCACCACCTACATTTCCACCTCCACCAAATCCACCCTTAATACCACCACTTATTCCTCCCCCAATTCCACCAATAGCCCCAGCTCCAGCTCCAGCTCCACCACCAGCTCCAGCTCCAGCTCCACCACCAGCTCCGGCTCCACCATTACCTCCAGCTCCACCATTACCTCCAGCTCCACCACCTGCTCCAGCTCCACCACCAAGCCCAGCCCCAGCTAAACCACCAGCCCCAGCTCCACCACTAATACCACCACTAATACCACCACCTATGCCGCCCCCAAATCCACCGCCAGCCCCAGCTCCTCCACCAGCCCCAGCTCCGCCACCTGCCCCAGCTCCACCACCAGACCCAATGTCACTGATTTTGCTGTCTAATAATGTACCATCACGCTTACCTTTTCCCCTACCGGAAACCACACCAATATCATTTACTCCGACAGTCCTAGTGCCACCTCGTTTTTCCCCACTTCCACGGTTCCTGTTGCCTCCACTACCCATGCCAGCTCCCTCTCCAACTCCGGCTCCGGCTCCGGTTCCAGCTCTGGCTCCGGCTCCGGCTCCAGCACCAATTCCAGCCCCAATGCCACCACCCACTCCAGCTCCAGCTCCGGCTCTGCCTCTAGCTCCGGCTCCAGCTCCAGCTCCAGCTACACCACCAGCGTCGCCTCCCTTTTTCCCGCCTGCATTTTTATCTTCTTTGATGTCGTCGCCTAATCCTACACCGGAACCAATGCCAGCTCCTACACCACCATCAACTCCTCCCTTTTCTCCAACGCCACCACCAATTTCATCGTTGGCAGCTTCTTTTTTAGAAAGATCAGGCTGGACTCCAGCAAGCTTCCTAGCCTGCACACCTCCCACCACCAAAATCAGAAACACAACCACAAGAGATCCTTTTCCGGCCATTTTGATTAACATTCAATGAAAAATGTCTAAAACTACGACACTATTTATAGCCAACTTCACCCCACATTATAACCATAGATATTGTAGCCAACCATTTTCTCCCTTTTTTAAGACAACTTTCCGATTTTCAAGCTTCAATACTTGCATATACGTGATAATTCCATGCATGCCACACATACGTTGGTGGTTGGAAAAAATTAAAATTATTTTTAATCCTATATTAAGGCTTTTAAACATTTTTATATCATTTAAAATAATCTATTGTTAATTTTTGTGATATTGTATATTGCATTTATAAATAAATGAAGTAGGATCTTACTGAATGTGTAATATTTGTTTGCCGCTCGAAATTTGGTTGAAAATTTGTTTATTTTTTATGAATCACGGTAATTATACTAATACAGTCAAAGATAATATGGTCTAGCCCTCTACTCAATAAGTAACAACCAAATATTAATAAAATTAATTCGATTATTACTGTATTTCTTATTTTCTTCTTCTTTCCATCGCCTCTGCTGTTCTCTTCTGTAAGTTTTTTTCATGCTTTTTTTTCTTGAATTTCTATGTCTCTTCCTTCCCTTTTCCTATTTTAGTAAATAGAGAATGATTTTGAATTTGAATGCAATAAGTAATAATCAGAAAAGTGTTTTGGTAGTATAGTTTTAGCGTAAATCTAAAGATATGTATATTTTACTTAAAAATCTATAATATAGGATGATTTTGCAGTACCATTAGATGCATTTTCGTATAACATGGAGATGGTCTTAAGGTTCTTGCTTCATTATAATTTTTGATTGGGTGGGTAACACTATCGTGCTTCTTTCTTCTTTGGATTTAGATTTATGACCATGTAGATACAAAGTAAGTAATCAAACTCTTTCAACGGCGGTCCACTTCCTTCTTGATTTTTTTCTGTCTGGCTTCACTTTTTTTTTGGGTGTCTTCTCTTTTAGGTGTTGTGCTGTGTCGTGTCTATGTATGCCTTGGTTTCCCTCGAGCCGTCTTGTCTTTGCGTTTTTTTGTTTTTGTTTCATTTCATTTGAGTGAGCTATGTTGTTTGAAGTAGCTCATTTAAGGCAGGTTTCTCTATGAGCTTTTCGTGGTTCGTTATTGTTGTTCATCTATCCATTCTTCAATAGTTTGAACAGTTTTGTTTCATAAAAATTTTTTGTGGAAATTAACCCGAAAGGTGCCGACATAATCCGGTGTATCATGTGTTTTTAGTTAACTTCAGACCAAGAATTTCCGCTGACTTTCTCAAAAGAAAATCGTTTAGATTTAGTGGCCAATCAAGTATGTTTTCTCACTGCACTGCCCAAATACCAAATAATTAATCATGCCGTTATTATATCACATGAAAAGACTTCAATGGATTATGTCAAAAACTCATTTCAAGAAAATACTTTTTCAATCCGTACATTTTCCTTAGTCCGAAATGATTTTTTCTTTCTTTTTCACGACAGCCCTCGTCTCATACGCAGAAAATTGTTATAATAGGGGCTATATATTCTAGTAATTTGTACGTATAAGATGATAATTTTTCTATTTTTTGTTTTAACAGGGGCTTTTGCAATTTTACACAAAATACTAACAAAATTATAATATTATATAATTAAAATAATGAAAATAATTAGTTGGGGAAGGGCTTAAGCCCCTCTTTAGTTACATGTGCGTCCGCCTATGCTATACGATATGATTGAAAATGTCTGTCTAACGCAACTGTCAATTATTCATTCCAAACAGAAGAATAATATGCTCACAAATATGAAGGGTTTAGAGGTTAGACATGAATGTTACATTTGAATTTTAAATTTTATTTTTGGCAAAACACACCTAGAGGTCTTTGTACTAATAAATTTTAATATTCTATAATTTTTGTTTTATTCGGTTCTTATACTAATGAATTTTGATTAAAGAAGTTTTTATACTTTTATTTAATTTGGTCGGATAACTATTTAATGGAGTTGAGAATTTAATTAACTCTTCTTGTGTTAGTTAAACTGATCTTTTCTTCTATTCACTTTGAAATTAATTCAATTGCAATATGATCGAAGAATTATTGGAAAATTGATATTGTCCGTTATCAACTTATATATTTTCATTTTTTCAATGATTCATGAGTCAATGTTGCAACTAAATTAATTTCAAAATATATTAGAAAAAAAATTAATCGACATAAGCAAAGTTAATTAAATTCTGAAGTCTATTAAATAAAGATCCAATTAAAGAATATCTTAAATAAAAAAATGCAATGACCTAATGAAATAAAAAACCATAAAAGAATCTAGTGAAACAAAATGCATAACTATAAATACTAATCAAACAAAAACTAATAAAAAGATTTAATAAAATAAAATGTTCTAGTTATATTTTTCCATTTTTTTTTATGTGGGTATATATTGCACGAAAGAGGAGATTTATTCAAAAGGACCGGCTACATTAAAAAAAGTTTAACATTTAATTTGATTAAATTCAATTATTTTGATATTCAGCTTCACAGAAGTTTCTCTATTTTAGTAGATTGTGAGGTTTTAGGCTTGACTCCACACCCATCACATTCACATGCATTTTACTGCAAAGTGCAAAATCATAAACTTTTTCAGATTAATTAAAAAGTGCACCAATGTACATGGTCCTATTTCCATTTCTTAATGATTCGAACATTTGTTTAATATTGATTTAGTAAATTTAATGCCCTTTACTTTAGTTCCACATCGTTTAATTAATTAATCGACAATATTATATGGATATTACGATTAATTTATTCTGTTAATGCTTAATTAGTCCTCTAGCACTATTTGATCGATCGTGATATAAGTAGGCACATTTTCCTTGTCTTTAACTATTGTTTTCAATTTTTTTTGCTTCAAAGTTGTCACACATGAAACATAATTATGATAAATATATAGATCAGCTTGAGATCTAAATTTCTGTTTAGATATAAAAAGTTTCACTTTACTTAAAAAGTTGGTCAATTTGTGTATTAATAATTGCAAATTGAGCTTCTTTTCCAAATTCTAATTACCACTCCAATATTTTGTCCCAAGGCTTTCGATTAGTTTTGTGTCGTTTGAAAAAATTGGATAAGTTTGAACTTTGAATTCGGACATATTTCTTATAAAACTTAATTAAAGCCGATTAATTCTTGATATCTCTATAGTCGTATTAGGGTGATAAGTATTACTAACTACAACTAATTGCAGTCCGTCGGATCTCAAATTGGGCGGCTAAGATTAAATCTTACGCAATATCAACTTGGTTTGTAAACAATGTCAATGGAGATATTATTGAATATAATGGAAAGTGGTTGAAAAATGTTAGTAAAGTGTGAATTCTACTTTTAAATATTAATTTTATAATAAAATATGAGTTTGATAACGTTAGTGGAATGTGAGGTCCAATACTGAAAGTAGTAAAAAATAAATAGGATAGTCATTCCCGAATGGACAGAAGAAAATGACAATTTGGAGGGAGCATTAGTTATAACTAACCAGTATCTTACTTTAAAAAATATCTCAAAACTTTGATTCATGTAATTATCTCGACTTAAATAATTTTTGTACAAAACATATATCAAATTAAAAGTAATTTTACAAGATTTCTAACGATATAAATTTGATAATATTATTTACTCATATATTTTTTGATAATCAATTAAAAGTCAGTATATATCATAATACGTCAATAAAATTCATAATACAATTTTAATACTTATCATTGTGTTGACATGCTCATTGTTTATTATTTTGTGTGTGTGTGAGTAGTCCAAGTGGTAGATTGATTAATAGCTGAAGTTAAATGTCTCATGTTCAAGTCCTCTAAAACAACTTTTAAATTTAAATTAATTTATTTATAAAAGAAATAGGATTGACATACTCATGTCATTAGATTGATATGTTGAATATATTATGTTCACATTGCTAAAATAAGAATGACATTGTATCAAATTAACTTATGACTTTATTTTCATATTATTATAACTTTAAATCGCATAAAGTTATCATTTGATTTGTGTATGCATATTTGATTTCTACATGGTCAAGCAAACTCAAACCTATGAAAAATGTGATGAAAACGCAGCGGAGGTTAGCCGCGACTCCCTATATATTATTATCAAAACTATATAAACTTAATCAATTAGTTAAGCACGGGAAGAGTTAATTGACTTGACACACAAATATAGTAGAATATAAATATATGCATGTTGAGGTCAAATTCTACTGCGCATAGTCTATAACTTGGTCGAAACCCACAAGAATAAACCTACGCTAGCTAGTGCGCACACGCTGCATAATTTTGTTTTTTGGTGACGAACAGCTTACTATTCTTTGCAATCATCAAGTAGTCATTTTGAATAGTATTAATGTGTCAACTTGCCTTTCTATATTGTTACTCAATTTCAATTTTCAAGTCCACTACAACATTCCAACACATGCCTCAAAACATTGTTCATACACTCAATCTCAATGCTTCAGCCCATTTGTTCTTGTAAACAATTTTAAAATTGAGTTTACTTCTGTCGGCGTTGATAAATACGGAATAGTATTATATTTCGAATAAACCAAACATGTATAGTTTGCACTTTGCATCCATACTAGCTACTAGTTTACTTATTTTAAATTTAATTCATTAACATTTGCTGGTAATTGGAAAATTTTACCTAGCATGTGCTCGGTAATTAATACTATATTACATACTATACATATCGAGTAGTCTTTCTATATGCTCGATACATTTATCAAGCAATTTTTTTTTGTTGCGAACATTTAAGTGGTCGCTAAGTTCTGTATGTTTTAAAAGTGATCAATGTTTTGGGGTAAAAGAGACGTAATAAATTATGTTTGCATTTCTTCCTACAATAAATATCCAAAGACTTACCCGGGCTAATTGGTCTACCTAAAGTGATAAGTAAAATCTAGGCAATAGCAAAAAAAAAATTAGAGTGAACTATAAAATTAGTCCCTGAACTATGCGTTTATCTCGCCAATGAATCCTGAACTTTAAAAATATCTCCACACAACCTTGGACTAAGCCTTTATCTCGAAAATGGTCATTTTTCACTGTTTCATAACGAAAATACCCTTTTAGGGGGTTTTGGAGGGTTTGGACAATTTGCTCTTTTTACATTTTCAATCTGATATTATTTCAGTTATGTACTAAATCTGATATTATTTTAAAATTATCATTCTTCTTCCTTTTTGTCATCCTTCACTTTGTTTATTTATTTCAATTTTAGATTTAATTTTATAAAATTAAATTTTAAATTTCAATTTTTAAATATCAATAATTTTTTTAATTATTAAAATTACTATTAAATAACAAATTAATAGTTTTAATCAATATTTGACAATGTCTAATATTTAATCAATAAGGTACAACGACACCTTAGATTTAATCAATATTTAATAGTTTTAATCATAAATAGATCATATAACACGATTTATTCCGAAATAAATATGCATCTAATGTATAGGAGAATTTGACTAAAAATATTATGAAGTTGACTAAATCGTGTTATATGATCTATTTATGATTAAAACTATTAAATATTGATTAAAACTAAGGCGTCGTCGTACCTTATTGATTAAATATTAGACACTATCAAATACTCCCTCCGTCCAAGAATATGAGTCCCATTTCCATCCGGCACGAGTTTTAATAAATGTTAAGAAAAGTGGGTGAAAGAAAGTTAGTGGAATAGAGACCCACTTGTATATATTAGTTTTAAACGATATGTGAGTGGAATGAGTTAGTGTAATGAGTAGGGGTGGGTCGATACGATATATCGTATCGAAAACGTTGTATCGTGTATCGTATCGAAAAAATCGATATGAAAGAATTTCATATCGTTATCGCATCGAAAGTTTCGATATAAAAAAATTTCATATCGTTATCGTACCGAAATTCGATATATCGTTAAATATCGATATATATCAAAATTTATCGAAAATAAAATATCGAAAATATCGATATATCGAAAATTTTCGATATATATTGTATTTTTGATATAAAACGATATATCGCGATATAAGGAAATTCATATCGTTATCGTATCGAAAACTTACGATACGGTATCGTATCGTATCGAAAATTACGATATATCGAAAATTCGATAATTTTTCGATATTTTTCAATACGATACGAGTGATATATCATTTTTTTGGTATTTTTCCCCAGCCCTAGTAATGAGTTAGTGGAATGTGGGGTCTCTTTACCATTTATGGTAATTATGAACCGGGACTCCTATTCGTGGACGGACCAAAATGAAAAAACGGGACTCCTATTCGTGGACGGAGGGAGTATTATACTCCCTCCGTCCACCATTAGGAGTCTCATTTCTTAATGGCACGAGTTTTAAGAAATGTTACGAAAAGTTGATGGAAAATAGTTAGTGGAATAGGGGCCCCACTTGTATATATTAGTTTAAATGAAATGTGAGTGAAATGATTTAGTGGAAGGTGGGACCCTATTACCATTTATGGTAAAAGTGAACCGAGACTCCTATTCGCGGACGGACTAAAATAGAAAAACGTGACTCCTATTCGCGGACGGAGGGAGTATTGATTAAAGCTATTAATTTGTTATTTAATAGTAATTTTAATAATTAAAAAAATTTATTGATATTTAAAAATAGAATTTTAAAATTTAATTTTATAAAATTAAACCTAATATTGAAATAAAGAAACAAAGTGAAGGATGCCAAAAGGGAAGAAGAATGATAATTTTGAAATAATATCAGATTTAGTACATAACTAAAATAATATCAGATTTAAAATATAAAAAGACCAAATTGCCCAAACCTCCCAAAATC
This sequence comes from Salvia hispanica, assembly GCF_029641045.1. Taxonomy (NCBI): domain Eukaryota; kingdom Viridiplantae; phylum Streptophyta; class Magnoliopsida; order Lamiales; family Lamiaceae; genus Salvia; species Salvia hispanica. The sequence continues at coordinate 12,214,679 of NC_142695.1, forward strand.
CCCCAAAAAGGTATTTTCGTCACGAAACAGTGAAAAAAGACCATTTTTTAGATAAACGCTTAGTTCAGGGTTGTCTGGGGATATTTTTAAAGTGCAGGGTTCATTGACGCGATAAACGCATAGTCCAAAGACTATTTTTGTAGTTCACTCGAAAAATTATAATTAGAAGACAATATTGTATTTTCATTTTATTTGGATATTACTGTAGTGCAGTATGTAGTCTCGTTTAGTGTGATTAATATGCTATTCCCTCCGTCTCCCGCAAAGATTGTCTCACTTTGACCGAACACAGTTTTAAGAAATGTAATGAAAAGTGAGTTGAAAAAGTTAGTGTAATGTGGTTACTACTTTTATATATTAATTTTATAAAAAAATGTGAGTAGGAATGAGTTAGTGGAATATGAGGCCCACTACCAAAAATCGTAAAAAATGAAATGAGACAAATTTTATGGGACGAACCGAAATGAAAAATGAGACAATTTTTGTGGGATGGAAGGAGTAATTAATTGTATTCATATCGAATTGAAACGATTATAAAAGGCACAAATAAACTTGGCGAATCTCATATATAGGGCCACCATGGGATTGTCTTCCTATGACTAGACCACTCATTCGAAAATATTCATCCCACGTTTTAATGAAAATTCTTTAACAGCTATTTTTATTTTTATTCGTCGTTTAAAATTAGAAATATTTTATTTTAAAAAAAATTTGTATCTAATGAAATGAAATTTATTCTTCATGAATAATATTCAATCATTTTTTTATCTATACTTTTACCTATTTTGTACTCCCTCCGTGCCACGTAATTTTACCCCGTATTCCATTTTGGGCCGCCCCACATAATTTTACCTATTTCACTTTTACCATTTTTGGTAGTGAGCCTATTCCACTAACTCATTCATACTCATATTTTATTATAAAATTAATACTTTAAAACTAAGACCCACATCCCACCAACTTTTTCAACTCACTTTCTATTACATTTCTTAAAACTCGTGCCAAGTCAAACTGTGTAAAATTACGTGGGACGGAGGGCGTCTTAAACTCCGCCACTTCAAACATTTTTATTTATAAAGCAGTGATAGTATATGAAAGAGATATCAGGAAGCATGAAAACTAAGAATTTGCTAATAAAATTCTAGGACCACAGGACCTCTTCCCACTTCTTTCCCATATATTGCCAAAAGGAAATGGTTATCGAACAGCTAGCAAAACAGTTCAATTTCATTTAATTACCAAATCACATCTACATGAAAAAATCAATAAATAGAAAAACATAAATATAGATACCAAGAAGTGAAAGTTTTCCCACATCATCCTATCCTAAAACCGGACTAAGCGTGATTATAACCTAGTTTATCTCCAAATCTAACAACTCATTTTCCACTAATCACACCTACATTAGGCCTAATGACATGTAAACCACCCAAACTCTTTTAACGCTTCACACACGTCGTCAGCCTCCAGTTCCCACGTGTTCAATCCTCAATTGTCAACCAAAACATACTCATCTCATTCACCCTTCAACGGCAGTTAGGCATCAATCTAAATTTAAATAATAAATTAATAAAATATTACAAGAGGCCTTTGCTTCTTTGCATTGGACATTTCAAACATTTGTCACACCACCTTATAACACTGTGAGATGCATGTTTTCTTGCCACATTCTCTCACCATTCCCTCCATATCCAAACCTATCATGGATTTCTCTAAAGTGTCTATTCTCTTCTCAACCATAGTCTTGTACATGCTACACTCGGCGAACGATGCTCGAGTATTAGACGAGCGCGTCCCGCTACTCTCCTTCATGTCCGGGATCACCAGCGACCCCGGACATGCCCTAGCAAATTGGAACGCCTCCGGCCTACCCCTCTGCGAATGGTCGGGGGTCGGGTGCGACATGACCAAAAACAGAGTTGTGGAGCTCAACCTAAGCCACAAGTCTCTTCGGGGCACCATCTCCCCGGCCCTCTTCGCCCTCTCCCAGCTTGAGATCCTAGACCTCTCCGGCAACTTCCTCCACGGCCAGATCCCGCCTGAAATAGGCTCCCTCGACCGCCTCAAAGAGCTCAGCCTCTCATCCAATTCCCTCCGAGGAAACATCCCTTTCCAAGTGGGATCATTAAACCAACTAGTTTACCTCAATCTCGGCAGCAACAAACTAGATGGTGAAATCCCTGCATCACTCTTCTGCAACGCCTCGTCTTCGCTACAATACCTCGACCTCTCCAACAACTCCCTCAATGGCGAACTCCCTAAATGCGCGCTCTCTGAACTCAAGTATCTTCTACTTTGGTCGAATGGCCTAGTCGGAGAAATCCCCCCATCGCTATCAAACTCAACGAAACTCGAGTGGCTCGACTTGGAGTCGAACCACTTTGAGGGCGAGCTTCCAACCATAATCTTAAGCAGAATGCCACATTTGAAATACCTCTACTTATCATACAACCATTTCTCCAGCCACGACAGAAACACCAACCTCGCGCCCTTTTTCACGTCTCTCAACAACTCCTCCCCCAACTTGCAAGAGCTCGACCTGGCCGGGAACCACCTCGGAGGCGCTCTGCCTCCTATCATCGGCAACCTCTCTGCTCTTGTCCAGATCAACCTCGATACGAACTTCATCCACGGTGAAATCCCCCCTCAGATATCCAACCTCGTCAACCTCACCCTGCTCAACCTCTCGAGCAACCTCATGAACGGGACCATCCCATCCGAGCTAAGCCATATGGCGAAGCTAGAGCGCCTCTACTTGTCGAACAACTCCCTCTCCGGCCACATCCCGGCCTCCCTAGGCAACATGCCGCATTTGGGACTGCTTGACCTCTCCAAAAACAAGCTGCAAGGCTCAATCCCGGGGAGCTTTGCCAATCTGATACAGCTCAGAAGGCTTCTCCTCTACGAAAACGAGCTGACCGGCTACATTCCATCCAGCCTCGGAAAATGTATCAACTTGGAGATTCTCGATCTCTCCCGCAACAGAATATCCGGGACGATCCCAGCTGAGGTTGCCGGTTTAAGCAGTTTGAAGCTGTATTTGAACCTCTCTAGCAACATGCTAACCGGCCACATCCCTTTGGAGCTGAGCAAAATGGACATGGTGCTCGCCATTGATGTGTCAAACAATAACTTGTCGGGCGCTCTGCCTTCGCAGTTGGGGAGCTGCATCGCTCTGGAGACCCTCAACGTGTCTCACAACGCGCTGGAGGGGCAGTTTCCCGGGGCTATAGGCAGCCTGCCTTATCTCCGGGAAATCGACGTGTCCTTCAATCGCCTGACCGGGGAGATACCGGAGTCCCTGCAGGCCTCTGCTTCACTGAAGCTGCTCAACTTCTCCTACAACAGCTTCCGTGGGAATGTGACGAGTAAGGGCTCGTTCGCGTCGCTCACGGTTGAATCCTTCCTTGGCAATGAAAAGCTCTGCGGCTCGATCGAGGGGATGAGAAGCTGCCGCCGGAAACGAGCTCGCCATTTCTTGATGGCGATTTTACTCTCCCTGTTAATCACTCCCATTTTCTGCGTCGTCGGATTTCCGCTACTAATGAGAAGGAAACTGCAACTGCCGGTGATCAGTGCCAAGGCGGCGGCGGTCATGGATGAGGAGGAAGCTAGAGAAGAGATCAAGTATCCGAGAATTTCTCGCCGGAAACTGGGTGAAGCAACGGGCGGATTCAGCAGCTCCAGCCTCATCGGGTCGGGCAGGTTCGGGCAGGTATACAAAGGCATTCTTGAAGACAACACGAGGATCGCGGTCAAGGTTCTGAACCCGAAAACGGCGGGGGAGATGAGGGGCAGTTTCAAGAGGGAGTGCCAGGTTCTGAAAAGAACCAGGCACAGGAACTTGATCAGGATCATCACGGCATGCAGCCGCCCCGACTTCAAGGCCCTCGTGCTCCCGTTGATGCCCAACGGGAGCCTGGAGGACCATCTGTATCCTGCAGATGGAATGAAGAAGGGAATGGAATTGGATCTGCCACTTCTGGTTGGCATATGCTGCGACGTGGCGCAGGGTATGGCCTACCTGCACCACTACGCCCCGGTGAAGGTCGTCCACTGCGACCTCAAACCGAGCAACATACTCCTCGATCACGACATGACCGCTCTAGTAGCGGATTTCGGCATAGCCAGACTGGTCAAAGGCGTTGACGAGAATGCAGCCAACTGCGTCGATGAGTCAGCGTCCTACGACTCCACTCATGGCCTGCTATGTGGATCTGTTGGCTACATTGCTCCTGGTTAGTTAGTTAGTTAGTTAGTTTGTTATATTCGTTAAATTTTTATCACTTTTTCTAATTATAATTGTATTGTCCAATAGAGTATGGGATGGGAAGGCATGCTTCGCCGCAGGGGGATGTGTACAGTTACGGAGTTCTGGTGCTGGAGATAGCGATGGGGAAGAGGCCGACCGACGTTCTGTTCCAGGAGGGGTCGAGCATGCACGAATGGGTGAAGAGCCATTACCCTAACAAGCTCGGTCCGATGGTGGATGAGGCCGTTGCAAGGATGGCGCGACGCGCCCTCACCTCCCACGAGAGGAAGGTGTGGAGTGACGTCGTTTTGGAGCTCGTAGAGTTAGGCCTAATCTGCACCCAGTATAGTCCTTCTGCAAGGCCTAGTATGCTGGATGTGGCGCATGAGATCACTCTTCTCAAGCACTATGTTACTTCTTCTCCTTCGACCTTACTTATTGAACACACTGATTGATTCTTTTCCTTTTTTTTTTTAATTTTTAATTACAACACCAATTTTGATACATTACACATGATGATGATCGAGACTTTTTTTTTTTCTTGATTATTATTGTTATTCTCATTTATAAACATTTTAGTTGGAATCCCGAGAAGGTATATTTTGTTGTTCATATATATGCGTTACTATCAGCAAATGAGAAGCTTAATCTTTGTTTAATCAATGATAAGTTTTTTATAACGAGCTTAATTATGAGTGGAATTGCACTTTGTCTATTAATTGGCTGTTTGAGCCTACCATTAAGAGCAATAATTAATTATTAAATCTAATTTGATTTGGGTGGTGGAAGATTGGAACTACCCAACTCACTTGTTCTTAAAACGACAGATTGCACAAGGCCATCTTTCATGATTAATTAAGTAAGCAAGATATAACGCAATACTCCTATTTACTACTGCATGTATATTTACCATAAGAATATTGAAGCGCACAATCTAATTAAGTATAGTGCTAGCTGTTATTTAGTTTAGGGTTTGGAAAACCCTAGTTATTCGAATTTATAAAAATAGCTTCTTTATCCAAATGCTACCCTCTATTAGGTGCCAAATCATATTGGTTGGGTTATTATCGGTGTCAACTTGTGACCCAACCTAATTAGGTTTCTCCCGAACTCGACCTATTTAGGAACTCTCAACACGACCTGCTACTTTCAAAATCGAACCCGATATGTACATGACACGAACTCGTTAACGATACGATGTAATATGGGTTGACACGACACAATAATAAGCTAATAACAGCCCAAACTACATTTGCATTATTAAAACCTCACGTTACACGAATCTGATTTACACAATTAATACTTGATATTAAGCTAGCAAATATTTATAAACCTGATTTACACAAACATAAAAGTTAAAAATAGAAAAGATATACTCCCTCTTTTTTCTTAAAATAGAAACTTTTTCCTTCTTGTTTTGTTTCCTGAAAATAGAAACTTTTCACTATAGGAAATAGACCCCAATCCACTAACACTTACTCCACTATTTTTTCTCTTCATCTCTCTTACTTTACCGATTTTGCATTAAAACTCGTACCGCTTTCAAAATTACTATTATTAAGAAATTGATGGAGTAGTATATTTGTAAAAAGAATAAACATAATTAAAATGATAATATTAAGTTTTAATGAATGGCCTGAACCCAACCCAACCCGACTCAATCCAAATTGTCGGGTTCCTAATGGAATATGAATAAGAACCTAATAAGGTTTACCCAAACCTATTAATTATGTACGTATTCATATTGGATTTTTATACAGTATCGCGTCAAAAATTATTAGACCTAGTATCAATCCATGTGAATAGTTGAAGATTTTATGTAGGTTATGGTATAATTATATTTAAAGAAAATTAAACTCCCATAGAAATATTTTTTTAAGAATAAAAATATCACACGCACTTGTTATAATACCCGTACGTGACACGCACACAAATGAATGGATAAAACTTTTTGCCTGCTCAATCCACTTGTGTTTGAATTTCATCAAGTTGTTAATCTAATCATCATTGCATTTGTTGATTAATGATAGTAAATTGCTAAAATCAAGCAGTCCAGCCCTTTTCTCCCTCGATTGCCTAACTTCTCATCCTGTTCAAATTCAGCCCCCCTTACAACATCCTCCCTCACCCGTTTCCAAAAATAAGTTCAGTTAACATAAATACTACTCCCTCAAGTCCATCGTTTAAAGAGTTTTTTTGTTTGGTACATGTTCTAAAAAATTATTTGATTTGTGAAAAATGTAAAAGGAGAAAGCGAATTAATTGTGGGACCATTTAAAGTATTAGTGGTTGGAGAGTGATAGATGTACATAAGGATTGTGTGTAAAAAATTGATGGAATGTGGTCCGCATATTAAAATGAATTAGAGTAAATGTTCTATAAATCGTGGACAATATAAAAATAAAATGTTTCTTTAAATGGTGGGTAGAGAGAGTATTTTATACTCCTTTCATTGCCTAAAAATAAAAACTTCAAAAATGGTAAGAGTTTTAAATTAAAAAGGATGAAGAGAAAATAGGTAGAGTAAAAGAGAGGAAGATAAAATGTACTCCCTCCGTCCCGCTTTAGCAGTCCCATTAACTTTTCTGTCATCTTTTTGTAAAAATGATAAAAAATAGTTAAAGTGGAGAAATGGTAAAGTAAGAGAGACAATAATGTAGATAAGACTCTTCTCTATATTATTCTCTCTCTTAATTTATCATTTCTCTTTTTTAACTATTTTTATCATTTTTACAAAAAGAGGGCAGAAAAGTCAATGAGACTGCTAAAGCGAGACGGAGTATTAAAATTAGTATTAGTGGATTATGAGGTCCATCACTGACATACTTGGATTTTACATGGTTTTAGAGGGTGGTTTTGTATGAATTTGAGCATATTTCGTCATTATTAGGCGTGTTTATATCTACTTCTCTATTATATTGGTATGTTGACCATTTTGTTAAGAATGTGTAGAAAAAAGTACAAAATATGTGGATGTGCAGCAGCCTTGATTTGAGACAATATTTACTAGATATTTTGAAGTCCAATCAGCCCCTAATGCATATCAATCTCTTCGTCTTCGAAAGATCTTCGCGTGGGTATCTCGCACGCCTCAATCGGAGTTCGGTAGAAGAAGTTATGGCCGTTATACGAACACTGTGCTGTCCAGAAAATCTCACCCGGCCGTGTGAATTATTACCCTATAATTCCACCCGGCCGGGTGGCGTTTTTTAGAGCTGAAACGCAAATTTTTGAAGAGGAAATAAGAAGGAAGAATTAGGTCAATTCTAGGCATTCTCCACAAGCGGCAAACCACATCTCTCTCTTTGTGAAAGACTCTTGGAAGAAGATTGAAGATTCAAGCTTCAATTCTTCCGCCAATTGCAATTCGGATCATGATTTCCACTGTTTTTCCTTGTTTCTATTTGTTTTCTACCATGAACATGAGTAGCTAAACATCTTTTATGTAGAATTCTTGGTGAAGATGCATTGATTCATAGTTTTAATCCAATTGACTTCGTTTTTATCTAGCTCTTGTAATTGTTTGGTTTATTCCTGGGCTTTTTTTCTGTCAATTGCTTGATCACCAATTGGGAGTGTAGGGTTTCTTAGAATCATCGGGAGATGAAATATTTAACCTTAAAAGAAGAATAATTCACACCTTAATTCAATAAAACTCAGGAGAGTTGAGGTTTTGAGTGAGATCTTTAATCTAATCGAACTATTAGGAGTTAGGTCTAAGAATTAGAAGGGGACTTCAATTATTACACATAATCTACGGATTTCTCATCTCGGGAGGGGGTTTAATCTATATTTGTGATTGATTCAACAATTCTGGAGACTTTAAATGGTAAATCGGTTTCAATTGGGTTAGGCTATGAGTTGTGCATCAGATCCTTGAATTCTGCATATTTCTCTATCATTTTCTACAACTTGCTTAATTGTTTTTTTGTTTAAGTGCTTTATTTTAATCTCTGATTTTATATGCTTTTAGTAGTTGTTAGTTTAAAACCAAAATTTTCGATCGTCTGGATAGTAGTTGAAATTTATTCGTGGTATCTAGGTTTACACTAAATTGTCTCTGTGGGATACGATATACTCTTGCTTGCTGTTAGCTACAATAATCCTGTACACTTGCAGATATTATTTAGGTAAAATAAAGTTGAGTCAATTACCTAAAATGCACCGTTTCTATTTTTAGAAAATAGATAAAAAAGAAAAAAAAAATTATATTTTAGGAAACAGAAGAAGTATTCGATTGAAAGTTTTGTTTTGTTATTTTAGTATCCCATATTCTTTCCATTTTTATTGTGTTCCCTCGTCTCGTCTACGCATAGGAGGCACATTCGAATTTAGTGCGACTCTTAAAAAAATTAAAGAAAAATGAGTAGAAAGAAATATTTGAATATTATAAGTCTCACTTTTTAATATAAGTTTTATAATATAAGTAGAAAAGATTAGTGGTATGTGGAACCACTTATCTATTTATTGTAAAAGTGAATTAAATTCTTATTGGCGAATATATCAAAATTAAAACGGATTCCTAATCATGGACAGATGAAATATATAATTCTTACATTCCACTAAATTATTACACTAATATTTTATTATAAAAATAATACAACTATATAAAAGCAAAACTCACGTTCCTATGAGATTTCCACCCGGAGCCTTTCTTAAGATTTGAGTCATAAAAAATGAGGCGTGAAATAATGAACGGAGAAAGTGTATGACTATTACAAGAACGCATATAGTATTTACAAATTTTTACGTACGTATAATATGTTCATTTATAATGTAACGCATTTCTAAATATACAATGATGCGTGTCTGTGTTATCAGCATTACAAAGTGCATCATTTGTTTTATTTTATTTTATAGTATATTTAATACTCTTGAAAATTGGTATTTACATTAGAAATATTTTTTTCGTTTTACATAAAAAATCAATTCAAGCTTTATATTTTAAATAATTTTTGTTGGGTATCGGTGGTGCACACCCGAACTCTACATTAGTATGATATTGTCCGCTTTGGGCAAAGCCCTTACAAGAACCACCGATGGTGCACAACCGAACTCTACATTAGTATGATATTTGTCCGCTTTGGGCAAAGCCCTTACGAGAACCAGAACTCTACATTAGTATGATATTGTCTGCTTTGGGCAAAGCCCTTACGAAAACCACCGGTGGTGCACACCCGAACTCTACATTAGTATGATATTGTCCGCTTTGGGCAAAGCCCTTACGAGCACCCAAACTCTACATTAGTATGATATTGTCTGCTTTGGACAAAGCCCTCACGAGAACCACCGGTGGTGCACACCCAAACTCTACATTAGTATGATATTGTCCGCTTTAGGCAAAGTCCTTACGAGCACCCGAACTCTACATTAGTATGAAATTGTCTGCTTTGGGCAAAGCCCTCACGAGAACCACCACAGGCCCAGCCCATGAACCAGGGCTCTATACCAGAGTACCACAGGCCAACCCATGAACCAGGACTTTGATATCAGAGTTGGGTATCGGTGGTGCACACTCGAATTCTATATTGGTATGATATTGTTCCCTTTGGGCAAAGCCTTCACGGTTTTGCTCTTGGAGTACACACCAAAAGGCCTCATACTAATATAATTGGAGTAGCCAATATATATGCTTGCAACTCTTGTTCATTTTATAATGTAGGATACGATTGGTTCCCTTTTAATTTTATTGTTTATGAACCCGAATATGTATATTATTTCAAACTATTTTTCTCTTAGTATCCTCAAACAACCTATTTAAATGTGACGAAGGAAGTAGTAAAACATCAAATCACTAATTAAGAATGAAGGTAGTGACAATAAAGGTAGGGCGTAGTGCTTGAGCTGATGCTAATAAAAGACATATATACACTATAATTGGACGATCCCTTTTAATGATTACTTAGTGTTACTAATTAACCTTTCTAAGAGCATCGCTATTGGCCGAGGAAGAGGTTATAAAATCATGAATCATGATGGGTTACCTAATTAATTGTAGCCTGCACGTATTCACTGTGTGATTGGGCAACCGAATGGTGAGGGTTTGTTAAGATAGATATCACAAAACATAATTTATATTAATATTATTGATATGGTATAACATTAAAAAATTATTAGAATTGAAACTTATTTTTACACTCCTATATTCTTTGTCTCAAGTTATTTGAATTATATTATATTTTAGCTTGTTTTAATTTATTTAAGTTTCTTTTATGACTAAAAATAACTAATTTTACTTAATTTTTTTATCTCTCTTACTTTATTTTTTTTTCTCACTATCCTACTTTATTCTTTCACCTATTTTATTTTATAGTATTTATTAAATTTACTAAACACAACTTGTAAAAATCTCAAGCTAGAAAGATATGTCTCGAATAACATGGGACGAAGAGAAGAGAGTGCTTAGTTTTATACTCCCTCGTTCACCATTATTTGTCACAAGTTTTCTTTTCGGTCTGTCTGCTAGTACTTGTTACATTAACTTTTTATTATTTTTGTTAATGGACCACATATTCCACTAACTCATTCCTCTAACATTTCATTATAAAATTAATACTTCTTCCGTCCTTTAAAACTCTATATGAACATTTTGTTTGACACGAGTTTTAATGTACAATTGGTAAAGTAAGAGGAAAAGACATAAAATGTAGTGTAAGTAGTGTTAGTGGAGAGAACTCCACATTATTAATAGCGTATGACATTTTTGTTCATGGATTTCCATCCCTAGATGAGTTATCACTCCTATCAAACATGTTATAATGGTATAAGTTATAAATATAATAATGTATTGAGATAATGTGAGATAATGTGCTCATTAATTATAATTATAAATTTCTATCACCTTAATTATTATGATTACATCATTATATATTTATTTAAATATAAATTTTGGACTAAGCATTATCTGTTTGGCACGCTATGACACGAATTTGAGGTTTAATAAGCTAAGAATAATTACATTATACATATAAAATAATTATCTCGCTAAGCTATGGTACAAACTATTTAAGCTTTCATTTCGGGTGTGTCATCTTTATAGTGTTTGTGGAGGATTTTGACGAGTCTTTCCAACCGAAAAATATACAAGAGCATCCACAATAGAGTGGATATTCCCGCGGACTAGCATTAGGACTAGCCAAAAATATCTCCTGCCACGTTACTAGGACTAGTCACTGCATTGCCACATCACTAGAACATCCCACTGTACAATAGTGGACTAGCACTAGGACATCCCAACAAACAAAATCACAAAATCACAAATTCACACAAATACAGAATTAAAATTTCAACACGAATACAGGGACAATGCAACCATTTTATTTAAATGAAAAGAAACATACATAATAAAAAATTAAAAAAATTATATAAGTACAATTTAATAAAAAAACGATTTCCATAAATTACATTATAAATATCAACGTGCACTCCTCTGCGCCCTCAACTCTTCAATTAAATTCTGCTGGAGTTGAATATAGGCTTCTTGCTGGCGCATAGCGACAAATGCACGGACCCGATCGGCGTCCTCGTGCGGTATCCCTATTCGTACATTGGCGGAGGCCACGCTGTGGCTTGGACCGACACCATCAACATCTTCATTGGTCCAACCAGTCAGTTCTGCACCTTCTTGTTCGACGATCATGTTGTGCATGATAGTACACGCGTACATGACATCAGCAATGCAGTCGTCATACCATAACCGTGTTGAACCCTTCACCGCCGTCCATCGAGCCTAGAGCACACCAAATGCCCGCTCCACATCCTTGCGCGTTGACTCTTGTCGTTGCGCAAAGTAGATCTTCCTTTGTTCTGTTGGGCATCTGTTCGTCTTCACAAAGACGGGCCACTAATAGGTATATCACATCCGCCAAATAGTAGCCCATATCGTGCTGGTTGTCGTTGGCGACGAAACTGATGCCAGACCAACGCCCATGCACTACTCGTTGAAAAGGGGTGACGACTGGAGGACGTTGACGTCGTTGTTCGACCTGGCTACCCCAAAATATGCATGTCATATCTGACGGACGAAGTTTTTTAAAGGCGACGACTCTGTGTGTGCGTGTCAACTGGCCAGGAGGGTGCCTAGACCTAGCTGTGTCGTTGGGTTTGTGCCTAAAACCTCTTGTCAACAAAAATACCTCAACCCACTTCTACTGGTTAGTATAGTGGAGTAAGGGTTGATCCCACAGAGATGGATGTAGGCGAAGTGCAATTGCAAAGACATTTTGGAAGGGTTGGTTAGCTACCACGCTTTTGGGGTTGAGTTCTACCTAGGCGTAAAATTAAAATGAGACTCTACCCATACTGACCAGTAGGTAACTAAATGCTTAATGCTACTGGATGTGTACGTGAATGTGGAAGTTGGACACCTAGTTATGCATATGAGAAGCTACTCGACGAAACTTACTAAAAATGGCTAGACAAAAGGTAAGGGAATCAAAGGACATGCTGGCAGACTGGCTGCTGGGCTTGCAGAAAAGTTGAAAAAAGTGCAAGTACAAAAGCAAAAAGTAACAAAAGCAACATATCTTTGATTGTGACATTTTCTTCTTCACCAAGCTGAACTAACCAGATCTAACAAACTCCATTTATGAATGCTAAGTTCAAAAATTCGTAAATGCAATATTTAACTTAAAATTGAGAACGAAAGCAAGAAAAACTGAAATTTAGGCATACTGGTGAGCAGGACTAGAGTAGACGTGCAGGTTTGTACTGGGATATGTGTCACTCGATCTAACAGGTCCAGAGGATTCGACTAGACTTCAGAGGCTGCATTTGAGGATGTTTTGGAAAAGAAAGGGGTTGGCTGCTGCCACGCAATTTTTGTGGGTCGAGAACTTAAAACTACTGGGTCTGAGAGATAAGCGAAACTTTAATCTACCTATTGGGTCTAATAGATCAGGAGAACTTTACTCTACCCACTTGGTCTAAAGGATCAGAAGAACTTTACTCTACCTATTGGGCCTAAGAAACGAAAGCGTACGGAACATACATGACTCAGAGAAAATGAGATATTTTTAAGTTCTAAGACAGTTGGGGTAAACTTAACTAGACAGACATTCCTAATTTGGGCAAACAAGCATAAAGCGAAAAGTAAGACAAGTTTCCTCAAACTACCATGGTCTGGAAAAGCATGCAGAAAGGTAAAAGCGACAAAGTAGATTGTAATGACAGGTCTAGCAGATATGCAAAAAAAGTAAAGTACATGCAGAAAAGTACTGACATAAAGCAGATCTGGTTCTAACTACCGACAACTTCATCTTCTTCAGGAATCAAACGAGAATAGCAGAGAAAACAGAGTATTAAACACCATGAAAACAAAGCAAACTCTAGATCTAGACTTAAAATGAGAAATTAAAGCCTAAACTAACAGATCTACGCTACTGGACCTAAAGGATGCAAAGAACAGAAAGTAAATAGCCATACTCATGCATAACGTAAACATCAAGCACCAAATGTGCGAAACTTCAACTCCAAAACACACCGATTCAACAAATCCAAACATCTCCATATGCAAATCCCCAACCTCTAACAACAAAATAATAGATCTCAACTCCAGACATCCAACAACAAACTAAGAGCGAAGGCTAAAAACAAGAGATTAACATAAACTCAGAGATATCCAACCAAAAACAGACATAAACTTCCATAATAACTGTAAATAAGTCTGAATCCAGCAGATCAAAGCAAGAAACTAGAGTTGCGAAACTTAAAAACCAACAAGGTACTAAACGAAAGCAAATAAAATTGTTTCTTCGCCTCCACAAGGCGGTGTTACACAGCAAAATGACAATGACGACGATGAGAACCACGGTGGACAGAATCCTCCATGTCCAAGTGCGCAGCAGTCGAAGATAAAAATTTGAAGTAGAGAACTAGAACTAGAGCTAGGAGAGCGTAGAAGTGGCTGTTCACGGATTTCTTGTTCTTCAAGGTCGAGCTCTTTATATATGTGAGGCTCTGATCCCTAGGGTATCCCTCTGGTGATTTTACGCCCTTGCCCTTTAGTAAGACCCTTTTAAAATAATCTGCTCTCGCTCCATTCTGCTCCTGTCGCCAACTTTTGATTATCCCAGGTCCGAACGGCGACTTCTGATTTTGCTTCAATTTCATCTCTTTTGCATCTGCCAGGTCCGGTAACAACAACTCCTGGGTCCGGCAGATTTACTTCGCACCTGAACTCAATAATGCACATTAGCGCCCCAAATGCACAGAATTTTAACCCTAAACCGATGCATGAAACGAGCCTTATCAAATTGCTCACACTTAAACCATACTTGCCCTCAAGTATGAAGACAAGAAAAAGGAATAAGGCACGTTTCAATGCATGGTTTCCCTTTAACCGACTTTACTAAAACCAACGAAGAAAAAAAAGACTCAAACTACTAGACCTAGACGCTAAGGACTTAGACAAAGAAAGAAGATAAAAACATATATTAACACATAAACACATAAATGCATAAACTGGTTTATTTTCTAGCAGCCATCCCCACAAGATTAAGGTCAATTCAAGAACCTACAGTCTCCGAATCTTCCCATTCCCTTCTTCTATCTAATCGGCTTGTCAGTTTGTCAAGATAGCCCCTAACTTCACTAACTGTTGGATTCGTTCGATCACTCATTCCTCACCAGGGATGTTAGGATCGTTCACTCTTTATATGCCATACCACTGATGCCTCGGGTCAGATAGTTCCCATGTCTTAGCTCTTATTATAATTTTCTCCTTCCCTCCTGGACTTCGTCCAGCTTATACCTCCCTGGACTTTGTCCAGCTTATAACTCCAATTTTTTTTTTTTTTTTTTTTTTTTTTTTCTGGACCTTGTTCCAGTTTATTCCTCCCTTTTTAGACCCTGGACTTCGTCCAGCTTATACCTCCAGTACCCTTCCCCTAGGCCCGAGAGGTTACTTCTATCACCAAAAATTTTCTCCTTCTAAGTTCTTTCCCTAAGCATCAAGTGGTAGCCCTCTCATTTTGTGTTAGTATGAAGTGTTTAAGGCTTATAACTCACTTTTGTGGAGGGCTTCACGGCTAGATTAGTCGAGGCATATTCTTTCGTCCTTACATCATCCAAACCGATTTTGATTTATTAAGGAAAAGGGCATCAAAGTTGACATGCATTCTCTCTTCAATCACTCTCACTAAGGGGCTTTGCTTTCTATTCACCAGTTATGTATAAACACATAATTTCCTACTAACTGACTACTATTAACTCCTAGACCTAGTAAACAGACACATATAATTGACACTAACTTGCACTAACTCCCCCCCCCCTCCCACTTCACCATGCTTGTCCCCAAGCATTTTTTTGTGGAGTGGAAAACAGGGCTAAGTTAGTGCGATACCTAACAGACTCACAAAACACATATTATATAAAAAAAAACAAACTTCTCACACTTAGACCGAGCATCGGGCTAAGTGGGAGAAGGTACACAAATTAACAGACACCAAAGCATGCTATATAAAAACAAACTTCTCACACTTAGACCGAGCATCGGGCTAAGTGGGAGAAGATAGCTAACACATATATACATAAAGATAACACAAGTATTCACAGACACATAAAAACGGCATGCTTTGTAAAAAAAAATGAACTAAAACATAAAAAGACATAAAAAAAAAACTGAAATTTAAAATTACTTGGTTGGGGGGGGGGGGGGGGGGGGGGCAATTCTGGCTCTGGTCCCCGTGGGACCAGAATTCTTGGGCATCGTCTTTGCTTTCTTCTGGCGGCATCTCTCGCCCGTTCAATCAAAGAAGAGAGTGGGTAACTTGGGAGGCATACGCTGCTGCTGGGCCCGGAGGATCTTTTGGTCAACCACAGTGACCATCTTCATCATTGTCTCCACGGCCTGGGCCATCTTGTCAGCTTGCGCGGCCATCATCTCCCTCTGAGCCACCGCCTCTTGGTGCAGCTTCAGCAAGATCTCCTGTTGCTGCACCGTATTTGCTCCCAGTTTCAACATTGTTTCTTCCATCCTTGTTTGCCACCCTTCACTTGTCGTTTTCTCATCACCTTCTTCATCCACCTTCTCTGTCTTTATCTTCACTCCGTCAGCTTTCCCTACTTCGTAAAATCTCAACACGCCGTCCTTCATTATCGTCAATCCCTTGTTGAAGAAGAACGGGAGATCGAAGTATCCTGGGTCGCTACACATTGGCAGGTTGGTGACTGAGTTGGCTATCTTCATTGACACATTTCTCTGGAGGTATGCTCCCAGCAAGTTGCACGTGGAGAGATGGCGGTCGGAGTGAGTTCTGACTCTCTGGCATGCATAAGCAGTCCAGTACCCGAGGTGGACTTTCACGTTGTAGCATGCACCACATGAAATACAGCTCTGGAGTAGTGAGGGTTGCACCCACTTGACCCAAGAGATTGTACCCGATATATACTTGTGCCAATCGAAGTACAGGGTCAGTGATGTGTATCCCCTTCGATGTGCTTGTCTTGAACTTGGCCACCTTCTTGTGGGCAACCATCCTCCAGGCCTCCTCAGCATCGAAGCCAGCTCTTGGGCGCGCCGATCTCTCTCTCATTCCACGCTCCTTCTTCCTCCTCCTCGGGTGTCAGTAGCCCCAGTCTCAATGACCACTCCCTTATACTCATCTCCATCTCCTCGTTGAACATCCTGAAAGAGATTGTGTCTGCATCGAGATCCGTAGATTGTTTGAACTTGAAGGATGTGAAGAACTCCTTTGCCAGAGCCACCGGCACCTCCGCATTGTGGTTGAGAAGTCACTCAAACCCGATGCTTTTGAAGTAGGAGATGAACTTCTTCTACACTCCCAGATCCTCCAGGTCCGAGAGGCACAACTTCTTTCCGGATTTCGCCGACTTTCCATTCGTGACTCGGCCATCACATGCCTTCTGCAGCTTTGGGTCCTCAAACTGGACCATGGCTTCCAACAACCTCTTGGTAACAAGGACCTCCATCGTTTCGAAAGGGCTCTCCTCCACGGCTGGTATCTCAGCCTCCTCTTCTTCAGTTGGATGGGCAAACGGCACACGGATCGCCTTCGGCTCGCTAATCACCACAGTGGTGTTTGCGGGGCGAGATTTCTTCTGCTGGGGCTTAGCAGTATGCTTCCCCTTCCTTTTCCTTTCCGCTTCGTATCTCGTCTCCATAGCCTCCGGAGAGATTTCCTTCTCGGCTGCCACAGTCTCTTGGACCAGGGGGATATCATCCCCTGCCTCCTCTGTGTCCTCCAGCCTTAGGCGCTCGGGCCTGCCTACCTCTGCCTCATCCACCTGCTTCCTATTACGACGGGAGTGCCTCCTCGTCAGCCTCTCATCAGTTGGTGTCCCTTGGTCATCAGTAGTTATATCGTCTATCACGACGATGTCAGTTTCTATTTCTTCACACACTTTCTCGGCATCGTGTTCATTGCCGTCTCTTTCTTCCTCCTTCTCAACATCCTCTCCTTTAGCCTTTTCTTCCTTCTCAGTCTCCTCAACTTCCTCATCAACATTCTCACCTTCTTGCTCAGCCTCCTTGTCAACAACAACTTCCTCATCAACACTCTCACCTTCCTTCTCAGCCTCCTTGTCAACAACTGTCTCACCTTCCTCACCTACGCTGCCCTCACTACCCTTCCCATCATCCACAGTCTCCTCTACTTCGTCATCCTCCTCCTCCCCACCATCTTCACCCTCCTCTTTTTCCCTTTCGTCCCCTGACCCAGCGGCCTCTACATCCGGTGTTTCTTCTTGCTCACCTAGACTACCCCCTCCCTCCTCTCTCTCTGATTCTTCCGTATCCATCCTATCACCCTCCTCAACATCAGTTTCTTCTATATTTACAGAGGGTTCGGCATGGGGCTCAATTTCTGTTTGAGGAATAGTGTGTGGGGGGTTCGTCTCTTGAGTTAGGGTTTCGGGTAAAATTTGGGGGTTTTCTGTGTGTGTGGGTAAGGCTTGTGCAGTGGGTGTCTCGATTAAGGTTTGGGGTCTTGGTGGAATTGTAAGTGGGGTTAGGGCAGGAATTACCTCCTCTTGTTTCCGGCATGCTTCCGACATTTGGGCAAAGAATTTGCTCGCCTTCGGCCCCTTCCCGTACTTCCTCATGAATTCTTGTATGATTTCCTCGGGATCCGGTTCTACTTCTTCGGATTTCGCCTCGGCGGGGTTGTCTTGTCCGATGTTTTGTTGTGGTTGCACTTCAGTCGGTATGGGCTGCGGTGGAACTTCCGGCGGAGTGGGGTTTTCTTCTGGTGGCGGCGTGGGTGCTTTCTCGGCCGCGGGAGTCGAACTCGCCGACTTTGTTGTTTTCTTTTTGGGTTTTTCCTTCGGCGGGTTCTTCCCGCGGGTTGTACGTGAAGCCGGATTTTTCTGCATCTCCGTCTACGGCAGTGGTTTTACGGCGGTGGTTTATCTTCATCTACGGTGGTGTTTGATGGTTCTCGGATCTGCAGAGGGAAAGAAAAGTTTGGGAATTAGGAGTTATGAGAAAATAATTTTAGGTGGGGGAAGTTAATTAGTTTTCTTAGGGAAGTTATTTTAGGAAAAAGAAAATAAAAGGAAAATAAACTAATTAAAAGGAAAAGAAAACGAAAATAAAATAAAAATAAGAGAAGGAATATCATGATTGGCTGCAGGCGAACGGCCGCGTCTCTGACGCAAGCAACCGTACGCCTCGCCAGCTATTTGAATTTCAAAATTCAAACTTCCCCCTAATTTTTCTCACTTCCCTCTGACCTGGTAATCTGAAACACTTAGTAAAAATAATGGAATTTGCTGAACGTCTGGGTCAAAGAGATGAGCCTTTCACACTTGTGCATTTCCGCAGACGATCAGAATTTTCAAAAATCTTTTTGGGTTTTAGGAGTATATATATATTTTTTTGTATTTTTATATATAAAAAAAAACTTATTCATGTCATTTACACCTAAATGTTTAAATATTCTTGGGAATTAACTGGTCCAGTCAGCTGATCGAAAATTTTATCCTATCTACCTGACCTAGTAATTTCCGAAGAATATTTAAACATGGTTTACTAGGCAATAGTGGAAGGTGTGTGGAGTGGAATTTCTTCAACTTCACACAACTCCGAATATCCCTAAACACTTTCACTCTATGACCATTAACAAGGAACGAAACAGAGTTAGCATTGACTCCCTGAATTTCCGCTGCTGCATGCGGTCGAATGCCAACGATTGTGTAAGGCCCTATCCATTTTGACTTCACCTTCCCAGGCATGAGCTTGAGCTTTGATTGAAAAAGGAGTACTTTTTGCCCAACCTACAGCTCCTTAACCCGGAGGTTTTTGTCGTGCCAGAGTTTGGTCCTCTCCTTATACCACATGGCTAAGTCATATGACTCCATCCTCAATTCCTCCAGTTCCTACAGTTGCATCTTCCCCTCTTCCTCACAAGCATGAGCCTTCATGTTCATTTCCTTGACTGCCCAATATGCTTTGTGCTCTATCTCCACGGGCAGGTGGCACATTTTTTCAAATACTAATCTGTAGGGCGACATTCCTATTGGTGTTTTAAGCAGTTCTATAGGCCCAGAGAGCATCGTCTAGACGTTTGCTCCAGTCCTTTCTCGAGGTATTCACTGTCTTCTCTAGGATGCCCTTTATTTCTCGATTCGAGATTTCAGCCTGCCCAATGGACTGGGGATGATACGGAGTAGATAACCGATGGTGGACTCCATACTTTCTCATCAGCGCTTCAATCGTCCTATTACAGAAGTGAGTCCCTTGGTCTGAGATGATCGCTCGGGGCACGCCATACCGGTTGAATATATTGGCCTTTAGGAATCTTGAGACTTCCTTCGCGTCGCTTGAGCTTGTAGCTTTGGCCTTGATCCACTTGGACACATAATCTACAGCAACCAATATGTACGTATTTCCATGCGAAGATGGGAATGGTCGCATGAAGTCCATGCCCCAAACATCAAAGATCTCGCAAACTATTATTGGAGTCTGTGGCATCTCATCTCTCATAGAAATCCCTCCGGTCAGTTGGCACCTACTGCAGTTCTGGCAGAACTCATAAGCATCTCTATTCAGCGAAGGCCAGTAGAAACCGCTATCCAGAACTTTTCTCGCCGTCTTTTTTGGGCCGAAATGTCCACCACACGCTAGTGCATGGCAATGGTTTAGCACGTCTCTTTGTTCCCACTCTGGAATACACCTTCTTATTACTTGGTCTGGACCCATCTTCCAGAGGTATGGGTCATCCCAAAAGTAGTACTTGGAATCGCTTTTAATCTTCATCCTCTGGGCCCTAGTGATTTCTTGTGCGGCAGGTAATTCTCCAGTGACCAAATAATTCGCCAGGTCAGCGAACCAAGGCTCGTCATTCAGCTTGCCTTTCCGTTTCTCTGACTCCTCGGGCCCAGTTAATGCTAACACTGCTACCCATCTGATTGGGCTAGTGGATTCCCCTAAGTAATACAAGTGCTCCTCTGGAAAAGCATCAGGGACGGCTTTCTCATCTTCTCCCTGGGTAATTCTGCTTAAGTGGTCAGCCACTCTATTCTCGGTCCCCTTCTTATCTCTGTCCTCCCAGTCGAACTCTTGCAATAGTAACACCCATCTGATTAGCCTTGGTTTGGATTCCTTCTTGGCTAGGAGATATTTAATGGCTGCATGGTCAGTGAAAACTATTGCTTTCGACCCCAGTAGATATGGCCGAAATTTTTCAAATGAGTACACCACAGCCAGCATCTCCTTCTCGGTGGTGTCATAGTTCTTCTGGGCCTGGTTGAGAGTCTTCGATGCGTAAAATATGACATAACTTTTTCCTTCGATTCTCTGGCCTAAAACTGCTCCTATGGCAAAATCACTCGCATCGCACATTACCTCGAAGGGGTAATCCCAGTTGGGCGAGCGGATTATCGGGGCTGTGACCAAACGATCCTTGAGTAGCTGGAAGGCTTTTTCACATTTATCATCAAATTTAAACTCCACATCATTCTGCAGAAGTCGTGTTAGGGGTTGGGCAATTTTTGCGAAGTCTTTTATGAACCTTCGGTAGAACCCTGCATGTCCCAAGAATCCACGAATTTCCTTCTGATTCGTTGGGTAAGGAAGCTTAGAGATTACTTCCACCTTTGCTTGATCTACCTCGATGCCCCTCTCTGATACAACATGTCCCAGCACTATCCCCTCCTTGACCATGAAGTGGCACTTCTCGTAGTTTAGCACCAGGTTCTTCTTCCTGCATCTCTCCAAAACAACATCTAGGTGCCCCAGGCAAGCTTCGAAAGAATCTCCATAGACGGTGAAATCATCCCTAAAAATTTCTATGCAATCCTCCAGCAAATCTGAGAAAATGCTCATCATGCATCTCTGGAATGTCCCAGGTGCGTTGCATAGACCAAAAGGCATTCTCCGGTAGGCATATCTTCCAAAGGGGCAGGTAAATGTGGTCTTCTCCTGATCCTCTGGGTTGACATAGATTTGAAAATACCCACTGTAACCATCTAGAAAGCAGAAGTATTGTTTTCCCGCCAACCTCTCCAGCATTTGGTCGATGAAGGGTAGTGGGAAATGATCCTTGCGTGTGGCTGCATTGAGTTTCCTGTAGTCTATGCACATTCTCCATCCCGTGACTAACCTTGTGGGCACAAGCTCGTTGCGGTCATTCTTAACTACTTGTATTCCTGATTTCTTCGGCACCATGTGGACAGGACTCACCCATTCACTATCGGGAATAGTTAAATGATCCCCAGGGCTAGCAGCTTCAATATTTCCTTTAAGACTTCCTCCCTCATATTGGGGTTGAGTTTTCTTTGTGGATCTCGGTATGCTTTGGCTCCTTCTTCCAAACGGATGTGATGCATACATAGGTCGGGGCTGATCCCCACTAGGTCAGACAGAGTCCATCCTATTGCTTTCTGGTTCCTCCCCAGCACTTCTAATAGTTTAACTTCCTGCTCCTGGGTCAGAAGGCTGTTGATTATGACAGACAGAGATTCGCCTTCTCATAGGTAAGCATACTTCAGACCCGGATGAAGATTCTTCAATTCCTTCTTTGGAGGGGGTACTTCAGGGGGTAATGGATTTTTCTCCATACCTTTCTTGACCAGCTCGTCCAACTCTGGCAACTTTTCCATACTGGCCAGTTGAACTGATTCCTTGGACCCAGGGGATCTTGACTCACCACAGAAATCCATTATTGCCTTTGTGATTTCTCCGTCAGATAGCCCTTGTCCCATAATTGCTTCACACCATCCTGCAACTTCTTTCCTCATGGATTCAGTCATTTCCGAGGTGTCCACCTGTTCCTGCAATAGTTCGGTCTCAAGAATCTCCTGGACCAGGGGGTTAATGACATCAACAAAATGGAGGTTTTCCACGTCTAGTGGTTTCCTCATAGCTTCATCAATGCTGAAAGTGAATTTCTCCCCATTGTAATCCAAACAGATGGTGCCATCAAAAACATTGATTATAGTCTTAGCGGTCCTCATAAATGGTCTCCCTAAAAGAACGCCACTAGACTCAGCTGTTTCGTTGTCACTCATCTTTATCACATGAAAATTAGCAGGGTATAAAAAATTATGAACTTTTAATATCACAATTTCTAATACTCCTTCAGGGCTAATGCATGATCTATCAGCTAGTTGGATTACCACTTTCGTATCAGTCATTCTCGCTCCTACCAGTTTTTTGTATATGGAAAGCGGTAACACATTAATAGATGCACCTAAATCACACATTGCATGCTCGATTCTGACACCTCCTATAGTGATAGGTAAGGTAAACATACCTGGGTCAGTTTGCTTTGAAGGCATTATCCTTTTCTGAATTACTGCCGATACATTCTCCCCGATCACGATCTTCCCGTCGGATTTTTCCTTGCCTGCAACGAATTCCTTAATGAATTTGCTGAACGGGGGAAGCTTCAAAGCCTCCAGGAATGGGAGGTTGATCTCCAGCTTTCCAAAGATCTCCATGAAATCCACGGGGTTGTCCTTTTTCTTCTTGGCATCTCCTCGGTAGGGAAAAGGTTTCACCCTCTTTATCGTGTTGGTAGGATCTTCCTTAGAGGGTTCTTCCGCCTCTCCTTCTTGTTTTTTCAATTTCTACCTCAGGCTCTGGGTCTAAGAAAAATGGGTGTGCCATTCGAGGTAACGATCCTCCCAAGTCACCGGCTTGAAGATCATCCTCTGCTCTAACTTCTTCTTTTTGCTGGACCGGGTGGATACCCTCTTCGCTCCTTGGCACTGACATTTCATCATTTTCCTTCAACTTGGGTCTTTCATATGCTTTCCCAGATCTCAGGGTAACCTGGCTGATGTTTGCCCTTTCTGGTGGCTTTACTGAGGCTGGAATCCTTCCCTCATTCCCTCGCATGTCGCTCAGGGACGTTGCGATCTGAGATAATTGCTTCGACATCAGATCCATCTCGGCCTTGTGTTCCTGCTGAGCATCCTGGAGTTTGTGAACCACGTCATTGTTTGCCACCAAGTTGTTTTGCATGTGTTGTTGAGAATTCACTAGGTCATGGACCATATCATCCAGATTCCTCTGGGTCCGAGTGTTCTGTTGACTGCCACTTGGCCCTTGACCATGATTTGGTCCACCCCCTTGATGCGGGCGAAAGTTTCCTTGACCTCCTTGGTTATTGTTGTACTGATTCCCTGGCCCCTGATAGTTGTTGTTCCTCTGGTGTGGGGGTACATATGAGCTTCCCTGGTTATTTTGGTTCCTATTGTTCCAGCTGGATTGATTTCCTTGACCTCCTTGGCTCCAATTACCTTGTACTCCTTGTATCCAGTGGCCTTGCCCCTCTTGACTCCTTCCGGACCAGTTGGGTTGGTTCCCTTGGTTTCCTTAGTTTCCTTCCGCGTTAGTAATCTGGAGTTGAGGGTTTTGATTCCCCTCGGACCACCTGAAGCATGGATTGTCCCTCCATGGAGCTTCTTTGATTCTCCACTGGTTCCAATTGTTGCCTTGATGATTTTGGTTCCAATTTCCTACTGCATTTATATGGGGTGGATAATCCATCCCACCTTGAGATCCGCAATAATTGTAACCATCCTCTGGACCCAGAGCTTGTTTTTCTTTCTCTGTTGGACCCGGTGAATCGTTCTTCCCTAGGGCAGTTAGGATAGTTTTCTCGAGCTGCTCCATTCTGACATCCATCCTTGCATCCACTCGGGCATCCACCCTTTCTTCATTGTGCACTGTGACTGCATCCGCATTCCATCTCCTTAGAATGGTACGAGGTGAATCGTATGCTTTTTTTGCATCAATTAATCTTCCCAGTATCTCTCGGGCCTCGCTCACCTTCCTCTTGGTGAAATTTCCTCCACTAGCGGTGTTCATCAGATCTTTGGACTCAGGTTTCGCCCCTTCATAGAATAGATAGTAGGTTTCGGCTTCCATCATCCGGTGGTTTGGGCAAGCGTCGAGCAACCCCTTGAACCTGGACCAATACTGACTCAACGATTCATCATATTCTTGCTTACATTCTTGGATCTCCTTCTTGAGAGCGTTCGTTTTGTTAGAAGGGAAGAAGTAATCCAAGAACTCCAACTTGAAGTCTTTCCACGTAATCGATAATCCTCCTCTGTTGCATCGTTGGGTCTCTTTTGAATGCTGCAAAGCTTACTGAATTCATTGAGGAACTCATAGGGGCACTCATTCCTCCGACCCGAGAAAGTGGGGAGAATGCCCAGCACATTAGTTTTGATGTCGATCGCCCTCTGGCGCTGGGTAGAGACGATGGCCTGGGCAGGCTCGCCATCTAAATGGGCAGTGAGCCAGCCGATCTCTGGGTCGTCGTCGCCTGCGTTGGCCATGCTCTCAACGCTTTCCTCCTCTGTTTCTGAGGTTGACTTTGGTTCCTTCTTAACTGACGAAGTTGATTCCTCGTCGCTCTCCGAACTCAGGTGAATTGGATCCCCTGTTGTAAGCCCCGATCTGGTGGTAACTGGGAATATAGTTTCCTTGACCCGCCAACTAGTCTGGGCGCTTCTCCAACCAGGTGAGTTGTTCCAGTGTCCGAACCGGTAGCTCCTGTTCATAAACTGAAAAAAGAAACAAAAGAAAACATGTTAAATAAATTATTTACACCAAAACATTCGCAAGCACACTAATAAAACCATGCATTCACCGGCAACGGTGCCATTTGAGCAGGACTAGAGTAGACGTGCAGGTTTGTACTGGGATATGTGTCACTCGATCTAACAGGTCCAGAGGATTCGACTAGACTTCAGAGGCTAGAAGATCATGAAACTTATCAGAAAGGGGTCGTTGGGTGCACTCTGTCCTTTCAAAAACCTCAACCCATTATGCTATAACTTAGCACAGGGAAGTAAAGGATCGATCCCACGAGGAAGTAGGTGTTACGAAACTGCATTTGAGGATGTTTTGGAAAAGAAAGGGGTTGGCTGCTGCCACGCAATTTTTGTGGGTCGAGAACTTAAAACTAATGGGTCTGAGAGATAAGCGAAACTTTAATCTACCTATTGGGTCTAATAGATCAGGAGAACTTTACTCTACCCACTTGGTCTAAAGGATCATAAGAACTTTACTCTACCTATTGGGCCTAAGAAACGAAAGCGTACGGAACATACATGACTCAGAGAAAATGAGATATTTTTAAGTTCTAAGACAGCTGGGGTAAACTTAACTAGACAGACATTCCTAATTTGGGCAAACAAGCATAAAGCGAAAAGCAAGACAAGTTTCCTCAAACTACCATGGTCTGGAAAAGCATGCAGAAAGGTAAAAGCGACAAAGTAGATTGTACTGACAGGTCTAGCAGATATGCAGAAAAAGTAAAGTACATGCAGAAAAGTACTGACATAAAGCAGATCTGGTTCTAACTACCGACAACTTCATCTTCTTCAGGAATCAAACGAGAATAGCAGAGAAAACAGAGTATTAAACACCATGAAAACAAAGCAAACTCTAGATCTAGACTTAAAATGAGAAATTAAAGCCTAAACTAACAGATCTACGCTACTGGACCTAAAGGATGCAAAGAACAGAAAGTAAATAGCCATACTCATGCATAACGTAAACATCAAGCACCAAATGTGCGAAACTTCAACTCCAAAACACATCGATTCAACAAATCCAAACATCTCCATATGCAAATCCCCAACCTCTAACAACAAAATAATAGATCTCAACTCCAGACATCCAACAACAAACTAAGAGCGAAGGCTAAAAACAAGAGATTAACATAAACTCAGAGATATCCAACCAAAAACAGACATAAACTTCCATAATAACTGTAAATAAGTCTGAATCCAGCAGATCAAAGCAAGAAACTAGAGTTGCGAAACTTAAAAACCAACAAGGTACTAAACGAAAGCAAATAAAATTGTTTCTTCGCCTCCACAAGGCGGTGTTACACAGCAAAATGACAATGACGACGATGAGAACCACGGTGGACAGAATCCTCCATGTCCAAGTGCGCAGCAGTCGAAGATAAAAATTTGAAGTAGAGAACTAGAACTAGAGCTAGGAGAGCGTAGAAGTGGCTGTTCACGGATTTCTTGTTCTTCAAGGTCGAGCTCTTTATATATGTGAGGCTCTGATCCCTAGGGTATCCCTCTGGTGATTTTACGCCCTTGCCCTTTAGTAAGACCCTTTTAAAATAATCTGCTCTCGCTCCATTCTGCTCCTGTCGCCAACTTTTGATTATCCCAGGTCCGAACGGCGACTTCTGATTTTGCTTCAATTTCATCTCTTTTGCATCTGCCAGGTCCGGTAACAACAACTCCTGGGTCCGGCAGATTTACTTCGCACCTGAACTCAATAACGCACATTAGCGCCCCAAATGCACAGAATTTTAACCCTAAACCGATGCATGAAACGAGCCTTATCAACTGGTCAATAGGACAGGTGACAGAAACAAACAGAAACGAATTCCATGCATTTTTGAGAGATTTAAACCGATTAAAACATGTAAACATTTAGGGAAAAACTAGATCTAACAAAGTTAGGCAGATTCAAGCACTCAAACAACAAAAATCAACATGAAACTATCAGATCTAGCTAAATAGAGAGATTTAAAGCAATAGCAAAGCTAAAACTCAAATAAAACCATAAAAACTTAACTTCATTCAAACATTCAAACCAAAAGATGCTTCAAACAGATTTAACTACTGAAATCCGAGACAAATGCAAGTAAAACAAGTTCTTAAACTAAGAAAGCATTAAAAGAAAGCATGTAAATGGCTGATGGCCTCTTCTGAAACTGGAACTGGACTACGGCGGCTGGAATGAATCAGACATGATGCTCCTCGCCAGCAGGTGGCCGGAATCTTCAAGGCAGGCTACTGGATTTAGAGTGTGGAACTTAGAGCTAATGGAGCTATTTTCCCCAAAAAAAATGAGTTGTAAGTGATAAGTCCCCTTATGTTCAGCTCCTATTTATAGGGTGGCTTGCCCTAATTTCTAGGGCTGCCTCTTCATGCGAAATGACAATTTTTCCCCTCTTTAGTAGTTGATTGTTCCAAGCAAGTCCTTCCTTCTCGTGTCCAGTTCCATGGCATCCATCCTAGCTAGTTTGCACCTATTCTGCTCATATTAACCAGTTTGCACACCTTTTGCTGCTTTTTCACTCGAATTTCTTCCGATCCTTTCCTCCTGATTTAGTACCTTAACCTGCACACTTTAGTAGCTATTTTGGAGATATTGTCCAATAAAGCACGTTATACTGACCAGTAACCAAGGCCTAGAACGAGACTCATCAATATCCACAGCCAGTAGTCAGCTACGGCTTCGAGGATTATCGTGGGATTCTTGCCTTTGAAATCGGTCGTGTACATCCCTTTCCAGGCGATGGGGCAGTTCTTCCACTCCCAATGCATACAATCTATGTTGCCCAACATCTTCGAAAACCCGTGCACATTCCCGTGCATCTGCATCAGAGCCTGACAGTCTTCAGGGGTAGGCTTCGGAAGATACCTATCCCTGAATATCTCAATGACTCCTTGACAAAAATGCTTGAGACAATCGCGGGCAGTCGTCTCGCCGATGTGGAGGTACTCGTCGAACATGTCGGTCGCTCCTCCGTAGGCCAACTGCCTAATTGCAGCAATGCACTTCTGTATAGGCGAGATACCTGGTCTGCCATTCGCATCCAACCTGAACCGGAAATACTTGTACCGACGCTCTAAAGCGTTCACGATACGCATAAATAGATCACTGTGCATCCTAAAACGCCGCCTGAAAAAGTTGTCCCCAAACCGCGGCTGCTCAGCGAAATAGTTGTCATACAACCGTTGGTGTGCAGCGATGTGGTCCCGGGGAACTATAGCTCGATGACGGATGGGGCGAGGTACCGCCGGCTGCTGCTGCTGCAAGGCCGCTTGTATCAGCTGATTTATCTCCCCGGACGTATAGGCCCGCATCTCTTCGTTAATTCGCCGGCGTACGTCATCAACATCCCCACCACTACCACCAGCATCAGCCATTTCGGGATGTAGAGAAAAATGTAGAATGAAAGAAAAGAAATTCGTTAATACAAGTGCTGCAAATGAAAATGAACTGCAACGAGCCGTATATAAAGAGTTTTGAAAAAAAATTTAAAAAAAATCGCTAGTCCGTGCACTAGTTCGCGCTCGTCCGTCAACCGCTAGCCGATCGCAATAGTAGACTAGTCCGCGCGCTAATCCACTATTGTGGATGCTCTAAGCCTAACAAAATTTTCATAAAATGGTTGTTAGTGAGAACCTGTCCTCCTTCCCATAGTCAGATTTTTATTAGTATAAGAGGTTCAAATCTAACCGCTAATTCACGCGCTAGTCCACTATTGTGAGTGCTCTAAGCATATTAATAATAAAACTTTTTCACTTTCTCAATTTTATTAAAATATTTATAATGATATTTTTCACTCCCTCCTCCACAGTAATAGAGACATTTCATTTTGCGCACTCATTTTTAAAAAATAATTATAAATAGTTAAAGTAGAGAAAAAGTAAAGTAAGAGAGAGAATATTGTAGATAAGACTCTTCTCTACATTATTCTTTCTCTTACTTTACACTCTCTCGACTTTAACTATTTAATATCATTTTTTCAAAACGAGTGTAGAAAATGAATTGCCTCTATTATTGCTGTGGAATGGAGGAAGATTTGAAGTACACTCTCAAATCGATAAAAAAGTAAATAAAAGTTTATAGACGTTTTGAAAAAATAAAATATAATATAGTACTAGTATTTTATAAACAGAGGGAATAGAAATTAAATTTAGATCGATATTAGAATTTTTTTTAATATTCACCAGCATAGGCTTGTATCTCGATAGCTAGGAGAAGTAATGGGCTATGCTAACCTTTTTGTCTGGTAAGATCCCAAATGAAGCCAAATACTACTATATTATTTTCCTGCCACTTGCATGACTTTTGTTGAAACAACATTATATAGATAGCAATAGTGGAAAATAGAGTTCATCTGATTTAGCCCCCAGTTTGAGATAGTCAAGAGAAACTTAATATATCTGCCCAATGGCCCAAAATTGGAAGCCCCTCTTTAAGAAACCATAATAATCAATTTAACTTAATTCATCATTAGTTGATTGATTAATGATTTACATTTTTACCTTTTCATTAAATAATTAATCCTCATTTTAGCTTCTTATTAGTTATCAATATTAATATGAGAAACTTATTCATACTTTTTATAAAAGCAAAAATATAATTTTATATCATATTTTTAAATGGATTAATCCTCGCCTAAGAATGTGTATGGCAAAATACAGATATTGAACGATCTGGCCCGCAGGGGCAGCTCAGTTAGTTCCGGAGGGACAGAATTACAAGAACAGATGTTGAACTATCACACTAAAACAGTTCTGGAGTAAGTCTGTACTTTGTAGTCTCTCTTTAAAGTTGGCTTTTTGGGGTGCTTTTGGCAAAATATTCAACCAGACATGAACTAGATTTTCAAACAGAAATATCAATCTTTTAAGCCTGACATGACCAACAGAAAAACCAAAAACAAAGCAGCAAGAATGGTGAATAACCAATTCAGAAACTGGAAAACTATTATCAGTAGTACTATAAAACAAGCATCTTGTGTAACGCAACGGGTGTTACACAATTACATCGTATGACAGCTACCCAAATATTGTGGCTGAAAACAACGAAAACGCTTTCCAGATACAGGTGTATACATCAGAAAGTGTGAAAAAATAGAAATAAACTCTCTTCTGTAAGTAGAAAAAAAAAATAAGAAGGGTGGATACTACTGAATCTGTACAAAGTGAGCATCTTGCAGCTGGCAATACGCTTCATCAGCTGGGCAGATCGTATCAACCCCGCCTTGGACTACAATACTGTAAGTGAAGATTCTTTTACAAACAAATCAGATGTTGGTGAGGTAGAATAGAGAAAGATATGACATTCTAACATAGAGATGTCTGAATGTGAATGTCAGATTTCTGTAATTCACTGCTTCATCAAAGCCAAAAGGAGACCATCATCTGCATTATCAGTGGACCAGAAAGCAAGGTAAAATTTTTATTCAGAAACGGGAATGTCCACTGAAGATATGATAGAAATGAGTACCTCAGCTAGAGGTTGCAAGGATGGCTCGTTGGCTGGGAAAGATTTCTTCACTTTCACTTTCTGAATGGCAATCTGATCCTGTAACAAACTTAGTTTCTTCCAGATCTCTTTCAACAGTATCAGCTCTTCCTCTCTCTCTGAAGCTTGTGCCGTCATCTCTGGATTCCTCTCAAGTTGATCAAAATTGGATTCAGATACATTAGTACGCCTTCTTGGTTTGACAAAAGCAACGTCACCACTTGCTGTAGGTTGGACAATCCCGCGATCAATAGCAGCAATATCACTTGGTTTACATAGATTTTTGTCGTGGTCAGTCGAGTCCAGTAGCTTCTTCAGCCAGTCAGGTTCATTTTTGGCAATCTTTTTCACAGATTCGGGATCTTGGCTAGCTTGACAAACTTTGCTTGATGGTTGAGCTTCGTCTCGGATCTCAAGGATCTCACTGGCTTTGCCAGCTTCATAAGATATGGGTAACTGGTCAACCTGCGGAACCTCAAAGACATCATGTACCATTGGAGGACGAGGGGAATGAACAGCTTTAGTGTCTTGTGATGAATCTCCTGAATATGAAGATAGATTTGCTAGACTTGGCTTTTTAGAAATGGCTGGAGTCAGGGCTTCACTAACAGAGCCTGTTACGTTAGCTCCTGTCATATCTTTTACCAAAACCTCTAACTCCTTTATCTGCTCGGCATAAGAAAACATGCCTTCATGAGTTGAACCATCAACCTTCCTCTCTGAACCTGAGACAAACGAGGAACACTCGTTTGTTTCC
The DNA here is from genome assembly GCF_029641045.1 of Salvia hispanica. Taxonomy (NCBI): domain Eukaryota; kingdom Viridiplantae; phylum Streptophyta; class Magnoliopsida; order Lamiales; family Lamiaceae; genus Salvia; species Salvia hispanica. The sequence goes on from NC_142695.1 coordinate 12,246,182, forward strand.
TGGCCCGACTGTTCCTCCTCTACAGGCTTAGAAAATACATCTACATCTACATTAGTGGAACCTTCTAAGTCGAGCAAAGCCTTCTTGCATTTCAAGTGAAGGCATGTTTCTCCGGATACACATTCGTGTCTGTGCAATAGGTTTTCAGGAATGTTCATATCATCACCAGAAGGAACATCGAAACCCATGCTCATCAGCTGATACCTATACGTTTGGACTTGATAATCTAACTCGGCCACCTCCATTTCTTTCTCGGTGATCATATCTTCAATTAATGCGAAAGATTCCTCAGCATGACACATCCTTTCCTCCGCCAATCTCTTATACTGCTCCGCCTCCATTTTGACCGCAGCCTTCTCTCCTTGTAGACGCAATATCACAGATAAAGCTTCACTGGCTGCAGTGGCAGAAGCTTCTCTTTCTGCATCCAACTCAACGTAAAGCTTCTGCAGAAGCTTCTGCTGAGCACAAAGTGCGTCCTTAAGTGAAGTAATCTCTGATTCGGACATCACTGTGCAGATGTTAGCCATCTCCAGGTGTATAAACAACTAGCCTTGTATCTGGAGATACAAGGTGAAATCCACATTAGTACTAGTTACGTATTCAATTTAACTTAATAATGATGATACTCATGTTTGTTCAAATCCCTTCTCCTTCCTAATGCCCCTATGTTAACGATTCAAATGCATGCACATGTGCAGACATATGCATGTACGTATACTTATATAGGAAAATGTTCAAATGAGAATCTTATATATACATATTTGTAATGTTATTCATAGGATTAACATACAACGATGAAGAAATTATTCTCACCTATTTCTCTGGGATAAAGATCAGAATCACTCAAAAATGGGGTAGCCCTCGAAGCACAAAGTTTAGATGTTTTTATATAAAGAAAAGAAGATCGCATGGAAGAAGAATCAAAGCAATCAAAAGGATCTTGGTTCAAGAGCAAATATTTTCTTGAACCATATAACAAAAGCTAAAAGACAAACTCTAGGATTCCAAGAATGAGAAAAAAGTCCCAAACAATAAGAAAAGAAACCCAGTCAACAAGAGGAATGCATGAAGATGGAAACGGCTACAAGATTTACAAGTATGTAAGGTGAAAATCTTGAAGAAAGGCTTAGAACAAAATTTCTGAAACTGAAATTGAATTGCAAATTGAAACAAAAAGATCAAGTGGTTGATGAGCACTCTTTTGTAACGAGATTCTTGTATTTCCTTTTACAAAAAAAAAACTGGCTTAGATTTCATCAGATCTTAACCAAAACCAACCACCCAAACATGCCTTTTTCTTTGTTATAAAGAGAAGTTATATTTTTTAGCTCAAATGTCTAAGGCATGCGGCAGATTTTGGCAGGGGAATTTAAGCTCTTGAAAATTGGAAGTGACATAAAAAATATATTTCATAAGCTTAACTCCATTCTGCCAAAATCAGCATGGACGTATTCTAAACCAGACTCGTTTTCCTTCACTAGTTTTTAACAGCACTTTTCCTCCCTTTGAGAAGAGATTTGTTGATATTACATGGTGATTACCACCACTAATTTCCTTTTGAGGTGATAACTCTAAATAAATATGTGATGGTTGAGACCATTGCGGAAAATCAAATAACAGAATGGATATGAAAATTTTTTGCAAAGACAGCTATGTAATTACTAGCATAGTTTTTCCTATTGATTTATATGATGTTGATCTATATTGCTGTAAAATGTAAATCAAACATATAAATTAAACAAATATAAGATGAAATGTAAATATGTAATATAGTATCCAGATTGTGTCTATCCAATCAATTGCAAAACCCATCACAAACTATAAGGCCACATTCTAATACTTCTGAATTCAAATATGCTACATGTTCAGTTTGAAAGATCATATCTCCATGATTAAATTTTTATTATGTTTGGTTCATGAGATTGAATCTCACAATTTAGTCCTAGATGGATAATCATATGATAATAAGTCATTCTCACATCTCTCCAACTAAAATAATCCCACAACTTAATCCCAACCGAACGACACTTAAGCGTCCTATGTAGTATAAATAAATATAGTTATGTAAACACCATTTACCGTTACGGATTATCATACAAACATAAGAACAAGAAATCATATTGTATATTAAGCTACTTTGTAGTAGTATGATTTATGTAATTTATAAAAAGTATTTTTAGTAAACTACATGTACAATATTATTTGAAACAAAATACATTAAAACATAATTTATAATTAAATACTGTATCTTTTTAATAAAAAAAAAAGTTAAAACACTTGTCTTCTTGCAAGTCATAACAATCAGACACAAGCTAAGCTACCACATATAAAGAAAGAAAAATCTCAAGACAACTCTTCCACACAAGAATACCCCATTCAGCATAAGTTCTTCCACACAAGAATTAGGAAAAGGAAGAGCAACACAAGGTGCTGAAATCCAAGAAAATTATGAATTACAACAAGTTAAGAATTGATCTACCTCGCACTGATGGCCAGGTATATACCATACCAGCATGCCAAGTCCTGCAGTGTGTCCTGCATTTCATTGATAATAACGTCCGGACAATCGTCGAAGTCATAAACAATAAGGCCAACTGCATAAAGGAAATTCCATACATGATCCACTGATGAGGGAAATTGGCACAGAAAACATGTAGTACTATTTCATAACCTTTACATCCACATTTAAACTCAAGCTTGCACAAAAACTGAAAATTATCCTTGGAAATCTAGTCCATCGGTATAATCGGTAAAATTGCACAACCAGCATAGGTAGCAGAACACATTGGCTTTAGCCATACAAGCAGGGGATCAGTCAATAACAAGTAAACAAGGTTTTTGTTTGCATAGTGTGGAGAGAAGATATGTTTGGTAGAGCCAGAAGGAATGCAAGCAATATACTTATGATGAATACTGATTATCAAAATGTAAACATAGGGTTTTTTCAAAATGAAACGAAATTGCAGCCATTATGATCCAATTGACGAAATTTCAGGTATGACTGAAAAGGTTCCTGTTACCGGGTTACAATTTTATCCCACAATCAACAAGGAAGAAGACCATCAGACAATCAAAAGCAGAGAAAAACACACTGATGCAGTTAAGAAGTAGAAATATGAAGGCTGCGTACATTTGCACTTCTCTTGGGAGTAGACATGAATGAGTTGCTGCGCCGTTGCTTTTCCATCTTATTTCTTCTTATTTCTGTTTAAACAGTTGAGGAATATGTGGAGCAGTAGAGGTGTAGAGACTTCAAATTTTTGCCTTTAGTTATTACATCTAATCAGGAAATCTTATGTTCAACTGGAAATAGATTATGATTAGCATATAATTATCAATTTAATGGAGTATTAAAATATTTATGAGATACTCCGTAGTTTTATACTACTCCCTTCGTCCCATAAAATTAAAGACATTTGGGACTACATGAGTTTTAATGCAAGAGAAAAATAGCAAGAAAAAATAATTTGAGTATTGTTAGTGGATTATATTGGACCGAAAGGGAATATTTTTTAGGATTTTTAATTTTTAACAATTTTCAAGGTTTTTAGCTTTAAATATTTTATGTATATTTTCTACTTTTTTAGTGAAGTAATTTTGCTATATAAGTACGTATTTTCAATTTATAATAATTTATAATTATCGCTAAATATTGGGAGTGAGGAAAATTTTTGGGATGTATCTGAGGCTTCGCTTAAAGAGATCGCTAAAATTCTTGAATATCCAGATATTGAAATTAGCAGTACAAGTTTTGTGTCTTGATTTTGGTGATTTTTAGTTGATGAAGGAGCTAGGCATTTCTCTTTGATGATCATATTGTGCACTATTTAATAAAAATCATGCTAAAGTTTTGTCTCTTGATTACTTTGATCATTGAAGTAGTATCAATTCGAATGAAAATAGTTTCTTAAATTGGATATTTTTCTGTTTGCTTTTGTTTGGATTTCTTACAACTACCTATGAAATTATTTATGCAAGAGGTTATTTCTTACAAAAGAGGTTCTTAAATTGGAAAGTGTGTATGACTCCAATTTGAATAAAATTCTAAAACAAAGCCATGTTTATAAGACTATGAAAAACTCCAATTTGAATAAAATTCTAAAAGATAGTACTCTACTAGACTCGGAAGGACTTAAACCAAATCAAACTCTAAGATATAAATTTATCTCTAACAAATTAATTGCAACTATATAAATGGAGTAATAAACTAATAAATCTCTAAGATAAAAAACCTTTTATGGTTACTAGTTCTACTATGCATTCAAGATGAAAATGTGTATTACTTATATATTCCCAAGTATGCAGAAGTTGAGAACTGGAGACTTTATTCATGGAAAAACATCTGATAGAATTGATGGAAAACTGGAAATAACAGCATAAAATAGAAGCAACATGATTAAAGCTTTAATGTTAAATCAAGGCCATCTTCTGGATGCTGAATGTGCCCATGACGGCCTGCTTCGTAGTTGTTTCCAACGGCCGCTGTGGATCTCTCTTTAGGCGTACTTGCACCTCGTCCCATAAAGGGATGCGGTGCACCAGGCATTATTCGGAACATGGATCCAGGACCAGGGGCATGCATTTGGGGTATAAAGGGCTGTTTTGGAATAGTGCAAAAGCCACCAAATCTTACTGGCTGAGATTGATGCTCCATATATGGAATGTAGTGTGCCCTCTTATGGTGGAAGGAATTTGGACTAATGGCGTTACCGGGGCATCCTTGTTGTCGTTGGCGGGGTCTCTTTTGCCCGACCTTGTCAAGTTTGTGGGCGTTTTGATGCCCGCCCAGCGCTTGCTTGTTAGAGAACTTCTTCGGGCAGAAGTTGCAGCCGTATTCGGGCTCCTCCTCTGTTGCCTTTGGATGCATAACTGTTTCTTCTAAGGATTGGTTCAAATCTAGCAATGGACAGCCTTTCATCACTGATTTCTTTTTCATATCTTCATTAGTAGTAGTACTAATTTTTTGTGACAACATGTTTGAACTAGGAAAAGGAGATGTGAAATTTTGGGTAGGCTAATTTGACCTTTTGTAGAGATGAATTTGTAGAGGAGTGGATTAGATGGATGATAAAGATGGTAAAATAGCATAAAGATTTTCCTTAAACATTGCTTTACAGGTTTATGCCATTCTGTAATATTTTCAAGTAGTTTCCTAATAAAGCAGGGTGATGAATTTTGGTTGGATTTTCAGTTACCAAATATTGAGGAGAATTTGAATACAGTCTTGTGTCTATCTACACATGCCATTGGTGTTTTGCTTTATCTCTTAAGTACTACTACTATCTTTAACTACCTACCTTCACCATTAGTTGGCAAATTCAAAACTAAAGCATAATTGTAATTAGAAATAACTATTTTTGAATAGGATTATGCTGATAATTAGTCATTTTAATTAAACCATTAATGATTACCTATAACCAGAAACAATGGATCCTTGATTGTTTAATTATAAGTACTACATGTCCTTTAAAGTAAAAAAAATGTTCGTTCGATTGTTTTGTTGTTTTAAGATTAATATGTACTTACAATTAAAGTAAAAATGTTAGTGTCAGCTGGATTTCTGTCATACTTAGTTCATATCTCTGACCCATCTCCCAAACCATTGGATTTATTTGTTAATAAACATAATTTACAAATAAATTAGTGTAATGCTAATGTTTCCAAGTATGGGCTTATCAAGACTAGGACCGTTCATGAACTGAATTGAATCCCCAGTGAATACCATATTATTTTATTTGTGTTCGGCAATATTCTCATTATTTTATTGGTAATTGAATTCAAAGGATGGATGATTCGTATATGGTTATTATAGTAATATTTGAATCTATTAATATATTCCTATAAGAAATTCTTACCTATTCTTGTAACCTTGTTTGGTTCTTTAGTCTTTTCCATAAAATCAGCTTTAATATTGCGGCATTAAATAAATCTAAATAATAACTATTTAAGTCATTTTTCAAAAAAAAAACGATAAACTTAACCTCTTTTCCTTTTTTCTCACTAGATTTTATTTTTTTTCTCACTCGATTAATATAATATTCTCTCCGTCCCATAATAGATAGCACACTAAAAAATGACACGAAATTTTAGGAGATGTTATTTTGTGTGTTAAGTAGAGAGAGAAAATATTATATTTATATTAATGCGAGGGGAAGCTTTTTCTAAAAAAAGAAATGCAACATCTTTTATGAGACAAACTAAAAAGAAAAGTGTGACATCTATCTTTTATGGGACAAACTAAAAAGAAAAGTATAATATCTATTATGTGCCAGAGAGTACAACTTTTAAAAATCTTTTACTACTCAGAATTCAGAAGAAACATTTTAAGTGAAGCGGGATAAAAAAAATAATAAAATGCACTTATTAAAATACACACAAAACATAAATTCTTTTCCCATAAAAGGATGTCCTTGCACCATCAACCACAAAACAATTAACCAAAAAAGGAAAAGAAAAAGTAAACAATTAACAATCACATCGAAAAAAAAAGGAAAAGGAAAAGAAAAAGTTTACGGCTGGGGCAGAGAATTCGGTCGGTTCGGTTAGAGACCGAACCGACCGATCGGTTAACCGAGTCCTCAATTGACCGAAAATGAAGAATCGGAACCGAAATGGTTTCGGTTTGGTTCGGTTCCTAACCGAATTCGGGTAGGTTCGGTTTCGGTTAACCGATGTAACCGAATAAAAGAGTATAAAACATTGCTGCTGGGATTCGATCCCTTGCCAATGGGTAAGAAAAACAGCCAGCCAACCACTTGTGCCAATTGCTCTTAACGTTTCATATATTTGTAAAAACATATTTATGTTTAAAATGGTGGTGAACTGGTGATTATATTGAAAATGCCAAAATCCAGAGTGAAGAGAAGACGGAGGCGCGGGTCCGTGGCGGAGCGTCGCAGTAACGGCCGGTGGGAAGGGAAGCAGCGCCGGAAATTATGGTTGCCGGTTGCGTGGTGTGGAGGAGGTTGTGCTGCTCCGTGAGAGTAGAATAGGGAAGGAAAAGAAGGGCTGCATGATTAGTTTTGGGCGGCTCTAATTGGTTCTAACCGATCGGTTCTCAGTTAACCGAGAACCGATCCAGTCGCCTAGCATTTGGAATCGAAACCGAACCGATAGCTGACATTCTCGGAATATTGGTTATCAGTTAACCGAGAATCGTTGTGATTCGGTTCGGTCATCGGTTAACCGACTAACCGATGACCGAATTCCCAGCCCTATTTACAGCCCAATTCATTAACAAAATTAACGGCCCAATTCAAGAAGCCCGAAGGTGGGTTTATCGCTATCCAGTAACATCATGATTGTTAACCTATCAAGAATATGCATAGATATAAAAGGGGGAGTGATCAATTTTTAACTCAACCTTTAATTGTTAACTACAATTAATTTAAAATTATTAGATTAATTGTCATGTGTAATTTTATTTTATTATTATTTAAATTTAAAAGGATAAGAAAACTACCAAAATTAGGGTTTTTGAATAAAAATGACAATATATCATATTAAATATAAGGATATTGTCATCTAATATCATGAAACTTTTAAAAAGTTAGATTTTTCCCACGAACTTTAAAATTGACAAATAATATCACGAACTTTACCCCCGGTTTGTTTTTTCCCACGAATGAAAAAATTCATGTTATTTTAATAGATTGAGGAACAATTTTGGAGGGTGTGCTATCCTTCAAAGATTGAAAAACTTGAAGCTCTCAAAATTGTTGTCGAGAAATTTCGAAAACAAATTCGTATCATAATATTATTTATGGAAATTTTTTCATTCGTGGGAAAACACAAACCGGGGGTAAAGTTCTTGATATTATTTGTCAATTTTAAAGTTCGTGGGAAAAATCCAACTTTTTGAAAGTCTCATGATATTAGATGCCAATATCCTTTAAATATATCAATAAGATTCATTGAATATGTCAACACAATTTGGCATTGACATATTATGATAGCTACATTGACATTAAGCTGCTTCTTGAAAAATACGAAAATTCTAGAATTTTTTCAAATTTTGACATCGAAACATATGCAAGTGAGATCCCGTTAGAATCCTTATAAAATTATCTTTAATTTGATATAAAAAAATAATTTAAATTGAGATAGTTATAATCATTTAAAATTTTCAGATACTTTTAAAAGTTAGTTATAGCTAACTTTTAATCAATTGACATTAATACCCTAATTGACATTTTTTTTGTGTGTTGTATTGATACTCCTAGATGAATAATCTTGTGCACTGATTTCATGATCCAATGTCTATCATTTAATTGTAGTTAGCAATTTAACAATATAACACACCCCTACACAAATGTATTATCAAAAAATTTGGTAGTTGGTGATAGGGAATCCACAACACACTCATCCCCAACGACATTAACCATCCAGGCCAACCAAGGTCACGAACCCCCGGTCAGCAACTGCAACACGAGCATAGCTGCATAGCAACCCGAGCCCACGCTCGACAAAGGCCCGAAACAGCTGATCAAACCTTATCATACTTGAAGCATGATTGTTGTCCCTAAGCATGTGAAGAAAAAATTAATCAAGGCAATGAGTTTATGTAGACGGAGAATATAAATTACTAATTTATTTTACAATATACTAATGGAAGGATCTTCTGATTATAAGTCTATCAATCAGTCTAAAACATAGAAGAATGAGTATTTGTTCCATTATATTAGTATTTTCTATTAATTAATCAAAAAAAATAATATCCAATATTTAAAACTTAATGTTTAGTATGGATACACGCATCAGATATTGGGATAGATGCCTGGATGTAAAATGGGATAAAGATCGGTTTAGCTACATTAACATTTTCGGATAGAGGCGGACGCAGAAAAATATCCTAGTAGGAGCTGACTATATATGTCTCGTAACTACTATGGAGTATATAATTTCTTTCATTCCATAAAAACATACATTATTTTCATTTTTATTCGTTCCAGAAAAGTAATTATCTTTTTTATTTTAATTCGTCCTTCACTAATAATATTTTAAAAATTTTCTTTTGATCTCTCTTTTACTTTACAAATTGCGCTTAAAACTCATATCGTTTCAAAATTATATACTTTTATAGAACGAAAAGAGTATATACATTATTAAAAATCACAAACACAGCAACTATAAAAATGCACTAAACCCACAACATTAAATCTGTTGATAGATTTATAATTTGTTAATATAGTAACAATTTATTTAAAGTAGGTTATGAATTGGGAAGGAAAATCAATATTCAATTTAATACCGTCATGTATATCATCTGTTATATCATCGGCAAAATGAAAGAATATAAACAATAAATGAACAAACACATATTTTAAGATAACTTTTTCAACTTATATTTTAAATCAATAAATAAATTGACAAAATAAATTGACATAGTTTTTAGACATCTTTTTATACCTCCTCCGTCCACAATAAATAGAGCAATTTGTGTATGACATTAGAATTGATAAAGTAAGAGAGAAGGGAAAAAAAGTAAGAGAGAGGAGAAAAAGTAAGTGAGAAGTATTGTTAATGAAATGATGTGTATGATTATTATTGGTTGAAAACTTTCCATAAATGAATGTGCTCTATTTTTTGTGGACTGCCAAAAATGATAATTGTACTCTATTTTTTTTGGACGGAAGGAGTATTTCTTCTTCGCAATAACCGGCGGCCATTGTTTTCTATTTCTTTCTGCAATTTTTCTTTTCAGATTTCGTTCAGCCCTTTTATCATATAATTTTTGATGATTTAGACTTCAAAGACATTAATTTAGTAAGGGCTATAGATGGTTTATTCAAATTTTGGACAAGGGCTTAAGCCCCATCCTTCTCCCAAGTGTGTCCGCCCCTGTTTTCGGGTGCAACTATTCGAAATTTTTGGTTTAGGTATCCATAGATACTCGATTAACCAACTCTACTTGCAGTTGACACATAAGTTATAAGCAGTAAAACATTGTCACTATAATAACATTATAATACATCTTAATTTTATCATAAGAGACTAGTACAGTATATATTTTTATATTTAGTGCAACTCAATGAAAATTTTCAATATAATAATTTCTTATCTTCTCAATTTGAAAACTATTAATTTTTTTTAATTAATGTTGTCTCCTTATCCTGAATACCTTTTCTTTCTATTCTGACAATGGAAGCTGAAATAAAAAATAATTAGCATTATTAGTAAAAAGGAACAATGGAGTTTGCTTAAATCATAAATTTAGCAGGTATTGACTATGATATCACCTTGTCAAACTTATGATTGAATGACTCTTTTTATAAAGACGAGAGAAACGAAGTAAATTTAGGTGCAAATGAGAGTAAATTAAGTGCACAAATAAAAGCAATTTATGTTGGGTGTCAGGGTGTGTACTTACTTTTTCATTTATTATTGAACTTTACCGTAACTTTGCATTCGATGTTTCTAAACCAGTGAAACAAAATTCGTTTTTTAAGGGATCCAATTCACAGAAAATTTAAGTGTTTCGAGAGTTTTAACCACTTTGTTGTTTAAGTTGCCCCAGTTAAAAATTATTCCATATTAAATTGGACAACGTTTAAAATTAGTGAGATTCATCTATCATAAAATCTATAAAGTACTTTTCCCTTCCATCCTGTTCGAGCATCTCTAATAGCGGCTAGTCGATTCACGGCGCTAGCCGGTCGGCTAGCCGAACTACTGAGACTTACTAGCGCCGAATCGGCTAGCCATTAGGCGAGCGCACGCCGATTTGAAAGCGCTGGCCGCCATTGCAGGCTGGCGATCGGCGAGCGATCGGCCAACGCAATTTTTTTTAATTATTTTTTTTAATTTTTGAAACACTATATATTCGCGATTTTCACGTCATTTTCATTTGCACCACTTGTTTTAACAAGTTTTCTCTCTATCTAAATTTCTGTACAAGAACAACATCGAGAGATGGACAACAACAACCGGTCTACTCCGGCAACGAGCGGGTCTCAGACTCCCACGGTTAGGCCTGGGGAAACGGTTCTCGGTCGAGAACCGAGAACCGAACCATTTTTTTTACCGAGAACCAAAAAAATAAGGTTAAGGTTCGATTTCGGTTATTAAGTTTAGGATTTTCGCGGTTCTCGGTTCTAACCGAGAACCGAGAGGTTAGAACCGAATAACCGTTATTTTCTAATATTTAATTTTTATATATTTATTTTAGTTTTAAAAAAGTAAAAATTAGAATTGTAAAAAGGTTAAAAACCTAATTACCGCTCACAATATTCACACCACGCCGCTGCTATCACGTTCTCTGCAACTGCTCCACCTCCACGCCGTTGTTGCTCTTCTCTCCTCTCCACGTTGTTGCTCGGATAGAAGGTATGCTCTTCTTTTCTCTCTATGCATGCCGTTGTCCGAAATTTACTACATGTCTAATACTTCGCAATATACATGCTTATTTAGCAGATTAGTGCAATTATAGGAATTATCTAATGTATATGTTATATTAAATTATTTAACTTATGTTGCACAGCTTTAATTCTCGAGCAGGTTCCAATATTAAGTAACAAAGTAGTAGTATTTTTTTTTTAATTTCACGAAATATGTATATTTTTTTTATTTTACCGAATGTATTCCACTTGAGTTCAGTGACTTCGGTGGAACCGAAGACCGAATCGATCGGTTTCTCAAATAACCGAACCGACAAAGGGTTCGGTTTCGGTTCCTGCTTTCAGAAAATATGGGATTCGATTAACCGACAAATCGGTTCGGTTCTAACCGAACCGACCGAATCCCCACCCCTACCCACGGTACCCGTGGGGTCTGGATGGGGGCAGATGGGCGGACAGTACAACATGTACCCTTGGCAACAGTTGATGGGATTGATGGCGGGCGGGCAGGCGATGCCGGGCGGGGGGCAGGCCAGCGGCAGGCAGGCAATGCCGGGTTGGGGAGGTACGCCGCAGATGACGCCGCAGATGATGGGGATGATGCCGGTATGGCAGGGGTGGTTGCAGCCCGGGATGCAGGGGTCGCTGGGGGGGACACGGTCTATCGTCCCACTCTTGACTTTTTGACGGCTTCGTCTCACACATCAACCCCGGTGGAGACGCAGTTCACTGGGGATGACCGTTTCTCATTACAGGAGTTGGGGATCGATGTCGAGGAGGCGGACACTCCCGTTCCAACGGGGGGAGTAGAGCAGGGTTGGGCCGCGCCGAAGAAGAAGAAGAAGAAGAAGAACAAGAGGAAGAGCAAGGTGGTCGGCGAGTCGTCGCAGCCGGCTGTTGACGACACCACCGCACGGAGGAAGTGGACGGACGATGAGAACGTCGCCCTGTCCAAGGTATGGGTGCCGGTTTGCGACGATCCTCTGGTTGCGAACAACCAGAGGATCGTCAATATGTGGGCTAAGATTAGAGCAGCCTACAAGAAGAACTGTCCGCATGGAAAGGACTTCACCAGGAAGGAGTGCCAGAAGGCCTGGGAACGCATCAGGGCCGCGGTTGGCCGCTTTTCGGGCTTGTACGCCAACGCCCTCTGCATGCAGACTAGTGGGCAGACTGAGGAGGACTGCCGGAGGATAGCGGAGAGTCTGTTCCCCAAGCCGGGGGTTTATAAGGAATCCACCTACTGGAACTGCGGGGTCGAAGCTGGGTGGCCGAAGAAGCAGAAGCTGAATTATTCCGGCGTTTACAGCGGCAACAGCGGCGGTTCCCACGACCTCCCCCCGGATGTTGAGGAGTTTCCGTCCCCTCCATCGTTTGCTCGCCGCACTCGCCCGGTTGGCCAAAAGCTGGCGCAACGGGCAGCGAGGGGATCCTCCCCCTTATCGCCCCAGGAGGTCCAGTCGGCAACCCCCCCACCCGCGCTCACCTTCTTCTCGCGTCAAAAAACGCGAGAGCAGATGTACACGGTCTTCTAAAATTGGAAGGCCGCAACTGACCCCGTGGAGAAGAGGTTTCTTCACTCGATGCTCGAGAGCATGCAGGTCGATTTGGATGCCGCGAGAGCACAGTTGGGGGCTCAGACAAGGGCTCAGATGTGGAGGTCCCGGGTGGCGGCGGCGACGGTGACGGCGACGAGAGAGGCGAGGCTCGTGTGTGGAAGCCCGATTTTTTTGATTATGTGTTTTTTTTATTTAATGTAATTTTTTTAATCAATGTACCTTTTTTTTATTTAAATGAAATTAATGAATTTTCCCGTATATGTCTCGTAAATTTAATTCCGTAATTTGTCATAAATTTAATTCCGTAAATTGAATTATTTTTATTGTGGCTAGCCTATTTGCTTAAAATGATGATGTGGCAAGTGGAATTTTAGTGTTGATGACGTGACAGAGAGAGAGAGTGGCTAGCCTGTGGATAGCCTGTGGCTGGCCTAAAGCCATTGGAGATTAAGATATAAAATCTACAAAGTACTATTCCATCCGTCCTGCTAAGATAATACTCACTCCGCTCAATAGTAATAGATTTATTTTGCCATTTTGATACGTTCCATAGTAATAGAGTCATTTCCCTTTTTAGTAAAAGTCAACACATTTTTCCACACCTACTTTACCCTCTCTTACTTTTTTCTCTCTTCATCTCTCTACCTTTTTCATTTTACACTTTATTCTCTCTTTACTTAACTCACCTAACACAATTTTTTCTTAATCTTTGTTCCGAAAAAAAACGCCTCTATTACTATAGAACGGAGGGAATATATTTCTTAGCTAACGCAAGATTTTTGAAGTTATTGATTAATGTACTTATTTTATTAGAGAGCGAAAATATAGATATAAATATAGAGGGAAAGAGAAATAAATACTTTAATTGGAGAATAGAAAAAATGGTAGAGTATATTAATTGAAGAGAGAAAATTTCCAAAAACAAATATGTGTCATATTATTTGGACAAACTATAAAGGAAAACATATAGTTTTAATTGGGACGGAGGGAGTAATATTATGCAATAATAGTTTAAATGCCGGCTGAAGGTAAATAGTACTCTCTCTATCTTATAACAACAGTACATCTTGAAACGACGTGAATTTTAATACATAATCGATAAAATAAGAGAAAGATCGAAAGAGAAAATAATTGGAGTATAGCTAATGAGAAAGAAATTTAGTGTCTATTTTCACCACCCATCACACTAGAGCATATCCAATCATTTACACTAAACTCAAACTCAAAAGAATATCATCTATCTACTACTTCCTTCGTCCCACTCAAGATATCCACATTCTTGAGTAACACGATATTTTAGGAGCAATTGTTAGATGGAGTAAGTAGAAAAAAAAATAGATATATATTTTAATGAGGAGAGAGAAGAGAAATAGAGAGATTTATTTCTAAATATAAAAAAAAGTAAACAACTTGAGATAAACTAAAAAGAAAAGATGAACATCTTAGCTAAACAGAGTACCTCTTTTACTTATAAAATTTATAAAAGTGATTTGGATTTATTTTAGTGTAAATCTAAAAATAAATATATTTCACGAATAAAAAATGAGATTGATATTGGAGTACTATCAGAGCTGATTGTCTATCTCATTTTGAGTTTTAAAGTATTATTAAAGATGGTTTAATAAGATGGGACTCTAAGTGTGTGTGATAATGACCAAGATTAAAAGTATTAGGTTCGAATGCACTATACTATGATATTTAAACTAAAATTAATTACCTGTAAAAAATAAAAAAATAAAATAAAATGAGTTATTATCTAGTCATACTAATTAAATTGCTTTTAGGAATATTTTTTTTTCATACTTAAATTCCTATATCTAGAAAATGTAGGGGCTATTTCTCAAATATCTCTGACAATAAAATTTATTTATTTTTCTCTCAAAACTTAATTTCCAAATGTTCCAAAACATGCATTAGTATATACAACTACTTTTCCGAAAACTACTTGTGCCACTAAATAAAAATAAACAGTCCTCGCCCACTTTTACCCTTTTTGCCAACCTACTCCCAAGTCCCAGCCAGAGAAGTGGGCGCCACCTCAAGCAATTCCTAAGGGCAAAAGCGTCAACACGTTGCGTAAGGAAAATGAAAATGGAAAAGTATGTCAATCACATTAATAAATTTTAATTAGCTCTATTAAATAAATAATTGGGTGGCGCGAAAATAACCGGCGCCGGCGCCATTCCTCTCTTCCTCCTCCCTCCGCTAACTGAATCTCCCCCCACGTTTGTTCATTTTATTTAAATTATCATTCCCAACTCACTGTATTTATCCAAAATCTGTATTGAATCAGTTATTTAATACTACTTCATTTATACTTTAATTTATCTCTTCATCACTGTTATCTAAGTAACGATCTAGATATCATCTTAATCTCTCAGATTTTTCATAGAATCCAAAAGCCCCTTTTATTTCCAGGCAAAATATACAGGTATTTAATATTTTGCTGTTACTTTTTTTTTTCTTTTTGCGATGAAAGCTGTGTTTATCAGTTTCTATTTTTTGGTAGTTTGAATCTTCAATCAATTCGCTGAATTATACTCCAGAGGGGTTTTAAGGTATAATTTAGAAGGCTTAAACAACTTTGATCAGTATTCTGAAGCAGAATTTTTTACTGATTCAAGTGATTTTTTTTTTCTATCCCCCTTTTCAATAGCCTTGTTTTAACGGAGATGAAATGCAATCTATTGTGTTGGTAAATTTAGGAACAAAATCTGACAAAGCGCAGAATTTTTTATTTGTTCAACATAGATATTCATGTAAAATTAGGGATGCATACTAAACGTTAAAACTAGAATTATTTCTTTAGTCATTTATGAGCATAGCGATGTTTTTTTAAAGGTGGAATTAACTGTTTGGTTTTTGTTGATTTGTGTATTGCTTGTCGTCTTGAGTTCATGGGGTAGGACAATGATCTCTACCTGCACATGGTGTCCCATTGCTGTTACCATCACCCTACAATTTCTTTGTTTTTAGTTTTCTAATTTTTCATCTTTTTTATAGTGATGTTTTTTGTCATTACCTGATCTAGTTTACTTCGAGAAACCTTGTTTGTTCCAAGAAAAAGTTGAGAGTTTTCCATTTGATCCGAAAATGAGACTGTAATTTCTGTTTATTTACTTATTTTTTTCCTTCTATTAAGTTCTTGGGTGACAGCGATTGCGTGTGGGAGCATTCAATTACAATTAATCACTCTGTGGATGTGTTTCTGTGGGAGGGCTGGTGAACATATAATTTTCATTGAATTCCCTTTCATGAAAGGGAGTTGGTGGGGGGAAGAAGGGGCAGGACAGAATGGCTAATGTGAGTGTACCTTAATGTGTGTGTGAATTGCATATGCAGCTCCAACGCTGACATTCTCGTGAGAGCGACAATGGCTGGGGGACCGGGACTGAGATCAAGATAGTGAGATAAAATATCCATGAGATGCCATTCTTGGCCTAGACAGCTTTACCAGTGGTTGTTCTACTTCCCTTTTCCACCATTTCCAATTTCCGTGGATCCAAACTAAACCCACTAGCTTTTGTCTCTTAGTTGTAATAGTGACTATAACTTGTATTTACTCTTTTGCAATTGTCTTTCTCATTATAAGCCTAGTTGCTATGTGATCTGGGCTGGGGCAGATGGTTAGAGTAAATCCCATTTGTATTTCTTTGCTGGATTTTGTGGAATTGAATGGTTTGAGATCTGATTGCCTGTAAAGATGTATTCTTTTGAGAATCTTTTCCTTTTTCTTCATGCCTATTCTTCTTTTCTTGCTTTATCATGTATTGTATCTTACTTTTGCCTTCACATTTATCTGGCAGATTTTCAGAGTGGAAAGGATCTCCTTTAAGAAGCATTTGTTGAATTGTCAATAAATTAATTGGGTTCGGTGATAGCGTGTCTCCTAGTGTGGTCATGCTTGCAATGAGATGATCACAGACATTAATGAGGTTTAGTTTGCTCTATTTGGATGGATGTATGTGAGTCAGAGAAAGCAGTGTGGAAGCAATCTACAACAGTGACTTTGAGGCCACCACTTGTTTCAGCTGACAACAAAAATGGAGCCGCCACTCATAGGTCCCGAACCAGAGAGGTTAGCTCAAGGTATATGTCGCCAACGCGATCTGTCGCGGCTGCTCCAAAACGCTGCCCCTCACCAAATGCTGGGAGGGCATCCACTGCCTCAACCATGCCCTTGCCAAAGAGAGCTGTATCAGCTGACAGAAGACGCCCGACTATACCAACATCACCACGTAGTCCTTCTCCATCGACACCGGTGCAGGATACAGCTGCCGAAAAGCTCGTGACACCAAGAAAGACATCGGTTAATAAATCATCGCCAGAGTCTTTATGGCCATCTACAATGAGAAGTCTCCAGGTTTCTTTGCAATTCGATGGTAAGAAAGAAAGCACGATTTCTCGTATGCCTTCAGATCGAACTCTGAAGCCACCGTCAAATGTAGCTCGCAAGGGAGAAACACCATCTGCAAGGAAGCCCACACCAGAGAAGAAGAGAAGCCCTCTCAAAGGAAAGAACTCTACTGATCTGTTGGAGAATTCTAAACCTCTTGATGGTTTACCATCTTCTCTACTAGATCAACATCGATGGCCGAGCAGAACGAGCGGGAGAGCATCCTCTATCGCTAGCAGAAGTGGTGCTACTGAAAAGGTAAACCAAACTTCTTTATCTCAATCTAGGATGGCTACTACACCTTCCTTCAGGAGATTATCTCTGGATGGGACAAGCAGACCTGTAAGGAAAAGTGCGAGCGATCTTATTATGCCTACGTCACATGTTGAGATCGAAAAGCTGATGTTTTGTGGAAGTGCATTTTATGATGATTCGCAAAAGGTGCAGAGGCCTTCCTCATCGAGTTCATCAGAAAGATCATCATCGATGAGTGCAGTGGCTAGGACTCAGTCATTGCCAATCCCCAGATCACGCCCCTCTTCACCCTCGGTGTCCAGAGTGGTCAGTCCATCACGAGTCACGATTGTTCACCCGTCTTCTAGAGGTTCTAGTCCTGCTAGGATGAGGCCATCGAGCCCATCCAGACAACCTCAGGATACTTCTGTACTTAGTTTTATCGCAGATATTAAGAAAGGCAAGAAAGCTGCTATTGACATTCAAGACGTCCATCAGCTAAGGCTGTTGTATAATAGACATTTGCAATGGCGATATACAAATGCTCGAGTTGATGCTGCAATGCATTCTCATAAAGCAAAAGCAGAGGTTCGTGTCAATATATTTGGAATTTAAGCTGTTATATGTTCCTTTAACACACCAACACACTACCTTTTTCCTTGATTGTTTTATTGAGGTTCAGAATTAGCTAGTTTTTAAATTCAACTCATGGAGAAATTTCAACCGGGGTATACTAACTACGAAGAAGGAACTACATTTATTTTAACTAGCTTGTCTCTTTTCTTGCTTTTTAGCAAGTTATGTTTCTGATCATCGAACATTATTGATTGTGTAGAAAATATTATACAACACGTGGATGACAATCTTAGATCTGTTGGATTCAGTCAGAAAAAAAAGATCTAATCTCCAGCAGCTGAAGCTTAAGTTGAAGCTTTATTCAGTTTGGGTCAATCAAGTAAGACTTATAAGTTATAACTATAGTGACACTTGTATGTGAATTCTTCATGTGTTTAATACATGCTTTCCGTGGTTTCCATGGTTTGTTTGGATATGTGGAAGTTCAGTGCAAAAAGAGCTGCAAACTGCACATCTGTTGATTTGGGTTTTAGCTCAATCTCTCTCTGATGAAGTAAATTTTTCACTAATCAGCACAAATATTCTAGCACTGAACAAATATACAAAGTGAAATCTTTATCATGCTATGCAACATATAGAATTCACTATTCAACAGAAGCAATACGGAAAATTAAAACTGTTCAATCCTTGAGTAGGAAAAGAACTTGCTAATCCTGATGGGTTGAAAAGATCATGTCAGTCAATGTCTTGCAACTATTGATACTATTGGAAGGCTTATCTTCAAAGTAACTCATCTTCACAAAGAAGGCCATTATCCTAGCTATTTGTTAAAGAAAACGTAAAAATGTTCCACGGTTTTGTTAGGAAGGGGTCTGAATGTGGTATGTTTATGCCATCAGATTGGTTTAGCTTTTCAAGTGTTTCTGAATAAATTTCTATTGTATATTTTATTTTCTTTATAAGCTCGATTGATCTAAACTTCTATAATGCACATTTCCTGTAGCATACTTCAAAACCATCATTGTTTCTGTTTGTATTCTTGTCTGTTTTCCTTGAAATGGTATCATCATGTCTTACTGGCCACATATTCAACATTTGCATCACTTCTATATTTACTGTCTTTACCATATGGCAGTGTTTGGTTGATAGACTCCTTGCATAATTTCTAATTGGAATTCGACTTTATCAGGCGAGTTGTCTTGTTGAGTGGGCTTCAATTGAGAGGGACCATACTAACTCAATGACCTGGGCCATCCACGATTTGCAGGCTAGTACTCTCCGGATTCCAGTTGATGAAGGAACAAGGGTATGCTAGTTGACTAAATTTTTGTTAAAATAGTACTATTTCATTTGACCATTCTTTGTTTTTTCAGGTAGATATTAGATCTGTAAAAGGAGCTGTATGCTCTGCTGATAATGTGATGAAGGCTATGACATCCTCTTTACGCCCCATTCTCCATCAGGTGAGATCTTTCATATTATACAATCTTGTCTCCTGTATATGTTGCACTAGTTTATTCAAGTCAAAAAGTCAAGATACATAACTTTACCCTCTGCCATTCTCCTTGTGTATGACGTTGCTTAAAGATTGACGGTATAAACTTCTTGTACAGGTAGAGAGTATGAACTCCTTGGTAGCGGAACTTGCTGATGTTGCAGCACGTGAAAGAGCCGTGCTTAATGAGTGTGAATCACTTTTTTGTTCCATAGCTGCTTTGCAGGTAAGGGTTCCTTTCATGATTACTGGATGTAGTTTGAATAGATTTCCCATTGGGTTAGTGTCATCCTATTCTTCTTCGTCTTGTTCAGTGGTGGCTTGAATACATTCATATTCACATTGTAGAAAGCATCATACTACCTCCGTTTCACAATAGCGATCACATTTGGTGTGGACATGCGTTTTAAGAGATGTAAAGAATATGGGTTGGAAAAGTTAGTGTAATATGAGACCTACTTTTTTATATTGGGCTTATAATAAAATGTGAGTGAAGTGAGTTACCGGAATGTAGGACCTATTTACCATTTATGGTAGAAGTGAAATATGACTCATATTATGAGACGGACCGAAATGACAAAATGTGACTTTTATTGTGGGACGAATGTAGTATCATACTCCCTCCATCCCACTTAAAATGACACTTTTCCTTTTTAGTTATTCCCAATTAAAATGACACATTTCCTTCTTTGGAAAGTTTATCTTTCCAATTAATACATCCAACCACTTTTTCTCACTTATATTTAGATATTCATCTTTCTTTATCTCTCTATTTTAATATCTACACTCACTTTTTTTTTAATTAAACATATTAACCAATAACTTCTAAAATCTCGTGTCGGCCAAAAAATATGTCATCTTAGCCGGGACGAAGGAAGTACTATATAGTGACTAGTGACCAGAAAATTGAGATTTTGATAAAGATAGAAATGAAATGACAATTTCATACTGTTCCCTCTTTCATTCCATCTTATGAAGAAGGGCCTAGTGATCGGACATGGTTTGTTTGTGCAGGTTGAAGAAGGCAGCCTGAGAAGTCATCTTTTGCAAATGAAGCAATCTTGGAGAGGTGACCAACTTTCCCTATTTGGGTACTAAGATGATTTCAAGTACGATGATGCATGCTAACACACCTCGATTTCGATTTTTGTATATGAAATACTGTACAACATCATCTCTATCCTTATCCTTAGTGAATGTATATCAATGTTTCTACTTAATAATATTTCTTTTTTTTTTTTTTTAGTTTAGTCTACTTTTCTAATTTTATTAATTTGAATAGGTGGAGTATTTTGTAAAAAAGGAGAATGTGAAAGACATTGAAATATAACCAAAAATTATTCCGCGTTATATATCGTGGGCATCACTTGATGGTTCTAACTAACTTACTATATTTCATTATTGTATCATTTTATATGTATCGCAAATCGCAATGGCATCCAGGAATGAATTAAACACTCTTTGTTATTTTCCGCAACATTTCGCAACAACTAATTTTCATTTATTTTTGGAGACTCTACACTACATTATTTCAATTTTTTGATGCAGTTTTAATGTAAGCTTTCTCCTCCTGTCCATTTGTAGTAAATCAAATAAATTAATAAATTCTAACATTTATAGTACATTTTACAGAGTAACCTCAGTACTAGTAAAGCAGCATCATAGTTAATAGTTTAGCATGAAATGATGAAAATGATGAGGTATAAAGTTGGAATCCTAGCTATTAATATGGTGATTACCTAGCTAAATAAAATTAAAAGTTTAGTAAATCATTGTAAGTAATGATCAATAGAAAAGCAGTCAAACTAAGATACATAAAATTGAAGAATTAATGTAAAAGTATAGATGAAGATAGAGTTTGGTATGTTTTGGTGTGTAAACTGTATAGGAGTATAAATTTGGTACTCAGTGTTGGGATGTGGGAATCACAAACCAGGGCAACAAAGTTCGAATGCACCGTGGTCCGTGGGTGGAAAGATTTCGCCGCCCGTGCAAACTTGCTTCAGTTTGGGACAAAGTGCACCTTCATATTGGTAGATCCGATGGAAGTGCATTTTCTTGTTGTATTCGGGGATTGAGTCTTTTGGGGAAGCATTTTTTAGGGCATATAAGTATGAACAATGCGCATGAGGTCACTATTATATATGTGTGTGTACTCGTTTTGTAATGTATGTATGTTTTTCAATTATGGATGTAATGAAAGTTATTCTTGTGTTGCTTGTACTATGTCAGTTTCTTTAGTACCTAGTTTTAAAGAATTGTCTATGCAATTAAAAATTATACAGATACCATGATGTGAGCAAAAAATTGGTCTCCACCAATAAAAACTCAAAATAACTTGGTTGAAATGAACATAAATAACATCGTACCACAATTGAGTTCGAAATAAGTAGATTATCTGACTACTGCATATAACAAAACTATAGAATAGCCGATTACAATCCCATACAAAAACCACCAAATAGTAAGACATAGAAGTTGCTAAAGTAGGCGACCAATTACAATTCCAAATACAAATATTACATCAGCTATAAACGTGAAGACGACTTGGATATGGAGTAGGCAATCAACATGTACTTCCCGAGCCCGCGATGTAACCCTCTTGGTAGCAGCAGATCTCCATGAACAACCATCGTTTACGGGTTCTGGTGCAACCAGCAGATCTCCATGAAGTTGCAAGATTGAACTTAAAATTGAGTGAATGAAGTGTGATACCGTTTGCAATGAGTGACGGAAATTGAAGCCCGCATGCTATTTTTATTGTGATGCGCCAAAACGCAAAGGAACATTGCAACCTGCTCTTCGACGGTAACGAATCTTCCATCAATCAGGTCAGTCCGCTCGCGCAGTAGAATGCATAATCGACCAAATGTATTGCGATCCATTCTAAGATTGTTTATGCAATCAACGAAAGTAAGGCCTACCAGACGCGTTGGGTGGGCGACTTGTGCCAAAACACGCTCTAATATTCGGTAAGGCTGCACATTTAATCTTCGTTGTTGAAATGACCGGTTGTTGTGCATACATTCCAGAATAGCTGTAAACAACAACCTCTTCACACGATTGACTTCCTGATACTCCTCCACAACTAGCGACACAACATCACGTTCGTGACTACTAGACCTCACAGACAAAATCTCCTAATATTGGGAAATATGAGGGTTTTGGAGTGAATAAATAAAAGAGTGCACAAAGTAATTACAATTTGCAAAAAAAATCGACATATCAACCAAACAACCAAATCCATAACACACGAACTTCGTAGCAGGCGATACCCAAAATGTTCATGTATGTGACCAGACAAAGAAGAAAATAGAACTCAGAACTGAAGAAATACACATGAAATAAAAATCAATCGCTGGTAAATGGACGAAATATAATGACATGGGAAACAAAATTGGAAGTTCAGAGCATTACCTAGAACTACAGCTGTGTGTGGTTCTCTCCATGTTCTTAAGCGATGTGCAAATCTCAGAATTGTGTACAGTTGAGGAGATAAGGGTTTTTGTTTCAAATTTGGTGTTCCAATGTCGAGGATATTCAAGTTAGCACAAAATAGAGTAAATAAAGGGATATTTTGGTCAAATAACTGGCTAACTCATTGCGGCTTACGAGGCGTATAATTTATCCGCAACAAAATGAGAAGTTAATAATCAACGTGAAACAGACGTTTTTGGATGGAACGGAGCTCTATCTGGGTCCGTTATGGGTTTCCCAATTTGATACCAAACAAAGAGGATAACATAGATAAAATGGCTTAACCATGCTCCTGGCTACTACCAAACACAGCCTTTCATTGAAATCATAGTAGATGTCGCCCAAAAAATATAATAAAGTTTTATAGGATATTATTTTTCATGTACTTCCAAATCCATCATCCAAATGGTTAAAATGATTCTACAAATTCAATGAGCCTAGTGTCCCTTTCAATTCACCCCAATTCAAAAATATTTTCAGCATTCAATTTTCAACGTCGAAGCGTTTATTCGTAGTCCATATATTAAAACTCCAGCCCGATCTTCCAATTACTTAAATCAACAGCCCAAGTTAAATTTTCAGCCTAAATAGCTGTGCTATTTGATTCGATACGAATTTTAAAAAATATAATAGAAAGTGAGTTAAAAAAAATTAGTAGCATGTGTATGTTTTACTTTTATATATTAATTTTATAAAAATGTAAGTGAGAATGAATTAGTGGAATATGAAATCTACAATTAAAAATGAAAAAAGTGAAAATGATAAATTTTTAAGGATGAGATAAAAATGGAAATAAGTGACAAATTTTTAGTAATCGAGAATATTATAATTTTTTCTGTTTTCTCGTAAAAAAACTACATTGGGATTATAAATATTTTGTGCATTTATTATTTCTTCTTATCCATTACATTTTCATATTATAACAATAATATTAATTTGTTTCTGTCAATTTTTTGTAGAATATTTGGACATGGGTGATGCTACGTTTAAATGTTTACATTGTGGTGCACTTTTTTGGTATGAAGAACGACTTGAGAAACCGAGAAAATCAAAACAACCAAAGTATTCCATTTGTTGTACAAATGGAAAGATCTCGATTCCTAAAATGCCTGCTATTCCAATCATTTTAGAAGATTTAATGTCTTCTAGACATGCCAAGAGTGTGCACTTTTTAAAAAATATTCGGTCTTATAATTCCATGTTTGGATTTACATCCATGGGAGGCAAGATCGATAATAGTCTTAATCGTGGGAGATCTCCTCCCACTTTTCGATTGAGTGGGCAGAATTATCATCTAATCGGTAGTCTATTGCCATTGGATGGTGAAGCACCAAAGTTTGCTCAAATGTATATTTATGATACTGAAAATGAAGTTGCCCATAGACTCGCATCTGTAAGGTACGGAGTATAATTTTATTTTATTCAACTTAAATAATTTTTTCTTTTGAAGCTAACTTAACTGTACCATTTTAATGTGAAGGGACGATCTCAATGGGCTTCATGAGCAAATTGTGGTTGATATTCAGATGATGCTGGATGAAAATAATGCTTTGGTTAAATCTTTTCGAATGGCAAAGCTACAAATCGATGAAGGAAATTCAAGGAATGTAAGTTTAAGATTGATTGGTAAACGATGTAGAGATGGCAGAACTTATAATTTACCTTATGTATCTGAAGTTGCTGCATTAATAGTTGGTGATTTTGACGAAGCTTTGGGTGATAGAGACATTATTGTTGAATCCCAGAATGGTGAACTGCAACGTTGACATACTTGGATTTTACATGGTTTTAGAGGGTGGTTTTGTATGAATTGGAGCATATTTCGTCTATTATTAGGCGTGTTTATATCTACTTCTCTATTATGTTGGTATGTTGACCATTTTGTTAAGAATGTGTAGAAAAAGGTACAAACTACGAGGGACCTTCAATGCCATCCGAGAATGAGGGTAGAGTAACAGAAAAGAGAGCTGAAGAGGAGGAATTGGTCGAAGAAGATGAGACAGTGCAAATTTCTACTCCACCTAAGGAGAACACGACTATACCTTCACCCACACCACCTACAGCTCATACTCCAGCTGAAGTGAGGATCCCTTATCCTCAACGTGTTCAGAAGAAGAAGACGGATGCTCAGTTCTCTAGGTTCTTAGACATCTTCAGGAAGGTGAACTTGAATATCCCATTGGTGGAGGCACTTCAAGAAATGCCTACATATGCAAAGTTCCTAAAAGATGTGCTCTCCAAGAAGAAGAAGTGGACTGACTATGAGACGGTGAACATATCTGAAAACTGTAGTGCCATAATTCAGAAAAAGCTACCGGCCAAGCTTAAAGATCCTGGGAGTTTCAACATCTCATGCGTCATTGGAAATGACAGACAGACAAAGGCACTTTGTGATCTGGGGGCGAGCATAAATTTGATGCCATTATCATTTTTCAGAAAGATGAAGATCGGCACTCTCAAGCCAACTACAATCACACTGCAGATGGCAGATAGAACCGTCACCTATCCTAAAGGAATTGTTGAGGACGTTCTTGTAAAGGTACACGACTTCATATTTCCCGTCGATTTTGTAGTGTTGGATATGGAAGAAGACGTGAATGTACCGCTTATCCTGGGGCGTCCATTCCTTGCAACGGGAAAAGCAATAATAGATATAGCGAGGGGAGAGCTCACTCTTCATATGGGCAACAAACGCCACATCTTATCTATCTACAATGCTATGAAGAGTCGTGAGGAAGAGGAACTGGTTACGAAGAAGGAGTGCAAAGCTGTGCATGTTGTAGAAGTCCAAAAGGCACAAGAAATTGAGTCCACATTTGAGGATTTCTCTTTGCCGCAGTGGATGTTTGGTTCATGTGGTGGATCAATTTCTAAAGAAGAGACTGCATCAAATGCCAAAGTGAAGGAGAAGAAAACAAAAGCTGAAAATTCACCCAAAGTGGAAACCAAAATTTCTGATGGAGCTCTGAAGAATACTTGGTGGAAGAAGAGATTGGCGAGATCCTATGCTTCCAAGATTGGCAGAAAATCCAACACCACCATTTATGGCGTGACATGATGCAGCTCATGGAGGACGTCGAGCCAACGACGATAACCAAAGGCACTGTAGGGGAGGTAACCCCTAGTAGGTAACTTTTAATTTTATCGTTTTAGTTTATTTTTGGTGTGTTTTGTGTTGCTTTCATACCATGTAAGTCTCCCTTCTCCACCAACTTTTCAAACTTATTCTTTGCATAGCTTTGAATAAGTTTGGGGGGATGATATGGTGGATAGGGATACTAACGAGGTACTTATCTTATTGCTTTAGATTGATTAGTTGTCTTTCGTTGCTTTTTATTTTGTTTTAGGATAGAATTGTTTTGTTTGGTTGTGATTGATTGAAAATTTAGAGGCTTGAAGTGAAAAAAATTTGGTTTCTTGGGGTAAAGACTAGTTGTTAATGATAAAAACATCATCCATCTTTTAAGCTATCATGGTCTTTGACTTAAGAGTTTGAGTAATAGGTGCATAAGTAACGAATTGCTTGTTTGCCTTGATTCATGCTATTACCTGAGTGAGATTTGAGCCAAAACTTCTTTTTTGTGTGATTTTTTATCATATGCTTGTTGTTGTTTCTAGAACTTGCTCCTAATCATATTAAATCTACATAGTGAATGTGAATTTAGGAGATCACGTTAGGCATTCTTTGTTCTCCCCTTCACAAGTGTATATATTTTTGTCTTAATCCCTAGTTAGCCCTCCTAGCCTAAAAAGTGTCACAATGTCAAATATTTGTTAAGTCACCGTCAAGAGTGATAAGCCTACAAACTTGGAAGCACATATGGGGCGTTGTAAAAAAAAATGTAATGGAGGTATAAGCTAGACGAAGTCTAGAGGAATAAGGAAAAAAAAAACAATAAATTTGTGGAGGTATAAGCTAGACGAAGTCTAGAAGAGTTATTGGTTGGGTTTCTAAATAAGTGGGGACCGGATGGGAGGAAGAAGTTCGACAAAGTCTTACTTATCTGAGATTTGTTATGAGAAATGGTCTTTTGTTGGGATTTGTAATATGCGAGTACTTGGGCTTATCTTACTTCTCAGCCACTTTAGCCAAAATGTTCCCTACCGTCCAAAAAGCCACATTACAACCTTAATAAAGTCCTTTCTGATTTTAGATTCACTTTCACATTCTAGTAGAGGAGATGTTTGATTTTGAGCAAGCCTATGGTAAACACTGCTTGTATTTTGATTTGAGAGTATTATTTCTATACATACACTTTTGAGAGTGAGATACATACACATATCTTGAGAGAAGCATGAATCCAAGGTGATATACGAGTTAGTAGTAAAAGTGCATTCGACGGCTTGACTTTATAGAATTTATATTGTGATATGCTCTTGTCTTCCATACTCTTTGAAACAATGATGATGTCTAAATCCCTTTAAATCCAAGTCTTCTTTTAGTTCTTTTTTCTTCATTGCTCGAGGACTATCAATTATGTAAGTTTGGGGGAGTTGACATACTTGGATTTTACATGGTTTTAGAGGGTGGTTTTGTATGAATTGGAGCATATTTCGTCTATTATTAGGCGTGTTTATATCTACTTCTCTATTATGTTGGTATGTTGACCATTTTGTTAAGAATGTGTAGAAAAAGGTACAAAATATGTGGATGTGCAGCAGCCTTGGTTTGAGACAATATTTACGGGAGATTTTGAAGTCCAATCAGCCCCTGATGCATACCAATCTCTTCGTCTTCGAAAGAGCTTCGCGTGGGTATCTCGCACGCCTCAATCGGAGTTCGGTAGAAGAAGTTATGGCCGTTATACGAACACTGCGCTGTCCAGAAAATCTCACCCGGCCGGGTGAATTATTACCCTATAATTCCACCCGGACGGGTGGCGTAATTATGCCTGCGAGATTCCAGAGAGTACCAAAGAAGTCCCACCCGGCCGGGTGAATTTCCAGTGGATTAATTCCACCCGGCCGGGTCCGTCAATCTGACGTTTTTCAAAGCAGAAACGCTATTTTTGAAGAGGGGAATAAGAAGGAAGAATTAGGTCAATTCTATTCATTCTCGACAAGCGACAAAACAAATCTCTCTCTTTGTGAAGAACTCTTGGAAGAAGATTGAAGATTCAAGCTTCAATTCTTCCACCAATTGCAATTCGGATCATGATTTCCACTGTTTTTCCTTGTTTCTATTTGTTTTCTACCATGAACATGAGTAGCTAAACATCTTTTATGTAGAATTCTTGGTGAAGATGCATTGATTTATAGTTTTAATCCAATTGACTTCGTTTTTATCTTGCTCTTGCAATTTTTTGAATTATTCTTGTGTTTTTTCCTAACAATTGCTTGATCACCAATTGGGAGTGTAGGGTTTCTTAGACTAATCGGGAGATGAAATATTTAACCTTGAAAGAAGAATTATTCACACCTTAATTCAATAAAACTCGGGAGAGTTGAGGTTTTGAGTGGGATCTTTAATCTAATCGAACTATTAGGAGTTAGGTCTAAGAATTAGAAGGGGACTTCAATTATTACACCTAATCTACGGATTTCTCACCTCGGGAGGGGGTTTAATCTATATTTGTGATTGATTCAACAATTCTGGAGACTTTAAATGGTAAATCGATTTCAATTGGGTTAGGCTATGAGTTGTGCATCGGATCCTTGAATTCTGCATATTTCTTCATCTTTATCTGCAACTTGTTTCTTTGTTCTCTTGTTTAAGTGTTTTATTTTAATCTCTGTTTTTATATGTTTTTAGTAGTTGTTAGTTTAAAACCAAACTTCTCGATCGTCTGGATAGTAGTTGAAATTGGTTCGTGGTACTTAGGTTTACACTTAATTGTCTCTGTGGGATACGATATACTCTTGCTTGCTGTTTGCTACGATAGCCCCGTACACTTGCGGGTATTATTTGGGTAAAATAAAGTTGAGTCAAGTTTTTGGCGCCGTTGCCGGGGACAATTTTTGTGTTAAATAGCTTGATATCGTGATAATAATCAAGATTACTAATTCAGACATTACTGCTTTATTTTTACTTTTTTTCTTTTCTTTTAATTTTTCGAGTTCTCACAATTGTGTTTCTTATTCAGGTGTATGCACACACGTTCTAAAGGCTTGCCTCTAGAACCTTTCGACTCTGAGATCGAAGCATCGAACCGGAAGAGGAACGCATATAGGAGACTCACAAAGAAGATTCAAGCTTCTTCGCCAAACCGCGTAGGAGCATCTTCAGATCGGAGGGACTTCTCACCTATTCGATCACCAGTTCAGGATCATATTCAGCTTGATCCCAATTCTCCTATTCTGATGGAGCACGAAGAAGGGAACAACAACGGAGGCAACAATGGCCCACCACCCCCTCCTCCCACCAATGCTGAGCTTCTACGACAGCTGGAGGAATTGCGCCGACAGGTTAATCGTGAACCAGCTGTGCCGGTGCAGAATCAATATGTATACCACGGAGTGGCAAACCCAACCGTCTTCAACAATATTGATGCCAACAACTTTGAGCTGAAACCAGGACTGATCCAGATGGCGGAAAACAATGCTTTTAGGGGCAAATCCTCAGATGACCCTAACAAGCATATTACCAAGTTCATTCAGATTTGCAACACGACGAAAATGAATGGAGTGACAGATGATCAGATCCGATTGAGACTGTTTCCTTTTTCTTTGGAAGATGCGGCAAAGGATTGGCTCGAGAGTTTGACACCGGGGTCCATTAGAACATGGGACCAGATGGTCCACAAATTCCTGGAGAAGTTCTACCCTCCTAGTGAGGCTATTAAGAGGCAACACGAGATCATTGCCTTTCAGATGATTCCTACGGAGACTATCAGAGATGCATGGGGGAGATTCAAAGCCTTGCTGAAGAGGTGTCCCAATCATGGTCTGTCCCCAACAGTGCAAGTCATTACATTCTTCAAGGGATGTATACCTGAAGCACAACGGGAGTTAAATCTCAGCGCGGGAGGTAATCTTCTCAAGAAAGGAGAGGAGGAGGCGATGGAGGTAATTGAAGAGCTTGCAACCAGTGATGAAGGATGGAGCAACGAAAGGAGTAAGGTGCATAGGGTGGCTTCTACCATGGATCATGATACAATGAGCACCTTATCCGACAAGCTGGATGCCTTAACCATGAAATTTGACTGCATGGCGATGAGGCAACCATCATAAGAGCCCCAAGGAAGTATGGAGGATGTGAATTACGTGCAGCAGGGGGGCAACATGTATTATAATAACTCACGCCCGAACTTTAATGGGGGAGGATACAACCAATATGGGAACAAGGGGCATCCCAATCTCTCTTATGGGAACCACAATAATGCTCTGCAGCCTCCTCCGGGATTTACAGTTTCTGATGGGATGGTGAACGACCCCAAGAAGATGACCACAGAGGACATACTCAAGTCCTTCATGCTACAATCTAATAAGATCATGGAGCAGAACAATCAAAGGATGGAGAAGGTCGAGGCGGATGTACAGGGAATGGCCACTCATTTGAAGAACATTGATATTCAGATCAGCCAGATTTCCCAGACTGTGAGTACTCTTACTCAACCAGGAAAATTCCCTTCTACCACTATCATCAATCCCAAGGACTGCAAAGCTATACATCTCAGGAGTGGAACAAACTACGAGGGACCTTCAATGCCATCCGAGAATGAGGGTAGAGTAACAGAAAAGAGAGCTGAAGAGGAGGAATTGGTCGAAGAAGATGAGACAGTGCAAATTTCTACTCCACCTAAGGAGAACACGACTATACCTTCACCCACACCACCTACAGCTCATACTCCAGCTGAAGTGAGGATCCCTTATCCTCAACGTGTTCAGAAGAAGAAGACGGATGCTCAGTTCTCTAGGTTCTTAGACATCTTCAGGAAGGTGAACTTGAATATCCCATTGGTGGAGGCACTTCAAGAAATGCCTACATATGCAAAGTTCCTAAAAGATGTGCTCTCCAAGAAGAAGAAGTGGACTGACTATGAGACGGTGAACATATCTGAAAACTGTAGTGCCATAATTCAGAAAAAGCTACCGGCCAAGCTTAAAGATCCTGGGAGTTTCAACATCTCATGCGTCATTGGAAATGACAGACAGACAAAGGCACTTTGTGATCTGGGGGCGAGCATAAATTTGATGCCATTATCATTTTTCAGAAAGATGAAGATCGGCACTCTCAAGCCGACTACAATCACACTGCAGATGGCAGATAGAACCGTCACCTATCCTAAAGGAATTGTTGAGGACGTTCTTGTAAAGGTACACGACTTCATATTTCCCGTCGATTTTGTAGTGTTGGATATGGAAGAAGACGTGAATGTACCGCTTATCCTGGGGCGTCCATTCCTTGCAACGGGAAAAGCAATAATAGATATAGCGAGGGGAGAGCTCACTCTTCATATGGGCAACAAACGCCACATCTTATCTATCTACAATGCTATGAAGAGTCGTGAGGAAGAGGAACTGGTTACGAAGAAGGAGTGCAAAGCTGTGCATGTTGTAGAAGTCCAAAAGGCACAAGAAATTGAGTCCACATTTGAGGATTTCTCTTTGCCGCAGTGGATGTTTGGTTCATGTGGTGGATCAATTTCTAAAGAAGAGACTGCATCAAATGCCAAAGTGAAGGAGAAGAAAACAAAAGCTGAAAATTCACCCAAAGTGGAAACCAAAATTTCTGATGGAGCTCTGAAGAATACTTGGTGGAAGAAGAGATTGGCGAGATCCTATGCTTCCAAGATTGGCAGAAAATCCAACACCACCATTTATGGCGTGACATGATGCAGCTCATGGAGGTTTACAATATCCTATTCTATTCCCTTGAAGATGGTTATAGAGAAGATATTGATTTTGCAATTTCTAACAATTATGGTTTGAATAGTAGAAAGAAAATCAGCCCAAGGGAATATTTCTCTTTCCGTTTGCAACAAAGAGAAGATGAACCTCCCACTATTTTGCATGCTCGAAGATTGTTCCAGCAATTTGTAGTTGATGCATACACAATGATTGAAGCTGGACGACTGAAGTTTGTTCGAACACATCAAAAGCAATTGCGCGCCGAAATGTACAAAGGTTTAAATGATGCAATTTTGAGGGGTGAGACTGATCCATCTACCCACGGCAAGCGAGTTAGTTTGCCTTCCAGTTTTGTTAGAGGTGCGCGCTATATGATTCAAAATTATCAAGATGCAATGGCTCTTTGTGGATGGTTTGGTTATCCCACTTTGTTCATTACTTTCACTAGCAATCCAAAGTGGCCTGAGAGTGTTAGGTTTGTCGATAGTAGGGGCTTGAAATATACTGATCGTCCAGATATTGTTTGTCGAATATTCAAAGTTAAGTTAGATGAGTTAATCAGAGATATCCGTAAGAATAAGATTTTTGGCAATGTTCAAGCAGGTTAGTTTTTTCTATTTCATATATTGATAGAATTTAAATTATTTTGTGATCTTACTAAAGACCATTTTTCATTGCAGTTATTTACACTGTGGAGTTTCAGAAGCGTGGATTGCCTCATGCGCATATTTTGTTTTTTCTTAGTAAGGAAGACAAACAGATTGTTGTTGAGCAGATTGATAAGTTTATTTCAGCTGAAATTCTTGCAGTTGAAATTGATCCTTTCTATCATGATAATGTTGCTAATTAATGGCGCATGGTCCTTGTGGTGTTTCTCGACCATCATCACCATGCATGGTGAAAGGCCGGTGTGGTAAATATTTTCCAAAAAGATTTGTTGATGCTACAACTTTTGATGGAGATGGTTATCCTATTTATAGACGTAGAGATGATGGTCGAGTTGTTTTAAAGAATGACATTCCATTAGACAATAGATATGTTGTACCTCATAATCGTTATCTATTGATGAAATATGGAGGTCATATAAATGTAGAGTGGTGTAATCAGTCTCGATCTATTAAGTATTTGTTTAATACATCAATAAGGGGCTTGATCGTGTTACTGCTACATTTATGGAATCAGGGATGGATAGTAGTGAGAATAATATTGATGAAGTAAAGATGTATTATGATTGTAGGTATGTTTCTTCTTCTGAAGCTGTTTGGAGAATTTTTGGATTTGATATGCAATATAAGGATCCACCTGTTGAGAGACTGGGTTTCCATTTTGAAAATGAACAGAGTGTAATTTTTTCTGAATCTGAACCTCTTGATATTATTTTGGATCGAAGAACAGCTCATCAAAGCAAGTTTTTAGGTTGGATGGAAGCAAATAAAATATATCCTCAAGATAGGGATCTCACTTATTCTGAGTTTCCAACAAGATTTGTTTGGAAGGGTAATTGTTGGCAACCTCAGAAGCAGAGATTTGCTATTGGGAGAATGTTTTATATTGCTCCTGGTTTTGGTG
Source organism: Salvia hispanica (assembly GCF_029641045.1). Taxonomy (NCBI): domain Eukaryota; kingdom Viridiplantae; phylum Streptophyta; class Magnoliopsida; order Lamiales; family Lamiaceae; genus Salvia; species Salvia hispanica. The sequence continues at coordinate 12,279,617 of NC_142695.1, forward strand.
AAATGTACTACTTGAGATGTTTGTTAAATATAGTTCGTGGAGCTACATCTTATGAAGAAATTCGGTGTGTGAATGGAATTCAGTATGATACATTTCGAGAGGCTTGCTTTGCTTTAGGTTTGCTGGATGATGATAAGGAATATGTTGATGGTATTACTGAGGCAAGTATTTGGGCATCTCCTCATTCTTTGAGAAATTTGTTTGTTACTTTATTATCTTCAGATTCAATTTCCCGTCCCAATTTCGTTTGGAGTGTTTGTTGGAAATTTTTATCTGAAGATGTTTTATATGAAAGACGACGTCTGGTCAATAATCCAGGTATTTTATAACTCTTTCTCATCATTAATTTCTTACTATATTTGTAGTGAACTTATCATTTTTTTGCTTATATTACTACTTTTTCAGATTTGGTGTTGAATGATGATGAAATAAAATTTTTGGCATTGGTTGAGATTGATAGACTTTTGGTGAAAGTTGGTCGGAGTTTGCGTGATTTTGATGATATTCCTTATCCATCGTCTGAAAATTATCAATTATCAGTTGATGGATTGATTAATGAGGAACTATGTTATGATCACACATCTTTGTCAAAAGATCTTCTCAACTTTATATCAAAATTCACTGATGAGTAGCGACATGTATATGATGTCATTATGACTTCTATCAATTCAGATATTGGTGGAATGTTTTTTGTCTATGGATATGGAGGTACTGGTAAAACCTTTATTTGGAGATCTTTGTCGGCAGCTATACGTTCTAAAGGAGAAATTGTTTTAAATGTGGCTTTAAGTGGTATTGCTTCATTGTTATTGCCTGGTGGTAGGACAGCTCACTCCCGGTTTAAGATTCCTATATACCCAAATGAGGATTCAGTTTGTAATATCAATCAAAGTAGTGAACTTGCCTCATTGATTAGAAGGTGTAAACTTATCATATGGGATGAAGCTCCAATGATCCATAAGTATCGTATTGAGGCTTTGGATAAGAGTTTGCGGGATATCATGCGAAGTGACATTCATTCAAGTATGGAATTACCATTTGGTGGGAAAACCGTTGTTTTTGGTGGTGATTTTAGACAGATATTACCGGTTGTTCCTAAGGGAAGTCGTCAAGATATTGTTAATGCAACTATCAATTCTTCTTATCTTTGGAAAAGTTGCAAAGTTTTGAGGTTGACCAAAAATATGAGACTTTTTGGTGTTGAATCTGCCGAGGAGGCATCGAAGTTGAAAGAATTTTCGGATTGGATTGCATCTATTGGAGATGGAGTTGTTGGAGGGCCAAATGATGGTTATGCTAATATAGATGTTCCGAATGACATCTTACTCAAACTGGATGGTGATCCTTTGAAGACAATTGTGTCCAGCATTTATCCTGATTTCATGAATGAAGGTAAACTACGATCTTATTTGCATGATCGAGCTATTTTGGCTCCTACATTGGAGATTGTTGACTCTATCAATGAGTACATGATTTCTTTTAATCAGTCTGAAGGTCGTACTTACTTTAGTTCAGATTGCATATCTAAATCTGATTCCAACTTCAATGCTTTGTCTCATGTTCATGGTGTTGAATTCTTGAATTCAATAAAGTGTTCTGGTACTCCCAACCATGAATTAGTGTTGAAGATTGGTACTCCTGTGATGTTATTAAGAAATGTAGATCATTCCAATGGATTGTGCAATGGTACCCGTTTAATTCTCACACGATTGGGTGATCATGTTTTGGAAGGAGAAGTTTTGGGTGGTCTTAATTCGGGCCATAAGGTATTGATACCTAGGATGCCGTTAGTTCCTTCTGATACAAGGCTTCCGTTCAAGTTCCAGCGTCGACAATTTCCATTGATCGTGTCCTATGCAATGACTATCAACAAAAGCCAATGTCAGTCTCTTGCTCATGTTGGTCTCTTTTTGAAAAAGCCTGTATTTAGTCATGGACAACTTTATGTTGCTCTTTCAAGAGTTACGAGCCGTGATGGTTTAAAGATTTTAGTTTGTAATGATGATGATGTAGGTTGTGATTCAACTGTTAACGTTGTTTTTAAAGAAGTTTTTCAAAATCTATAATAAATATTTGTATCAAAGTTAAGTTATGTTGCCAATTTATTTGATATAGTTCTCCTTATCCGCGTCCACAAATGCGAAATCAAATGTCTGTTGCAAGTTATATGTTATCACTACATTGAGTGTTCATAGAATATTTCGTCAGCTCTCAATGTATCAACTCTCAAATGTCTGTCGCAAGTTTGCCAATTATCACGAGCTGCTGAATGTAGTGATAATTTATTGTACTCTCAATGTATCAAGCTCATAGAATTATATTTTATATATCTGTTGCAAGTTATATTCGGATACCAGTAGAACTTCTTTACAGATCACATTTGATTAAGTACTCTGTAGTACTACTTCGTTATCTCAAGCTTCACCTATTGATATCAATGGACTAATAAATTGGTTCTTAGTTTCTTTCTAATTCAATTGAATACTATATATTTTGATATGTTGTTATTTGTTTTTTTTAATCTATTTCTGTTTTATATATATAATTTTATCATGGCTGTTTGTTGTAGCAATCTACTTTGCTATAAATTTTTATTTCTAAACTATTTGATTGTTGATTTCAGTAATTATGAATAGTAAAATGAATATTGCTTTTAAATTCCCAATTTAATATTTTTATAACTGACTTCCCAATAGTTCATATTGAATATTGCTATTTAATTTCCAATTTAATATTTTTATAATTGGACTTCTCAATAGTTTGTTATATGAAAAATTTAGCAGTAAATTATGTTATAATTTCGATACATGTTGTAAATATGAATAGTAAAATGATATATTTCCTCCTTCTTATATTGTATTTACTGATATTTTCTATTTTTTCCGATTATTAGTTCATTTGTGGAAACAAGAGATACTGTAAGAGGTTTAAATATTATTTGATTTTTCTATAAATTACCTATTATTTTGTTGGTATAGATTCAGGTTTGTCTTAAATACATTTGATAAATACATATGTGTCTTTTTTTTAAGTGTTTATAGTTCCTCTCATTTATATATCTATTGTTTTATTATATGACTTGTGCATTACTTTTTAAGTATTTTTTTAATTTAATTTAATAATATTTAATTTACTTTTTCCGTCCTTGAAAATATGTTCCATGCAATTTCGACATGTCCACGTTTTAAAGTTTAATTTTTTTTCCATTTGATAGATAAGTTCATCTGACCTTTCAACTAAATCAATATATAAAAAAAGTGAGGTGTATATCTACTAACTCATTTACATCTCTAATTTACAAAGTCATAGAATTTATTAGAATTTGTGTCGAATCAAAATAGAACTTCTAATGGCGCACGGAAGGAATAGTATATACTCTCTTCATCCCACAAGAATATGCACTTTCCAATTTTGAAAATGTAAATCCTTTTCTTTCTAATGAAGTGGAACTCACTCCCCCCTAAAAAATACTTTAATTACTTTTTCTATCTACCTCTCTTATTTTACCAATTTTGCATTAAATCTCATGCCGAACCACCAAAGTGCAGATTCTTTGGGGACAGAGAAACTATATATACTCGGTGCATCGCACGGGTGGTCAGCTAGTTTTGTAAAAATGTAAGTGAGAATGAATTAGTGAAATATGAAATGTACAATTAAAAATGAAAAAAATGAAAATGATAAATTTTTAAGGATGAAATAAAAATGGAAATAAGTGACAAATTTTTTAGTAACCGAGAATATTATAATTTTTTCTGTTTTCTCGTAAAAAAACTATATTGGGATTATAAATATTTTGTGCATTTATTATTTCTTCTTATCCATTGGGTTATTTTGAAAATTCTGATTTTTATGAGTTTCTTTCTATTTTCGTATTGTGCCATATCGTATTTTATGTATGACGTAAATTGTTATTTACTTTTCATTTTTAATCTCCTTCTTTGATTGTATATTCCTTTAGGGCGTTTTATTCTCCTCGTACATATGTATTGTTGTTCTTTGATTGTTTTATTCGTATTTTTATTCTTTGATTATAATCTACGTAAAACCATTGCTAGAAATATATATATAATGAAACCAAACACATCAATTTTTATGGGTACCTAATTGGACCTTCTCGTGTTTTTTATTATTTGATTGTTTTATTCTGATAATATCATTCTTACGCCATGGTATTAACTTGAAATTTTAAAATCATAATATATGTTTGAGGTCGTATGCAGCATAGCGACTTTGCTCCTTCATAATAATTTATAAAGCATTCTTAATAATAGAATGAAACATATTTTAATTTCCTCTACCAATGGAAGGGCCCACTAAAAGGATTTGAATTCCGATCATTTTAATTACACTTATGATTATAATAATACTAATAAAACAGCATCATACTTAATATTTCAGCATGAAAAAGGTGAGGCATAAAGTTGGAAATGAATCCTAGCTAAATATGGTGATTCCCTACAAAATAAAATTAAAAGTTAATCATTGTAACTAATGATCAATAGAAAAGAAGTCAAAGTGATATACTGATACTAGTACATACTAAAATTGAAGAATTAATGGAGGAAATATATAAGTCTGAAGATAGAGTATGGTCTGTTTTGGTGTGTAAATTGTATAGGAGTATAAGTTTGGTGGAAGATGAAAGAGAAAGGTGGTTGAAACAGAAGAAGCTTAACTTGGAGGCAATGGAGACTCTGCACCCAACAGCTAGCAACACATGACCACGCACATTAGGTAGCAAATAGCAATACACACACACATACACTTTCCTAGCTTTGTAAACTTAAATATATTCGATTCGAATTTCGAAACACTCCATTACTCGACATCTATCTTCTACACACAATTAATTACAGTAGAATGGAAGCCAGCGCAGGGCTGGTGGCCGGTTCCCACAACCGGAACGAGCTCGTGGTGATCCACGGCCATGAAGAGGTGAACAAACACTTACTATTCTCCTAGTATTTAATCTTGCATTAGAATTAATTTTGATTTGTTTTTGGACTTTGGATTGCAGCCTAAGGCTTTGAAGAACTTGAGTGGGCAAGTATGCGAGATATGCGGAGACGAGATGGGGGTGACGGTGGAGGGAGAGCTGTTTGTGGCGTGCAACGAATGCGGCTTCCCAGTGTGCCGGCCTTGCTACGAGTACGAGAGGAGAGAGGGCAGCCAGCTATGCCCACAGTGCAAAACCAGATACAAGCGCCTCAAAGGCAAGTGCTAAAAGTAATTAATGAATTAATTAATAGGAGTAATGTAGAACTAATTGTACTAGTATTAATTCAGGGAGCCCTCGAGTTGAGGGAGACGACGACGAGGAGGACACAGACGACATCGAGCACGAATTCAACATTGATGAGCAGCAGAAAAAGAACACTGATATAGCTGAAGCAATGCTTCATGGTAAGATGAGCTACGGGAGAGGGCCGGAAGATCACGAGGATCTAAACGCCCAATACCCACCGGTTATCTCAGGCGGTCGCTCCCGCCCGGTCAGCGGAGAGTTCCCCATTTCAAGCTATGGAGATCAAATGGGGCCCACTTTGCATAAGCGGGTGCATCCCGTCACCGATGATCATGGTACACATATATGTATATATGGAGTGTTACTTAATTAATATGTTTGTTACTACTTGATAAATAAATATAAATTGAAAAAATGCAGCAAGTGGAAGATGGGATGATAGGAAAGATTTGGGATGGAAGGAGAGAATGGATGAGTGGAAAGTGCAGCAAGGAGGAAATCATGATCAATATGATGAATTAGCCGATCCTGACATGGGCATGTGAGTTGAGTACAAAAATAATTACACAATTTATTTACTCCATATTAGTAGTAATTAATTTGTAAGTATATATTTACAGTATAGACGAGGCGCGACAGCCACTCTCACGCAAAGTGCCAATAGCTTCGAGCAAGATCAACCCTTACCGCATGGTAATCGTTACCCGCCTTGTGGTGCTGGCCTTGTTCCTTCGCTATCGGATCTTGAACCCGGTGCATGACGCCATCGGCCTCTGGCTCACCTCCATCGTCTGCGAGATCTGGTTCGCCCTCTCCTGGATCCTCGACCAGTTCCCCAAATGGTTCCCCATCGATCGCGAGACCTACCTCGACCGCCTCTCCCTCAGGTATGAGAGAGAAGGTGAGCCTAACATGCTAGCCCCAGTCGACATATTCGTCAGTACGGTGGACCCCTTGAAGGAGCCTCCTCTCGTTACCGCAAACACCGTGCTTTCCATACTGGCTGTGGATTATCCTGTTGACAAGATATCTTGCTACATCTCTGATGATGGTGCTTCCATGTGCACCTTCGAGGCCCTCTCTGAGACCGCCGAGTTCGCCAGGAAATGGGTCCCCTTTTGCAAGAAATTCGCCATCGAGCCACGAGCGCCCGAATGGTACTTTGCTGAGAAGGTGGACTATCTCAAGGACAAAGTGCAGCCAACTTTTGTCAAGGAGAGAAGGGCTATGAAGGTAAAGAAAGCATTACTATCACTATTATTTAACAAGTGTGTTAATTTAATTTGTTGTCGTCTTACTCACACAGAGAGAATACGAAGAGTTCAAGGTGAGGATAAACGCAATGGTGGCTAAGGCGACCAAGGTGCCCCCGGGAGGATGGATCATGCAGGATGGGACGCCCTGGCCAGGGAACAACACCAAAGATCATCCTGGTATGATTCAAGTGTTTCTAGGCCAGAATGGGGGGCTTGATGTCGAAGGTCACGAGCTTCCTCGCCTCGTCTATGTCTCCCGTGAGAAGAGGCCAGGCTTCCAGCATCACAAGAAAGCTGGCGCCATGAATTCTCTGGTAAAGATATTCTATTCACTTTGTGATGTGGAATAGTATATGTTTTAATTATTATTGTGTTTTGCAGATTCGTGTTGCCGGTGTTCTCACCAATGCGCCCTTCATGCTCAACTTGGATTGTGATCACTACATTAACAACAGCAAGGCTGTGAGAGAAGCCATGTGCTTCTTGATGGATCCACAGGTTGGGAAGAAGGTCTGTTATGTGCAATTCCCTCAGAGATTTGATGGCATTGACAGACACGACCGATATGCCAATAGAAACACCGTCTTTTTCGACGTACGTACGGAATAACATGATTTTTCCCACAACATACATACATAGTACTCCTTTGTAAATTCATTTTTGTTTTGCTTTGTTTTTACAGATCAACATGAAAGGTCTTGATGGGATTCAAGGCCCAGTGTATGTGGGAACAGGATGCGTTTTTAGGAGACAAGCATTGTATGGGTATGATCCTCCAAAGGGGCGTAAGCGCCCGAAGATGGTGAGCTGCGATTGCTGCTTCCGACGTCGCAGCAAGAAGATCCCACATGGAGATGCAGATGTTCAAGGTATGTTTTTTTCTCTATTGAACAGTCAAGTCCTTCATATGTGTTATTTCTCTAACGGAAACAAGTGCAGGATTTGAAGACGACAAGGAGATCCTCAAGTCACAGATGAACTTTGAGAAGAAATTCGGACAGTCACCCATATTTGTGACCTCAACTCTGATGGTGGAAGGCGGCGTCCCACCTTCTTCCAGCCCCGCAGCTCTGCTCAAGGAAGCCATCCATGTGATAAGCTGTGGATATGAAGACAAAACAGAATGGGGCTTAGAGGTAATACACAATAAAGTAGAGCTACTACTGCAAATCACAAATCATTCAAGAAACTAACTTGGACTTATTTGTGTTGATTGATGATGAGTTTAGTTAGGGTGGATCTACGGGTCAATCACAGAGGATATCCTGACAGGATTCAAGATGCACTGTCGCGGGTGGAGGTCAATCTACTGTATGCCTAAGAGGCCTGCATTCAAAGGATCAGCTCCCATCAATCTGTCGGACCGTCTGAACCAGGTGCTGCGGTGGGCTCTTGGATCAGTGGAGATCTTCTTCAGTCACCACAGCCCCCTCTTGTACGGTCACAAGGAGGGCAAGCTCAAGTGGCTGGAGCGGTTTGCCTACGTCAACACCACCGTCTATCCCTTCACGGCTCTGCCCCTTCTGGCCTACTGCACACTCCCAGCCATCTGCTTACTCACCGGAAAATTTATAATGCCAGAGGTATAATTATATATAACAATAAATTATGAATGTGAAGATGGAGGTCCAACTCCAACTAACGCTGGGGAAATTTGTGATCCAGATAAGCACTTTTGCGAGTCTCTTCTTCATCGCCCTGTTCCTGTCCATCTTCATCACAGGGATCCTAGAGCTGAGGTGGAGCGGGGTGAGCATCGAGGAGTGGTGGAGGAACGAGCAGTTCTGGGTGATTGGAGGCATATCAGCGCATCTATTTGCGGTGATCCAGGGTCTGTTGAAGGTGCTGGCGGGGATAGACACCAACTTCACAGTCACATCTAAGGCATCAGACGATGAGGACTTCAGCGAGCTGTATGCCTTCAAGTGGACCACGTTGCTCATCCCTCCAACCACCATCCTCATCATAAACTTGGTGGGGGTGGTGGCTGGGATATCTGATGCCATCAACAACGGCTACCAATCGTGGGGCCCTCTCTTCGGAAAGCTCTTCTTCGCCTTCTGGGTCATCGTGCATCTTTATCCCTTCCTCAAGGGTTTGATGGGCAAGCAGAACAGGACTCCCACCATTGTTGTCATATGGTCTATCCTTCTTGCCTCCATTTTCTCCTTGCTTTGGGTCAGGATTGATCCATTCATACTTAGGACTAAGGGCCCTGATACCAACAAATGTGGGATCAATTGCTGATTCATTTCCCCACACTAATGAATTTTGTACTATTTTTTTTGCAAATTGGAACACCGATTTCTCAGCTTCTCTTTAGTGCTTCTCTTCTCTATGTATACCATAATTCGTAGATCATAAATATTTGTGCATATTAGAAAATCCATGAGTTTATTCTGTGTAGAGTTTCATCGAACAAAAGACAAAACAAAAACAAAAACAAAAACAAACAAAAAAAATGAAATAAATGTATTATAGAGCATCCAAAAAGTTTTTTCGAAGTTGACGAATGTTCTTCTTCAACTAGGTGAAGATTAATTAACCCAAATCATAATTTTTGTTAATTTAAAATCACAACGTGTGGAAATTTTTATGACTTTATTTTGTGTGATTACCCCGAATATAGCGCCCCGAATTTTTATGACTTTAATTTCTCAACTATGTGGAAATTATTTATTTATTTTGTGTGATTATCCATTTGTGAATGTTTGAATATTAATTTAATTTAATTTAATTTAATTTATGTCGTGCTTGTGCGCGATTTAATTTTCGAACGTGTGGGTTTAATTAAATGGGTCCATGCATAATTTTTCCAGCCTATAACTCCCTGTTACTGTCGACCCCCTCATCTTTTGGAAGAATTATAGTTTTCTTGGATTCAAAAAATTGGCTTGGGATATTTGTTCAAATTAAATCCAAACCAAAGCTTTCCTACTTTGTGCTACCCAATTTTCGACCCCCTCCGTATTCTTCCTTGTGAATTTCAAAAACCCATCTATATTTAACTGAATGGATTTAATCAATGTGCATATTCTTTCATAGTTAAATACAGAATCAAATCTTACCATAACTAATTCCTTTCTTATCATATTCAAGGTATAACATGAGATATTGATTGATTTTATTTCCTATTTTATGGATTTCTTTTTGCCCTTATATAGTGGGACGAAGGGAATATATAATGTCTTTACAATTTTTGCGAGATGCCAAAAAATAACTAATTTTGATGCATCTCCATGTCTTAAAATAACTAAGTGAGACTCATATTCCACTAACTTATTCAACCTACTTTTCTTTACACCTCTTAAAACTTGTGCCATAACTAAATAGGACTCCTATTACGGGACAAAGGGAGTACTTTATAAGTCTTCTCCACGTTTCACGTTGAATGAGTCAAAACAAAAAATCTTATTGAGAAAAATAGACTTCATAGTTGAAAGTCTCGTTGTTGTTTCTCGTGTAAGTGTTCCAAATTGCAGGTGAAATTAACGCAGACTGATCAATAGAGAATTGACAGACTGACCCAGAAGACACGCCTTGACTTAACCTGCAATTTCTCACAGATGGATCAAGCGGTACAAATTAACTGATCAAGTTTGATTCCCAAGACCCATCCACCTGCTTTCGGGTGTGCAATCGAGAACTGAGAGCTGCTTTCAAAGCCTTAACCCACGATGCTATTAGCTTGTAAAGGGAAGTAAGGGTCGAATCCCACAGAGATGAAGTGTTTTCACATTTGTTGTTGACATTTGGGAGATGGCTGCTGCCACGCTTGAAAAGTGGATTAAGTTTTTATCCTACTTGACTAACAATGAACTAAACGAACTGGTCAACTTCACTCGACTATACTAGGAACAGAACTATCTATGCTAACTCCTAACTAATCAACCTAGAGATCAACTGGATTAAACTGAGAGATTCAAACTAAAACTTTCCCGAAATAGCCAAACAAAAGGTAAAAATAAAGTGGGACCAAACCCCGCAACTGACAGACTCAAAAAAGCTGCTAAAAAGTAAAGTTGGTGTCAAGCTGCAAATCTAGATCTGAACAACTAACTGCCTCATATTCTTCATCGGATCTGCCAACGACAAAGCATAACATGAAAGTCGAACATCTTGAAAAGAGAACAAACTGAAGATTGGATGTAAAAAGTAAACACAACCCATAGCTATCAAACCTAACCGTCTTTATCAAGCGAAAAATGAATTGAACAACAATTTACCATAATCATGCAAACTTAAAACAGAGGACCTTAGATCTACTTAATCTAACATGGATCCATCAAAATCGAACACAATCAAATGCAGATCTATGAGATGGAACGCAAAGCATCCATATATACTTCAACAAAACTCTTCGGAAACAAAATCCAACAAACACAGCGAAAACATCCATGATTCAAACTCCAATATCTTCCGATAGATTCAACTCACATATAAACATCAAAACATATCTTGAAAACAAACAGCAACAAATTTCATAACATCAAGCACGAATTCGACAGAAGATTCAATCGTCTGCTTCGCAAACACGAAGTTCAAAACCAGAGAAAAACTTCAAAACGAAAAATGTATCAAACAGAAATTTAAAAAAAAATGATTGTTTCTTCGCCCACGCAGGACGGTGTTACACAGCTCAGAACGAAACTAAACCACCACAATAGCCAGAAATGACCAACTGAATCAAGAAATGGAGATTATGTGAGCCCACGAGACTGAGCTGAAAAGAAAGCTATCTCATCCTTCCTCCCCTTCCCTTTATATAGGGTTGCTTGAGGCTCTGATCCCTAGGGCAATCTCCCCTTGAAATGTCGGTTGTGCCCCTAGTAGAGGGATCTTGGAATATTCTCTATCTCCTTAGGGCTCTTGCTGCTTTTTCCTTAGTGCTTGTGAATTGCTGCATTTCTCCTTGATTCGTTATCCGCCTGGTTACTACGTGCAACCCTATTTCCTGGATGATTCTCTACACGCCTAGCTCATAATCACACGCTAGTCTCCGAAAAATGCAGAATTTCACCCCAAACAGATGCATGAAACGAGTCTTATTAATAGCCATCAGGTCGTTCCACTAAGATTGTAACCTCAAAACATCCATCAAGGAGAATTTTCTTTACGCACATGATAAGCTTATATATTTCATGGTTTTAGAGGTTAGATTTAACATGGTTTACATTGTTTTAGGACGAGTTTTCTTTGCTTTTGACTAATCATCTATCAATTTTTTATTTTGATGAGTTTGTTGGTTTATAAAAAGTCTGTAAAGGATACCAATTTTTTTTTACTTAAAAGAGCTTCGTGTGGGCATCTTGCACGCCTCAATAGGTGTTACAAATACAAAGTTATGCTACAAAGACTGCGTACTCCATAAACTTCCACTTGACTAAGTCCAAGTTATATGAATCTCCACTTAGGCCGAGTGCTACACTTTTATTTGCATTAAAAATAACTACAAGTTGTCCGTAACTCCTTCACTATGGGGAGTATTTATAGACTTGGAGCCTACTCCTCGTATTACGTAACAATTCTAGCTCGAAAAGGCAAGTCATGGTTCAAATTATGGCTAATCTCATTCGCTGCCCTAACTTAACGAACCGTTCTGTCAGCTGATCGCTGACTGCTCTCCGGAAATCTATGGCGACATCGGTAGACCGTTGACCGTACCTCGGCAGACTATTGGGAAAGATGTCTTCGCTTAGGCATTTTTGCAATGGTTAGCTGACTCCTAAGTACCCGCTCACTCGGTAATTGGATCCTTTCTTCAAATTTGATCTTTTGGTGCCTTTTTCTAAGTCTATTCACACATTTTTCACAAACTGAGCACTTTTCACAACACCGTCCGCGTGTGGGCAAAGATACAATCTCCTTAAATTTCAGTTGTTTGCACTTTTGCGGTCGAACTTCACTTTTGGGAGTCGACTTGCCTGTTAACGTTACTCGTTATCCTTTCGTTTCTGTTGGTTTGCGTTTATTTGTGATATTTCAAGTTGATTTACGTAGATCTTGCTGCTGAGAGTTTATTTTAACAAATTTTATGTCGATCTCTGTTTTTATTTTGATGCTGTGGTACTCGATCTGGGAATTTGGTTATAGATCTGTGGTTTGTTGATCTATTGGAGGTTGTCGTTAAAATCTGAAGTTATGAAATGTTTCTGTTGGTTGGAGTTTGTGTCGGACGCTTGGATCCGGAGTGGATTTAGCGTCTGAGGTTGGATCCAAAGTGAGAAAGGGGAGTTGTTGGATGGATTTGAGTTTTCCGCTTGTTTCCTGTTTCACTTCGTCTAGCATCTCTGGATCTGTTTAGTTCTTGTTGTTATGCATCAAATTGGTTTAGATTTAGTTTGCTCTGCTCTGATTTCTTTCATGTTGTTTTTCTTATGAGTTTTTACGCAATTTGGTTGAAGAAGATGATGTCACTGTTAGTTAGTACCAGAGTTAGTTATTCTGCCAGCTTTTCGCCCGTACTCTGCTTTTTCAGTCATGGTCCCCACGGTCAGTTTGTTTCCTAGGTCTAGGTAATTAGAGTAGTTTCTTAGATCTAGTGATAGATCGGGTAGTTTTCGTGCATGCTTTGTTGTTTCGCCTAGGTCTAGCTGTTAGCGTAGTAGTTCTTTTTTTTTAAAAATTTTCCAAGTCAAGTTTATTTTTTCCTCAACCCAAGAAAAATGCGTGGCAGCAGCCAACCCCAAAAACAAGTCCAAATCTTTGAACACGATTATTACGCATCCATCTCTGTGGGATCGATCCCTACTTCCCTATACTAGGTTTAGTAAAGTGGTTGAGGGTTTTTGAAAGAGTGCTCTGTGTGTCCGACGACCAGGATTTCCTACGACCAACGAGTTCCTAGACTGTGTGATCTAGTGGATTTGCTGGACCAAGGGAACCTGTTTATTTCCTTCTGTGCGCACCGAGAAACAAATCCGACTTTCAAATGGTGCCGTTGCCGGGGAAGGATGGCGTTTATTGTATTTGCGTTTAAGGATTTGGTGTAAATATTTTAATATCTGTCTCCTTGACAGTTTATGAACGCAGGTTTCCTTTCTGGAAGTTGGGCGAGCTCATCTGGGTCGGGGAGTGGCCAATACAAGTGGCGAGTCAAGGAATCTACATCTACCATCACCACCAGATCAGGATTGAGGACGGAGGATCCATTCCCGTTCGAGTCAGAGAGTGAAAAAGAGTGGAATTCGTCGACAGAGGAGAACCCGGAGTCGTCAACAGAACCACAGCATTCCGAGACCGAGGAGGACGAAGACCCGAATATGGCTCATCTAGTAGATCCTGATCCAGAAATAGGGTCGCTCACCGCACATCTCGACGGTGAACCCGCTCATGCTATAGTCTCGAACCCATGACGGAGGGCGATCGATATCAAGACGAATGTACTCAGAGTTTTACCCACTTTCTCTGGACGGAGGAACGAATGCCCCTATGAATTTTTGAACGAGTTCAGTAAACTATGCAGCATTCAAAAGCGACCCAACGAGGCAACAGAGGAGGACTACCGTCTTCGAGCAATCTCATTTGCTCTCAAAGGGGAGGCGAACACTTGGCTGCTAAGGCTCTCACCGGACTCGATCAACACGTGGAAGGACTTTAAACTAGAGTTTTGGATTACTTTTTTCCGTCCAACAAGACGAATGCCTTGAAGAAGGAGATTCAGGAGTGCAAGAAGGAATACGATGAGTCTCTGAGTTCTTATTGGTCCCGTTTCAAGGGGCTGCTGGATGCTTGTCCGAACCACAGGATCATAGAAGCGGAGACTTATTATCTGTTCTACGAAGGTGCAAACCCTGAATCAAAGGACTTGATGAACTCCTCGAGCGGGGGAAATTTTACCAAGAATAAAGCAAGTGAAGCTCGGGAAACTTTGGGAAGGCTGATCGAGGCGAAGAAGGCCTATGATAACCCGCGAAGCATATTGAGGAGAGGATCAGCCAATGCAGTAATGGAACAAGAAGACAAGAAGGTGGAAGATAGGATCGATAAACTGGAAAAAGCCTTGCTAAATGCAATTGAGAAATACAATCCGCATGCTCCAGTGGAAATTGAGAAACCCCTTGGTCAAGAGGAAAGGCAACTTCAACCGTACTACAGTAAGCCCTGCGAAGGGGAGTGCCAAGCTCAGGCAAATTCGATGGGAAGTTGGAATCCCGACGGAAGTTGGAAGCAAGGAAGACAGAGGGACGCTCCATGGAGGACTCACCCAAACTTCAGGTGGACTGACCATGAGCAAGGCCAATCAACCCCACTTCAACTCACGAATTATGCACATCCTCCGGAGAGGCAGTCCAACAGGTCAAAAAAAGGTCAAGAGGGGCAATTTCAGCTGGGGTACAGGAATCGGGATCATACTAATTGGGGAAATAGGAATCAGAACAATCCAGGGAGCTCCTATGTGCCACCTCATCAGAGAAATAACCAAGGGAACTACCAGAATTCCCAACCAAATCATCAAGGGAATCAAGGGTCTGGTAGCCAGTACAACAACCATCAGGGAAATCAAGGGTCTAATAACCAATATAACAATCATCAAGGTAACTATCATCAGAATCAAGTTCAAGGACCGAATTCTGGTCAATTCAACTCCAGACCACAGAGGAGTTTGGATGACATGGTCCACGATCTAGTGAATTCACAGCAGTTCATGCTGAGTAACCTACACTCCAACAATGACGTGATGCACAAGTGATAAGACGCACATGGATATGATGGCAAGACAACTGTCCCAGATTGCAGTCTCCTTGAATGAGATGCGAGGAAATGAAGGGAAACTTCCTGCCACCGTCAAACCGTTAGACCGAGCAAACATTAGTCAAATCACCTTGAGATCTGGGAGGGGTTATGAAGGGCCGACGTTGGAAATTGATGAGGAAGTGCCCATGCAGGCTAGTGAAGGAAAACAGAGTCAGTTGCATCAAGAGGAAAGCGCTAGACCCAGGGAAATCCTTATTCAGGAAGACCTCCAGAAGGGAGATTTAGGGGGATCCCTACCTCGACCAAGGGACCCGTTCTTCCTAGACCCCGAACCTGAAGAAGTGAGTAAGGAAGGAAACAGTGGAGTTGATGGAACCCAGGTTGGGACTTCCACCAATGCAGTAAAGCGACCAAAGCCATTTCCATACCGCGGGGAAGCGAAGAAGAAAAAGGATGATACAGAGGATCTCATGGAGATTTTTAGCAAGTTGGAAATCAACCTGCCATTCTTGCAAGCCCTAAAAATGCCTGCTTTCAGCAAGTTCATCAAGGAGTTCATTGCAGGGAAGACCAAGCCAGATGGGAAGATTGTGATCGGGGAAAATGTGTCTGCTGTGATACAAAAGAGAAGGATGCCCTCAAAATGCACCGACCCAGGTATGTTTACATTACCCATCTCTCTAGGGAACATCAAGTTCGAGCATGCTATGTGTGATCTAGGGGCGTCAATAAATGTTTTACCGCTTTTGATCTATAAGAAATTGACTGGAGTGAGGATGGTTGCTACCAAGGTAGTGATCCAGTTAACAGATAGAACTTGCATCTGCCCTGAAGGAGTGTTGGAAAATGTTATAGTCAAAGTGCATGATTTTCTATATCCTGCTGATTTTTATGTGATCAAGATGAATGATAATGAGTCTGCTGAGTCCAGTGGTATACTTTTAGGGAGACCATTTTTGCGTACCGCTAAGACCATTATCGATGTCTTTGATGGAACAATTTGCTTGGATTATAACGGGGAGAAGTATACTTTTAGCATAGATGAGGGGATGAAAAGGCCTTTAGATGTTGAGAATCTCTATGCTATTGATGTTATTAACCCCTTGGTCCAAGAGTATCTTGAGACAGAATTGATACAGGAACAAATCGACAACTCGGAGTTGAGTCATTCGATTGACAGAGAAGTTGTAGGATGGTGTGCAGCAATGAACACAGCGGAATTGACAGATGAGGAACTCACGGAGGCCATTATGGAATTCTGCAGAAGTCCTGAGTCAGCCAAATCTAAGGGATCGGCTCACGTGGCTAGTCTGGAAAAATCTCCTGGGTCTGGGAAGGAGGCATTACCAGAAATTGCGGACAAAAATCCCTTGCCCCAGGAGACGAATGGAACAAAAAAGGAGCTGAAGACACTTCCACCAGGCCTCAAGTACGCTTACTTGGAGGAGGATGAGACATTTCCGGTAATAGTCAACAGCAACCTGACCAAGGAGTAAGAGAAGGAGTTATTGGAAGTCATCAAAAGAAACAAGAAAGCAATAGGATGGACTCTCTCAGATTTGGTAGGAATAAGTCCTGATCTGTGTATGCACCACATTCGTTTAGAAGAAGGTGCGAAGGCTCATCGAGATGCACAACGGAAACTGAATCCGAACATGCGAGAGGAGGTCCTAAAGGAGGTGTTAAAATTGCTTGCCCTAGGGATCATCTACTCCATTCCAGATAGCGAGTGGGTCAGTCCTGTCCATATGGTACCAAAAAAATCTGGAATACAGGTTGTTAAGAATGAAAAAAATGAGCTGGTACCCACCAGACTAGTGACAGGATGGAGGATGTGCATCGATTACAGGAAGTTGAACGAAGCCACAAAGAAGGATCATTTTCCCCTACCTTTTATTGATCAGATGCTGGAAAGACTGGCTGGCAAACAGTACTTTTGTTTCCTTGACGGATACAGCGGTTATTTCCAAATCTACGTTAATCCAGAGGACCAAGGGAAAACCACATTCACGTGCCCCTTTGGTACCTATGCATACCGAAGAATGTCGTTTGGATTGTGTAATGCACCGGGAACTTTCCAACGGTGTATGATGAGCATTTTCTCGGATCTGTTGGAAGTATGCATTGAGATATTCATGGACGATTTCACCGTATATGGGAACTCATTTGATACTTGTTTAGCCAGCCTTGATCTAGTGTTACAGAGATGCCAAGAGAAGCATTTAGTGTTGAATTTCGAGAAATGTCATTTCATGGTGACTGAAGGCATTGTCCTGGGTCACGTGGTTTCTGAGAGAGGTATTCAAGTAGACAAAGCAAAGGTGGATGTGATATCAAAATTACCATACCCTACGAACCAAAAAGAGGTGAGAGGCTTCCTAGGTCATACAGGGTTCTATAGGAGGTTTATCAAGGATTTCGCAAAAATCGCGCAACCACTCACTCGGTTGTTACATAATGATGTGGAATTCGTCTTCGACGAAGGATGCGAAAGGGCGTTCCAGTTGCTTAAGGACAGGTTAGTATCAACACCAATTATCAGGGCACCAGAATGGAACCATCCTTTCGAGATAATGTGTGATGCGAGTGATTTTGCTGTGGGAGCTATCCTAGGACAGAAAATTGATGGAAAAAGCTATGTGATCTTCTATGCATCCAAAACACTGAATCAGGCTCAGAAAAATTATGACACCACGGAGAAGGAAATGTTGGCTGTCGTATACTCGTTTGAAAAATTCCGACCCTACCTCCTTGGGTCGAGGGTTATAGTCTTCACGGATTACGCGGCGATTAAGTACTTGCTGGCTAAGAAAGAGTCTAAGCCGAGATTAAAAGAGGGACGGAGAATAGATTAAGTACTTCACGGGTTATAGTCTTCACGGATTACGCGGTGTTACTCTTGCAGGAGTTTGATTGGGAAGTAAGAGACAAAAGAGGGACGGAGAATAGAGTAGCCGATCACTTGAGCAGAATACATCAGGGGGAAACAGAAGAGGCCATACCCGATGCCTTCCCCGAGGAGCATTTGTACCTTTTGGTGAAATTTCCTAGACCACTTAACAAGGAAGCAGTTTTGGCTCTACCGGTCTAGGGGAATCGGATAAGGGGAAGCGCACACTGAACGCAGAACCGTGGTTTGCTGATTTAGCCAACTACTTGGTCACGGGAGAGATGCCAAGTTCAGACGCAGTTTCCCGGGCCCAGAGGATGAAGATTAGAAGTGAAGCTAAATATTACTTTTGGGACGACCCTTACCTGTGGAAAATGTGCTCAGATCAAGTGATTAGACGCTGCATTCCCGAATGGGAACAAAGAGATGTGTTAATTCATTGCCACACCTTAGCATGTGGAGGTCACTTTGGACCGAGGAAGACAGCGAGGAAAGTCTTGGACATCGGTTTTTATTGGCCGACGCTAAATAGGGATGCCTTTGAGTTCTGCCAATGTTGCGAGAGGTGACAGCAGACGAGGGGAATTTCAAGAAGGGACGAGATGCCTCAGGTCCCGGTGATCGTGTGCGAAATTTTTTATGTGTGGGGAGTGGACTTTATGGGACCGTTCCCATCATCTTGTGGGAACACGTATATATTGGTTGCAGTGGACTATGTGTCTAAGTGGATAGAAGCTAAGGCCACCACAACATGCGAATCGAAGGAGGTGGCAAAATTTTTAAAGGCCAATATTTTCAACAGATATGGAGTTCCTCGGGCCATCGTCTCGGATCAGGGAACTCATTTTTGTAATCGCACCATCGAGGCTTTGATGAAGAAATATGGTGTTCACGATAGAGTGTCGACTCCGTACCATCCCCAGTCTAATGGCCAGGCAGAGATTTCTAATCGCGAGATCAAGGCGATATTGGAGAAAACAGTTAATCCGTCAAGGAAGGACTGGAGCAAGAGGCTCGGAGACGCATTGTGGGCTTACAGAACTGCTTTTAAAACGCCTATTGGAATGTCGCCTTACAGGCTTGTGTTTGGCAAGATGTGTCACTTACCTGTGGGTATTGAGCACAAAGCGTACTAGGCAGTGAAAGAATTGAACATAAAGCCGATAGCTTGCGAAGAAGAGAGGAAGTTACAATTGCAAGAATTGGAGGAACTTCGGCTAGAGTCATTTGAGTCTTCCATGTGGTACAAAGAAAGGATGAAGTTATGGCATGATAAGAGTCTCCGAGTCAAGGAACTTCATGTGGGACAGAAGGTGCTCCTTTTCCAGTCCCGGCTCAAGATAATTCCAGGAAAATTGAAGTCTAAATGGATCGGCCCATATACCATCGTCGGCATCCGCGCAAACGGAGCAGTGGAGATCCAGGGAAGTGCTCCTAACTCTGTTCCTTTCCTTGTCAATGGTCATAGAGTGAAAGTCTATAGGGATAATTCCGAGTTATGTGTAGTGGACGAAGTTCCACTACATGCACTCCCTACTATCGCCTAGACGGACGAGGGGATATTCCCGATGAATTCCTGGGTCAAGTAGTAGGTTAACAATTTAGAAAAAAAAAAAAAAAAAAAAAAACACAAACTGAACCAGGGAATCTCGGGAATACTCTAAAGAAGTGTGTAAATAGTTTAATTACTTTTCAAACTTAGAAAATCCAAAAATATTTTCGAAGCACCAGACTCCGAAGGAAACCGATACTTTATACTCTAACCTTGACCTAGGAGTCTGGAACCTTCAATTTTTTTTTTTATTGTGTAGGGTCATGGTCTAGGGAGTCGTCTGGATGAAAACCTGAAGGGAGAAGTCAAGGGAAGCTTGGAGGAAGAGGTCAAGGAGGGACGGAGAAAATTATGGAAGTTGTACGGTTGCTTACATCATGCATGCAACTGCACCATCCTTTCATCAGAAAAGCAACCGTCGTCTCTCTCTCTCTCCAATAATCCCAAATCGACGAATATCTGAATTTACTCTCCCTTCTCTCTACTTTTGTTCTCTCTCTCTAGAAAATAAACCCTAACCCAAATTCGACCAGATTTTCTTTCAATTTCAGATCTGCAGTGATGGATTCAACCCAACTCACCGGAAGTTCACAAAGCACGGTGTACGACCCAGCCCTGTTGGCGGAATTGACGCAGAAATTGGGGAGCGTCGAGAAAGCAAAAGAAGTATATGCCCTGTTTGCCGCTAGCCTGATGACGTCCACGCCGGTCGTACCACCACTGACGACTCCGGCAGATTCGACTGCATAACCGGCGAATCTTCGTGAAGAAAGACCGCAAGAACCTACATCTCAACGCGCAGAAACCGCTTCACAGGAGGCGGAGAAAAAGGAGGCAGTACACGAACGGCTGGAGGAGGATAGACCAACAAACGGTGGAACAGATGATGAGACAGAGAAACACGGTGATGAGAACCCTAGTTTTGAGGGAAAAGAAGATGGTGAGGGGGAAACCCCTGTTTTAGATGAAATTGTGGAGGGGGCAACCCCTATTGTGGATAGTATGATTGAGGGGAAAACCCCTATTGTGAAGGATGTTGCTGAGGGGGAAACCCCTTTGGAAACTGGGGATGAGACCCCAATTGATTTCAGGGGTGCGACCACTGAGTTCGTGGAAGAGGTGGCGACCCCAAGTGGTGTCTGGGGGGAGAACCCCATGTATATTGAGGGGGCGACCCCGATAGTGGAACGTGAAGGGGAAACCCCGGAAAAGTTGTTGGAAGAAGCAGATCTACTTGCGACTGGAGTACCGGAGCCCGAGGGAGGGCTGAAATTGATTGTGGACCTGGTGGGTGACCAGGATGAAGATGAACCTAAGATAGATGAGAGGGCAGAATGGAGGCGCACCAGGAGGAGTCTCCTCGATGAAGTCGATGACTTAGTTCCTGATGCTGCAGAGGCAGAGGAACACCGCCTGGCCAAGGAAAGGGCGAGGAAAGGAAAGGCGGCGACGACCTCATCTACCCGGTCAAGGAAAGCTCCCTCCGTTAAGGAGGTCGAGGATACCCTTTCCCCTATAACCGAGGATCCCTCTGTCGAGGAGCAAGACGAGCCCATCCCTGAGCCCGATTATGAATTTGAAGAAGCTGAAGAAGAGCCTACTCCAGGATGTCCGGAAGTCTGGCTGACTAAAGAGTTGGTAGAGGAGATGAGGCAGTTCGACGATCAGAAGAGGACCGCAGTGTATAAGGAAAGATGTAGCGCTGGGAAGATGGCCAAATCTGGGAAGCAGTACAGCTCAAGGGAGCTTAAAATGATTGCATGTGACAAGGAATTCTGCGCTTGTATCTATTCGATAAGATTTGAGTGGTTATTACAGCACAGCCAGGAGAGGGTGCCCGTGGATCTAGCAAGGGAGTTTTTCTCCACCTTTCGTTTAAAAAACACCACTGATCTCGATGCGGATTCAATAACGTTCAGGCTTTTTAATGAAGAGTATGAGATGAGCATTCGGGAATGGTCTCGGCGGATGGGGTTGTTTACCCAAGCCGAGGATGAAGAGGGGGCATGGAATGAAAGGATGATTGGAGTGCCGAAGAACACGCCCGGTTTCAAGGTGCAAACGGCATGGGAACTGATCACGCACCCCAAGGCGGGAACGTTTAAGTCCAGCTACTCCAAAGACTCTCACATTGAAGACCGAATTCTCCGCTTTGCTCAGACGTTTGTTAGTTACAACTTGATGGGAACCCCTAATTCAGCTCTTACAACCACCGACCTTTACTTCACATGGTGCATGGCGAAAGGTGTTAAGGTGCATTTAGGATATTGGCTGGCTCAGGCATGCCACCAAATGACGAGCAACCTTGCGCGCCATATGTATACCTGCCACCTCCTCGGCGCCTACCTCCAACGAAACATAGAAATGAAGATTGCCAAGGCCGCTCCGTTGGTAGTCATGTGCGAACCCCCGGAAGTGTTCAGTGTTGATTATTTTTTCAACAAGGGGTTGTTGCAGACTCATGGCACCAAGACTCTCTTCTACTCGTTGGGAGATAAGGTGAAAGCAGAGCCTGAGGAAGCCATGCCAAGTGAAGAGGTTGAAGAGCTACGTAAGGAAGTCCAGGATGTAAAGAAGGAGATGCAGTTAATGAGGAGGGAAATGATAAAGGAACTTGGTGGGATCAGAAAGGAATTGAACGGGAATCGGGAGGAAGTGAAGACCCTGAGGGGCAACATTGCAGATTTGGCGGTGAAGTGCGCCAAACAAAATGAGCGAATGACGGAAGTGGTGGAGCTTTCAATGAAAATGTTGAAGTGGATGCAGCAGATGCTCCCCTTGACCCAGTCGAAGGTAACTCCTGGGTCCAGCAGTGAAGTCAAGCAGCCCATTCAGAGCAGTCCCTCCGTCAGGCAACCGCAGCAATCGCTCAAGCAGTTGATCTCCCCGCCCGTTCCCAAACAAGTTCCAAGCCCATCTAAATCAAAGTCTATAGTGAGGAAGCCAGTACCCGAACAATCAGCACAGGAGGAGGAAGAGCTGGAGCAGCCAGCAAAGAAGAAAGTACGGATGACCCGACCCGGAATCCCACCCCAGTCTGGGAGCCAGCCCCAGAAGTGAATCACCACCCCATGACCAAGTAACTTTTAATTTTCATGCTTTTAGTTTTTTTTATTATTTCTGTTACCTATGTGTGTTTTATAATTGTCTGTGTCTTCTCCCACTTAGCCCACTGCGTGGTCTAAGTGTGAGAAGTTTGTATTTTCTGTTTTATTGTGCTTTTCTCCCACTTAGCCCACTGCGTGGTCTAAGTGTGAGAAGTTTGTATTTTCTGTTTTATTTTGCTTTTCTCCCACTTAGCCCAATGCTTGGTCTAAGTGTGAGAAGTTTCTATTTTTATAACCTGTTTTGTTGTTTTGCATTGATCTCTCTGTTTCCCCCCTTTACGACGATGGCTTGGGGACAAGCTTGAGTGAAGTGAGAGGGAGAGATGAGTCAATGCATTATTTTGTCTGCATGTTAAGAGTCTGTAGGTCTAAGTTTTGTCGCATGAGCCAGTGAATATAATACGGCATGATCCCCTTAGTGAAAGTAATTGAAAATAGGAGGCATTTCAACTTAGAAGCTTTTTCCTGTAATAAGCCTAGTTAATCTGAGTGAAGCGAGAACGATGGAGGATGTCTCTACTTACTTAGTTGTGAAGCCCTACTATAATAGTGAGTTATAAGCCTTAAATAACTTCGAGCTAACATATGTTTAAGGGCCACCACTGAATGCTTAGGGAGAAGAGCTGTGAAGGAGAAAAATGGGGAATTGGGTTATGAAGGTATAAGCTGGACGAAGTCCAGGGTAAGGTGTTATAAGCTGGACGAAGTCCAGAAGAGAGGAGAAATTGAGGAATAAGCTGGACGAAGTCCAAAGGAAAAAAAAAATATATATATATATATATATATATATATATATATTATATATTATATATATATATAGGGACGTGTTCAGATCAATGAGTGAAATTCTGTCAAAAATTAAAACAAATCTCAGTCATTGGATCTTGTAATGTAACCGTTAGATTATTGCCACGTGTCATCTAGTAATGTAGATTACTAGTCAAATAATGTAACTTAGCTAATAATGTACTATTTTAGTACAATAATGTAGCATTTTAGTCTAATAATGATAATGTAGCATTTTGGACTAATAATATAACTTATCACATCCATCCAATCTCAGGATCCAAGGGCTGAGATTTGTTTTAATTTTTAACAGAATTTCACTTATATATATATATATATATATATATATAAAAGGAGGAATAAGCTGGACGAAGTCCAGAGGAAAGTTGTCTAAAAGGCAGGAATGATAATAGTCTGACCCAGGAAAAGGAAGAACTCTCATAACCCGACGCTTCAGTGGTGTAGCATTAACTTAAGAGAGAATCGATCCTAACATCCCTGGTGAGGAATGAGTGATCGAGTGAATCCAACAATTGGGTAAGTAAAAGGCTATCTTGACAAGCTGACAGATTGGCTAGGTAAAGGAAGGGAAAGGGCCTATTTGGAGGATGCAACCTGTTGGATTGACCTTAATCTTGTGGGGACGGTTGCCTAAAAGTTGAAGCTAGCTCATACATATGTGTTTATGTGTTTGTATGTTTTTCTTAAACTTTTTAAGTTTTTAATTGTGTCTAGGTCTAGGAGTCTGTCTAGAGTCCAAGGAGTCGGTCAGGGGATAACCTTGCTTGAAATTCTCCTTATTCTTTTTCTTTTCTTTCTTGTCTTTATACTTGAGGACAAATATGGTTTAAGTGTGAGCAGTTTGATAAGGCTAATTTCATGCATCGGTTATATGGTGAAAAACGTTACATTTTGTTGGGTCTAACACGTTTCCTAAGCCAAGTGTGTGATAGAATCGTTAGATCGAGAGAATCCTGAAGGAACAATCTAGCGAAGGAATGAAGTGAAATGAGCAGACTTAAAAGGAAAAGAAGGCGTGACGGAGGGAGTCAGTAGCTGAGGGCAACAAAGTCTATCTATACCTCGTTGGGCCCCACTCCAACGCCTATAAATAGAAGAGCATGCAACACACAAAGGAGGACTCTATCACTTTTTTTTCGCTCACTCTTAGCTCACACACATAACACACACTTGGGAATGAGAGATCTGGGGTAGTTTGGGTTCCGAAGGGGTTCGTTTCTTTAAGAAAGTTTCAGTTGCAACACCGTCCGCGTGTGGGCGAAGATACAATCTCCTTAAATTTTAGTTGTTTGCACTTTTGCGGTCGAACTTCACTTTTGGGAGTCGACTTGGCTATTGACGTTACTTGTTATCCTTTCGTTTCTGTTGGTTTGCGTTTATTTGTGATATTTCAAGTTGATTTACGTAGATCTTGCTGCTGAGAGTTTATTTTAACAAGTTTTATGTCGATCTCTGTTTTTATTTTGATGCTGTGGTACTCGATCTGAGAATTTGGTTATAGATCTGTGGTTTGTTGATTTATTGGAGGTCGTCGTTAAAATCTGAAGTTATGAAATGTTTCTGTTGGTTGGAGTTTGTGTCGGACGCTTGGATCCAGAGTGGATTTAGCGTCTGAGGTTGGATCCAAAGTGAGAAAGGGGAGTTGTTGGATGGATTTGAGTTTTCCGCTTGTTTCATGTTCCACTTCGTCTAGCATCTCTGGATCTGTTTAGTTCTTGTTGTTATGCATCAAATTGGTTTAGATTTAGTTTGCTCTGCTCTGATTTCGTTCATGTTGATTTCGTTCATGATGATTGTCGCTGTTCAGTCATGGTCCCCACGATCAGTTTGTTTCCTAGGTCTAGGTAATTAGAGTAGTTTCTTAGATCTAGTGATAGATCGGGTAGTTTTCGTGCATGCTTTGTTGTTTCGCCTAGGTCTAGCTGTTAGCGTAGTAGTTCTTTTTTTAAAAAATTTCCCAAGTCAAGTTTATTTTTTTCTCAACCCAAGAAAAATGCGTGGCAGCAGCCAACCCCGAAAACAAGTCCAAATCCTTGAACACGATTATTACGCATCCATCTCTGTGGGATCGATCCCTACTTCCCTATACTAGGTTTAGTAAAGTGGTTGAGGGTTTTTGAAAGAGTGCTCTGTGTGTCCGACGACCAGGATTTCCTACGACCAACGAGTTCCTAGACCGTGTGATCTAGTGGATTTGCTGGACCAAGGGAACCTGTTTATTTCCTTCTGTGCGCACCGAGAAACAAATCCGACTTTCACTTATCATGTGCGTAAAGAAAATTCTCCTTGATGGATGTTTTGAGGTTACAATCTTAGTGGAACGACCTGATGGCTATTAATAAGGCTCGTTTCATGCATCTGTTTGGGGTGAAATTCTGCATTTTTCGGAGACTAGCGTGTGATTATGAGCTAGGTGTGTAGAGAATCATCCAGGAAATAGGGTTGCACGTAGTAACCAGGCGGATAACGAATCAAGGAGAAATGCAGCAATTCACAAGCACTAAGGAAAAAGCAGCAAGAGCCCTAAGGAGATAGAGAATATTCCAAGATCCCTCTACTAGGGGCACAACCGACATTTCAAGGGGAGATTGCCCTAGGGATCAGAGCCTCAAGCATCCCTATATAAAGGGAAGGGGAGGAAGGATGAGATAGCTTTCTTTTCAGCTCAGTCTCGTGGGCTCACATAATCTCCATTCCTTGATTCAGTTGGTCATTTCTGGCTATTGTGGTGGTTTAGTTTCGTTCTGAGCTGTGTAACACCGTCCTGCGTGGGCGAAGAAACAATCATTTTTTTTTTAATTTCTGTTTGATACATTTTTCGTTTTGAAGTTTTTCTCTGGTTTTGAACTTCAGGTTTGCGAAGCAGACGATTGAATCTTCTGTCGAATTCGTGCTTGATGTTATGAAATTTGTTGCTGTTTGTTTTCAAGATATGTTTTGATGTTTATATGTGAGTTGAATCTATCGGAAGATATTGGAGTTTGAATCACGGATGTTTTCGCTGTGTTTGTTGGATTTTGTTTCCGAAGAGTTTTGTTGAAAGTATATATGGATGCTTTGCGTTCCATCTCATAGATCTGCATTTGATTGTGTTCGATTTTGATGGATCCATGTTAGATTAAGTAGATCTAAGGTCCTCTGTTTTAAGTTTGCATGATTATGGTAAATTGTTGTTCAATTCATTTTTCGCTTGATAAAGACGGTTAGGTTTGATAGCTATGGGTTGTGTTTACTTTTTACATCCAATCTTCAGTTTGTTCTCTTTTCAAGATGTTCGACTTTCATGTTATGCTTTGTCGTTGGCAGATCCGATGAAGAATATGAGGCAGTTAGTTGTTCAGATCTAGATTTGCAGCTTGACACCAACTTTACTTTTTAGCAGCTTTTTTGAGTCTGTCAGTTGCGGGGTTTGGTCCCACTTTATTTTTACCTTTTGTTTGGCTATTTCGGGAAAGTTTTAGTTTGAATCTCTCAGTTTAATCCAGTTGATCTCTAGGTTGATTAGTTAGGAGTTAGCATAGATAGTTCTGTTCCTAGTATAGTCGAGTGAAGTTGACCAGTTCGTTTAGTTCATTGTTAGTCAAGTAGGATAAAAACTTAATCCACTTTTCAAGCGTGGCAGCAGCCATCTCCCAAATGTCAACAACAAATGTGAAAACACTTCATCTCTGTGGGATTCGACCCTTACTTCCCTTTACAAGCTAATAGCATCGTGGGTTAAGGCTTTGAAAGCAGCTCTCAGTTCTCGATTGCACACCCGAAAGCAGGTGGATGGGTCTTGGGAATCAAACTTGATCAGTTAATTTGTACCGCTTGATCCATCTGTGAGAAATTGCAGGTTAAGTCAAGGCGTGTCTTCTGGGTCAGTCTGTCAATTCTCTATTGATCAGTCTGCGTTAATTTCACCTGCAATTTGGAACACTTACACGAGAAACAACAACGAGACTTTCAACTATGAAGTCTATTTTTCTCAATAAGATTTTTTGTTTTGACTCATTCAACGTGAAACGTGGAGAAGACTTATAAAGTACTCCCTTTGTCCCGTAATAGGAGTCCTATTTAGTTATGGCACAAGTTTTAAGAGGTGTAAAGAAAAGTAGGTTGAATAAGTTAGTGGAATATGAGTCTCACTTAGTTATTTTAAGACATGGAGATGCATCAAAATTAGTTATTTTTTGGCATCTCGCAAAAATTGTAAAGACATTATATATTCCCTTCGTCCCACTATATAAGGGCAAAAAGAAATCCATAAAATAGGAAATAAAATCAATCAATATCTCATGTTATACCTTGAATATGATAAGAAAGGAATTAGTTATGGTAAGATTTGATTCTGTATTTAACTATGAAAGAATATGCACATTGATTAAATCCATTCAGTTAAATATAGATGGGTTTTTGAAATTCACAAGGAAGAATACGGAGGGGGTCGAAAATTGGGTAGCACAAAGTAGGAAAGCTTTGGTTTGGATTTAATTTGAACAAATATCCCAAGCCAATTTTTTGAATCCAAGAAAACTATAATTCTTCCAAAAGATGAGGGGGTCGACAGTAACAGGGAGTTATAGGCTGGAAAAATTATGCATGGACCCATTTAATTAAACCCACACGTTCGAAAATTAAATCGCGCACAAGCACGACATAAATTAAATTAAATTAAATTAAATTAATATTCAAACATTCACAAATGGATAATCACACAAAATAAATAAATAATTTCCACATAGTTGAGAAATTAAAGTCATAAAAATTCGGGGCGCTATATTCGGGGTAATCACACAAAATAAAGTCATAAAAATTTCCACACGTTGTGATTTTAAATTAACAAAAATTATGATTTGGGTTAATTAATCTTCACCTAGTTGAAGAAGAACATTCGTCAACTTCGAAAAAACTTTTTGGATGCTCTATAATACATTTATTTCATTTTTTTTGTTTGTTTTTGTTTTTGTTTTTGTTTTGTCTTTTGTTCGATGAAACTCTACACAGAATAAACTCATGGATTTTCTAATATGCACAAATATTTATGATCTACGAATTATGGTATACATAGAGAAGAGAAGCACTAAAGAGAAGCTGAGAAATCGGTGTTCCAATTTGCAAAAAAAATAGTACAAAATTCATTAGTGTGGGGAAATGAATCAGCAATTGATCCCACATTTGTTGGTATCAGGGCCCTTAGTCCTAAGTATGAATGGATCAATCCTGACCCAAAGCAAGGAGAAAATGGAGGCAAGAAGGATAGACCATATGACAACAATGGTGGGAGTCCTGTTCTGCTTGCCCATCAAACCCTTGAGGAAGGGATAAAGATGCACGATGACCCAGAAGGCGAAGAAGAGCTTTCCGAAGAGAGGGCCCCACGATTGGTAGCCGTTGTTGATGGCATCAGATATCCCAGCCACCACCCCCACCAAGTTTATGATGAGGATGGTGGTTGGAGGGATGAGCAACGTGGTCCACTTGAAGGCATACAGCTCGCTGAAGTCCTCATCGTCTGATGCCTTAGATGTGACTGTGAAGTTGGTGTCTATCCCCGCCAGCACCTTCAACAGACCCTGGATCACCGCAAATAGATGCGCTGATATGCCTCCAATCACCCAGAACTGCTCGTTCCTCCACCACTCCTCGATGCTCACCCCGCTCCACCTCAGCTCTAGGATCCCTGTGATGAAGATGGACAGGAACAGGGCGATGAAGAAGAGACTCGCAAAAGTGCTTATCTGGATCACAAATTTCCCCAGCGTTAGTTGGAGTTGGACCTCCATCTTCACATTCATAATTTATTGTTATATATAATTATACCTCTGGCATTATAAATTTTCCGGTGAGTAAGCAGATGGCTGGGAGTGTGCAGTAGGCCAGAAGGGGCAGAGCCGTGAAGGGATAGACGGTGGTGTTGACGTAGGCAAACCGCTCCAGCCACTTGAGCTTGCCCTCCTTGTGACCGTACAAGAGGGGGCTGTGGTGACTGAAGAAGATCTCCACTGATCCAAGAGCCCACCGCAGCACCTGGTTCAGACGGTCCGACAGATTGATGGGAGCTGATCCTTTGAATGCAGGCCTCTTAGGCATACAGTAGATTGACCTCCACCCGCGACAGTGCATCTTGAATCCTGTCAGGATATCCTCTGTGATTGACCCGTAGATCCACCCTAACTAAACTCATCATCAATCAACACAAATAAGTCCAAGTTAGTTTCTTGAATGATTTGTGATTTGCAGTAGTAGCTCTACTTTATTGTGTATTACCTCTAAGCCCCATTCTGTTTTGTCTTCATATCCACAGCTTATCACATGGATGGCTTCCTTGAGCAGAGCTGCGGGGCTGGAAGAAGGTGGGACGCCGCCTTCCACCATCAGAGTTGAGGTCACAAATATGGGTGACTGTCCGAATTTCTTCTCAAAGTTCATCTGTGACTTGAGGATCTCCTTGTCGTCTTCAAATCCTGCACTTGTTTCCGTTAGAGAAATAACACATATGAAGGACTTGACTGTTCAATAGAGAAAAAAACATACCTTGAACATCTGCATCTCCATGTGGGATCTTCTTGCTGCGACGTCGGAAGCAGCAATCGCAGCTCACCATCTTCGGGCGCTTACGCCCCTTTGGAGGATCATACCCATACAATGCTTGTCTCCTAAAAACGCATCCTGTTCCCACATACACTGGGCCTTGAATCCCATCAAGACCTTTCATGTTGATCTGTAAAAACAAAGCAAAACAAAAATGAATTTACAAAGGAGTACTATGTATGTATGTTGTGGGAAAAATCATGTTATTCCGTACGTACGTCGAAAAAGACGGTGTTTCTATTGGCATATCGGTCGTGTCTGTCAATGCCATCAAATCTCTGAGGGAATTGCACATAACAGACCTTCTTCCCAACCTGTGGATCCATCAAGAAGCACATGGCTTCTCTCACAGCCTTGCTGTTGTTAATGTAGTGATCACAATCCAAGTTGAGCATGAAGGGCGCATTGGTGAGAACACCGGCAACACGAATCTGCAAAACACAATAATAATTAAAACATATACTATTCCACATCACAAAGTGAATAGAATATCTTTACCAGAGAATTCATGGCGCCAGCTTTCTTGTGATGCTGGAAGCCTGGCCTCTTCTCACGGGAGACATAGACGAGGCGAGGAAGCTCGTGACCTTCGACATCAAGCCCCCCATTCTGGCCTAGAAACACTTGAATCATACCAGGATGATCTTTGGTGTTGTTCCCTGGCCAGGGCGTCCCATCCTGCATGATCCATCCTCCCGGGGGCACCTTGGTCGCCTTAGCCACCATTGCGTTTATCCTCACCTTGAACTCTTCGTATTCTCTCTGTGTGAGTAAGACGACAACAAATTAAATTAACACACTTGTTAAATAATAGTGATAGTAATGCTTTCTTTACCTTCATAGCCCTTCTCTCCTTGACAAAAGTTGGCTGCACTTTGTCCTTGAGATAGTCCACCTTCTCAGCAAAGTACCATTCGGGCGCTCGTGGCTCGATGGCGAATTTCTTGCAAAAGGGGACCCATTTCCTGGCGAACTCGGCGGTCTCAGAGAGGGCCTCGAAGGTGCACATGGAAGCACCATCATCAGAGATGTAGCAAGATATCTTGTCAACAGGATAATCCACAGCCAGTATGGAAAGCACGGTGTTTGCGGTAACGAGAGGAGGCTCCTTCAAGGGGTCCACCGTACTGACGAATATGTCGACTGGGGCTAGCATGTTAGGCTCACCTTCTCTCTCATACCTGAGGGAGAGGCGGTCGAGGTAGGTCTCGCGATCGATGGGGAACCATTTGGGGAACTGGTCGAGGATCCAGGAGAGGGCGAACCAGATCTCGCAGACGATGGAGGTGAGCCAGAGGCCGATGGCGTCATGCACCGGGTTCAAGATCCGATAGCGAAGGAACAAGGCCAGCACCACAAGGCGGGTAACGATTACCATGCGGTAAGGGTTGATCTTGCTCGAAGCTATTGGCACTTTGCGTGAGAGTGGCTGTCGCGCCTCGTCTATACTGTAAATATATACTTACAAATTAATTACTACTAATATGGAGTAAATAAATTGTGTAATTATTTTTGTACTCAACTCACATGCCCATGTCAGGATCGGCTAATTCATCATATTGATCATGATTTCCTCCTTGCTGCACTTTCCACTCATCCATTCTCTCCTTCCATCCCAAATCTTTCCTATCATCCCATCTTCCACTTGCTGCATTTTTTCAATTTATATTTATTTATCAAGTAGTAACAAACATATTAATTAAGTAACACTCCATATATACATATATGTGTACCATGATCATCGGTGACGGGATGCACCCGCTTATGCAAAGTGGGCCCCATTTGATCTCCATAGCTTGAAATGGGGAACTCTCCGCTGACCGGGCGGGAGCGACCGCCTGAGATAACCGGTGGGTATTGGGCGTTTAGATCCTCGTGATCTTCCGGCCCTCTCCCGTAGCTCATCTTACCATGAAGCATTGCTTCAGCTATATCAGTGTTCTTTTTCTGCTGCTCATCAATGTTGAATTCGTGCTCGATGTCGTCTGTGTCCTCCTCGTCGTCGTCTCCCTCAACTCGAGGGCTCCCTGAATTAATACTAGTACAATTAGTTCTACATTACTCCTATTAATTAATTCATTAATTACTTTTAGCACTTGCCTTTGAGGCGCTTGTATCTGGTTTTGCACTGTGGGCATAGCTGGCTGCCCTCTCTCCTCTCGTACTCGTAGCAAGGCCGGCACACTGGGAAGCCGCATTCGTTGCACGCCACAAACAGCTCTCCCTCCACCGTCACCCCCATCTCGTCTCCGCATATCTCGCATACTTGCCCACTCAAGTTCTTCAAAGCCTTAGGCTGCAATCCAAAGTCCAAAAACAAATCAAAATTAATTCTAATGCAAGATTAAATACTAGGAGAATAGTAAGTGTTTGTTCACCTCTTCATGGCCGTGGATCACCACGAGCTCGTTCCGGTTGTGGGAACCGGCCACCAGCCCTGCGCTGGCTTCCATTCTACTGTAATTAATTGTGTGTAGAAGATAGATGTCGAGTAATGGAGTGTTTCGAAATTCGAATCGAATATATTTAAGTTTACAAAGCTAGGAAAGTGTATGTGTGTGTGTATTGCTATTTGCTACCTAATGTGCGTGGTCATGTGTTGCTAGCTGTTGGGTGCAGAGTCTCCATTGCCTCCAAGTTAAGCTTCTTCTGTTTCAACCACCTTTCTCTTTCATCTTCCACCAAACTTATACTCCTATACAATTTACACACCAAAACAGACCATACTCTATCTTCAGACTTATATATTTCCTCCATTAATTCTTCAATTTTAGTATGTACTAGTATCAGTATATCACTTTGACTTCTTTTCTATTGATCATTAGTTACAATGATTAACTTTTAATTTTATTTTGTAGGGAATCACCATATTTAGCTAGGATTCATTTCCAACTTTATGCCTCACCTTTTTCATGCTGAAATATTAAGTATGATGCTGTTTTATTAGTATTATTATAATCATAAGTGTAATTAAAATGATCGGAATTCAAATCCTTTTAGTGGGCCCTTCCATTGGTAGAGGAAATTAAAATATGTTTCATTCTATTATTAAGAATGCTTTATAAATTATTATGAAGGAGCAAAGTCGCTATGCTGCATACGACCTCAAACATATATTATGATTTTAAAATTTCAAGTTAATACCATGGCGTAAGAATGATATTATCAGAATAAAACAATCAAATAATAAAAAACACGAGAAGGTCCAATTAGGTACCCATAAAAATTGATGTGTTTGGTTTCATTATATATATATTTCTAGCAATGGTTTTACGTAGATTATAATCAAAGAATAAAAATACGAATAAAACAATCAAAGAACAACAATACATATGTACGAGGAGAATAAAACGCCCTAAAGGAATATACAATCAAAGAAGGAGATTAAAAATGAAAAGTAAATAACAATTTACGTCATACATAAAATACGATATGGCACAATACGAAAATAGAAAGAAACTCATAAAAATCAGAATTTTCAAAATAACCCAATGGATAAGAAGAAATAATAAATGCACAAAATATTTATAATCCCAATATAGTTTTTTTACGAGAAAACAGAAAAAATTATAATATTCTCGGTTACTAAAAAATTTGTCACTTATTTCCATTTTTATTTCATCCTTAAAAATTTATCATTTTCATTTTTTTCATTTTTAATTGTACATTTCATATTTCACTAATTCATTCTCACTTACATTTTTACAAAACTAGCTGACCACCCGTGCGATGCACCGAGTATATATAGTTTCTCTGTCCCCAAAGAATCTGCACTTTGGTGGTTCGGCATGAGATTTAATGCAAAATTGGTAAAATAAGAGAGGTAGATAGAAAAAGTAATTAAAGTATTTTTTAGGGGGGAGTGAGTTCCACTTCATTAGAAAGAAAAGGATTTACATTTTCAAAATTGGAAAGTGCATATTCTTGTGGGATGAAGAGAGTATATACTATTCCTTCCGTGCGCCATTAGAAGTTCTATTTTGATTCGACACAAATTCTAATAAATTCTATGACTTTGTAAATTAGAGATGTAAATGAGTTAGTAGATATACACCTCACTTTTTTTATATATTGATTTAGTTCAAAAGGTCAGATGAACTTATCTATCAAATGGAAAAAAAATTAAACTTTAAAACGTGGACATGTCGAAATTGCATGGAACATATTTTCAAGGACGGAAAAAGTAAATTAAATATTATTAAATTAAATTAAAAAAATACTTAAAAAGTAATGCACAAGTCATATAATAAAACAATAGATATATAAATGAGAGGAACTATAAACACTTAAAAAAAAGACACATATGTATTTATCAAATGTATTTAAGACAAACCTGAATCTATACCAACAAAATAATAGGTAATTTATAGAAAAATCAAATAATATTTAAACCTCTTACAGTATCTCTTGTTTCCACAAATGAACTAATAATCGGAAAAAATAGAAAATATCAGTAAATACAATATAAGAAGGAGGAAATATATCATTTTACTATTCATATTTACAACATGTATCGAAATTATAACATAATTTACTGCTAAATTTTTCATATAACAAACTATTGAGAAGTCCAATTATAAAAATATTAAATTGGAAATTAAATAGCAATATTCAATATGAACTATTGGGAAGTCAGTTATAAAAATATTAAATTGGGAATTTAAAAGCAATATTCATTTTACTATTCATAATTACTGAAATCAACAATCAAATAGTTTAGAAATAAAAATTTATAGCAAAGTAGATTGCTACAGCAAACAGCCATGATAAAATTATATATATAAAACAGAAATAGATTAAAAAAAACAAATAACAACATATCAAAATATATAGTATTCAATTGAATTAGAAAGAAACTAAGAACCAATTTATTAGTCCATTGATATCAATAGGTGAAGCTTGAGATAACGAAGTAGTACTACAGAGTACTTAATCAAATGTGATCTGTAAAGAAGTTCTACTGGTATCCGAATATAACTTGCAACAGATATATAAAATATAATTCTATGAGCTTGATACATTGAGAGTACAATAAATTATCACTACATTCAGCAGCTCGTGATAATTGGCAAACTTGCGACAGACATTTGAGAGTTGATACATTGAGAGCTGACGAAATATTCTATGAACACTCAATGTAGTGATAACATATAACTTGCAACAGACATTTGATTTCGCATTTGTGGACGCGGATAAGGAGAACTATATCAAATAAATTGGCAACATAACTTAACTTTGATACAAATATTTATTATAGATTTTGAAAAACTTCTTTAAAAACAACGTTAACAGTTGAATCACAACCTACATCATCATCATTACAAACTAAAATCTTTAAACCATCACGGCTCGTAACTCTTGAAAGAGCAACATAAAGTTGTCCATGACTAAATACAGGCTTTTTCAAAAAGAGACCAACATGAGCAAGAGACTGACATTGGCTTTTGTTGATAGTCATTGCATAGGACACGATCAATGGAAATTGTCGACGCTGGAACTTGAACGGAAGCCTTGTATCAGAAGGAACTAACGGCATCCTAGGTATCAATACCTTATGGCCCGAATTAAGACCACCCAAAACTTCTCCTTCCAAAACATGATCACCCAATCGTGTGAGAATTAAACGGGTACCATTGCACAATCCATTGGAATGATCTACATTTCTTAATAACATCACAGGAGTACCAATCTTCAACACTAATTCATGGTTGGGAGTACCAGAACACTTTATTGAATTCAAGAATTCAACACCATGAACATGAGACAAAGCATTGAAGTTGGAATCAGATTTAGATATGCAATCTGAACTAAAGTAAGTACGACCTTCAGACTGATTAAAAGAAATCATGTACTCATTGATAGAGTCAACAATCTCCAATGTAGGAGCCAAAATAGCTCGATCATGCAAATAAGATCGTAGTTTACCTTCATTCATGAAATCAGGATAAATGCTGGACACAATTGTCTTCAAAAGATCACCATCCAGTTTGAGTAAGATGTCATTCGGAACATCTATATTAGCATAACCATCATTTGGCCCTCCAACAACTCCATCTCCAATAGATGCAATCCAATCCGAAAATTCTTTCAACTTCGATGCCTCCTCGGCAGATTCAACACCAAAAAGTCTCATATTTTTGGTCAACCTCAAAACTTTGCAACTTTTCCAAAGATAAGAAGAATTGATAGTTGCATTAACAATATCTTGACGACTTCCCTTAGGAACAACCGGTAATATCTGTCTAAAATCACCACCAAAAACAACGGTTTTCCCACCAAATGGTAATTCCATACTTGAATGAATGTCACTTCGCATGATATCCCGCAAACTCTTATCCAAAGCCTCAATACGATACTTATGGATCATTGGAGCTTCATCCCATATGATAAGTTTACACCTTCTAATCAATGAGGCAAGTTCACTACTTTGATTGATATTACAAACTGAATCCTCATTTGGGTATATAGGAATCTTAAACCGGGAGTGAGCTGTCCTACCACCAGGCAATAACAATGAAGCAATACCACTTAAAGCCACATTTAAAACAATTTCTCCTTTAGAACGTATAGCTGCCGACAAAGATCTCCAAATAAAGGTTTTACCAGTACCTCCATATCCATAGACAAAAAACATTCCACCAATATCTGAATTGATAGAAGTCATAATGACATCATATACATGTCGCTACTCATCAGTGAATTTTGATATAAAGTTGAGAAGATCTTTTGACAAAGATGCGTGATCATAACATAGTTCCTCATTAATCAATCCATCAACTGATAATTGATAATTTTCAGACGATGGATAAGGAATATCATCAAAATCACGCAAACTCCGACCAACTTTCACCAAAAGTCTATCAATCTCAACCAATGCCAAAAATTTTATTTCATCATCATTCAACACCAAATCTGAAAAAGTAGTAATATAAGCAAAAAAATGATAAGTTCACTACAAATATAGTAAGAAATTAATGATGAGAAAGAGTTATAAAATACCTAGATTATTGACCAGACGTCGTCTTTCATATAAAACATCTTCAGATAAAAATTTCCAACAAACACTCCAAACGAAATTGGGACGGGAAATTGAATCTGAAGATAATAAAGTAACAAACAAATTTCTCAAAGAATGAGGAGATGCCCAAATACTTGCCTCAGTAATACCATCAACATATTCCTTATCATCATCCAGCAAACCTAAAGCAAAGCAAGCCTCTCGAAATGTATCATACTGAATTCCATTCACACACCGAATTTCTTCATAAGATGTAGCTCCACGAACTATATTTAACAAACATCTCAAGTAGTACATTTCACCAAAACCAGGAGCAATATAAAACATTCTCCCAATAGCAAATCTCTGCTTCTGAGGTTGCCAACAATTACCCTTCCAAACAAATCTTGTTGGAAACTCAGAATAAGTGAGATCCCTACCTTGAGGATATATTTTATTTGCTTCCATCCAACCTAAAAACTTGCTTTGATGAGCTGTTCTTCGATCCAAAATAATATCAAGAGGTTCAGATTCAGAAAAAATTACACTCTGTTCATTTTCAAAATGGAAACCCAGTCTCTCAACAGGTGGATCCTTATATTGCATATCAAATCCAAAAATTCTCCAAACAGCTTCAGAAGAAGAAACATACCTACAATCATAATACATCTTTACTTCATCAATATTATTCTCACTACTATCCATCCCTGATTCCATAAATGTAGCAGTAACACGATCAAGCCCCTTATTGATGTATTTAAACAAATACTTAATAGATCGAGACTGATTACACCACTCTACATTTATATGACCTCCATATTTCATCAATAGATAACGATTATGAGGTACAACATATGGAATGTCATTCTTTAAAACAACTCGACCATCATCTCTACGTCTATAAATAGGATAACCATCTCCATCAAAAGTTGTAGCATCAACAAATCTTTTTGGAAAATATTTACCACACCGGCCTTTCACCATGCATGGTGATGATGGTCGAGAAACACCACAAGGACCATGCACCATTAATTCAGCAACATTAGCATGATAGAAAGGATCAATTTCAACTGCAGGAATTTCAGCTGAAATAAACTTATCAATCTGCTCAACAACAATCTGTTTATCTTCCTTACTAAGAAAAAACAAAATATGCGCATGAGGCAATCCACGCTTCTGAAACTCCACAGTGTAAATAACTGCAATGAAAAATGGTCTTTAGTAAGATCACAAAATAATTTAAATTCTATCAATATATGAAATAGAAAAAACTGACCTGCTTGAACATTGCCAAAAATCTTATTCTTACGGATATCTCTGATTAACTCATCTAACTTAACTTTGAATATTCGACAAACAATATCTGGACGATCAGTATATTTCAAGCCCCTACTATCGACAAACCTAACAATCTCAGGCCACTTTGGATTGCTAGTGAAAGTAATGAACAAAGTGGGATAACCAAACCATCCACAAAGAGCCATTGCATCTTGATAATTTTAAATCATATAGCGCGCACCTCCAACAAAACTGGAAGGCAAAATAACTCGCTTGCCTTGGGTAGATGGATCAGTCTCACCCCTCAAAATTGCATCATTTAAACCTTTGTACATTTCGGCGCGCAATTGCTTTTGATGTGTTCGAACAAACCTCAGTCGTCCAGCTTCAATCATTGTGTATGCATCAACTACAAATTGCTGGAACAATCTTCGAGCATGCAAAATAGTGGGAGGTTCATCTTCTCTTTGTTGCAAACGGAAAGAGAAATATTCCCTTGGGCTGATTTTCTTTCTACTATTCAAACCAGAATTGTTAGAAATTGCAAAATCAATATCTTCTCTATAACCATCTTCAAGGGAATAGAATAGGATATTGTAAACCTAGAAAAGATGGATGCAATTCAGGGATACGTTGCAGTTCACCATTCTGGGATTCAACAATAATGTCTCTATCACCCAAAGCTTCGTCAAAATCACCAACTATTAATGCAGCAACTTCAGATACAGAAGGTAAATTATAAGTTCTGCCATCTCTACATCGTTTACCAATCAATCTTAAACTTACATTCCTTGAATTTCCTTCATCGATTTGTAGCTTTGCCATTCGAAAAGATTTAACCAAAGCATTATTTTCATCCAGCATCATCTGAATATCAACCACAATTTGCTCATGAAGCCCATTGATATCGTCCCTTCACATTAAAATGGTACAGTTAAGTTAGCTTCAAAAGAAAAAATTATTTAAGTTGAATAAAATAAAATTATACTCCGTACCTTACAGATGCGAGTCTATGGGCAACTTCATTTTCAGTATCATAAATATACATTTGAGCAAACTTTGGTGCTTCACCATCCAATGGCAATAGACTACCGATTAGATGATAATTCTGCCCACTCAATCGAAAAGTGGGAGGAGATCTCCCACGATTAAGACTATTATCGATCTTGCCTCCCATGGATGTAAATCCAAACATGGAATTATAAGACCGAATATTTTTTAAAAAGTGCACACTCTTGGCATGTCTAGAAGACATTAAATCTTCTAAAATGATTGGAATAGCAGGCATTTTAGGAATCGAGATCTTTCCATTTGTACAACAAATGGAATACTTTGGTTGTTTTGATTTTCTCGGTTTCTCAAGTCGTTCTTTATACCAAAAAAGTGCACCACAATGTAAACATTTAGACGTAGCATCACCCATGTCCAAATATTCTACAAAAAATTGACAGAAACAAATTAATATTATTGTTATAATATGAAAATGTAATGTAAATAACCAATCTTCATTTAAGTATAAATTACAAAATTATTTTATGAATAAATTAAGAAAACAACAAAATATAGATGCCAAATAAAATATTTTTTGAGAGTAGAATACTAACCTTCATTTCTGTCCAATTTTAAAATATCTTGAACTAACACATTCGTGCTAGTTGAATTGGATAAATCCTGACTACAATTATGAGCTTTATGTGAACAACCTATGGTTTAAGTTCGATGAACAATAAGGCAATCAATAATAACATTTACTGTATTACAAATATATTACAAATATAACAACAAAAGATTTAAATTTAGTATTGAAGTTCTTGCCTATAAAGGACCATGAGCATGATGTGACAATAGGATCCGCGGACAAACGAACTTTCCCAGCATTAGTAATATCATTAAATACGGATCTCAATTTCTTTGAGCATGATTCATCTATATAATCAAAACAAAATTATTGCAATTAATAAATAATGAATTGGTGGATATACTTTTTGAAATTTTAAGAAATAGAGGATATGCTAAACATAATCATATGCCGATTCTGACTAATTTGTAATACTATCTTAACATGCTAATTCCTCCCTTCCTCTCTGAGCAGTTATCACTAATCAATATTTTATTCACAGTTATGATATTATGATTCTCAAGTCAAGTAATATTATAATTATTTTCACAATCAATATGCACATAGAGTATGCTACTTAATATATAGCAAATTATATTTTACATAAAGTGTTTTCAGATCTTGATCTAGAAAATAATAGATCTAATATTTACAGCAAAACACTCAGTTTATTTTTCTTGTACCCAAACCATTATCATTTTGCACTACAGTTTAAATTATTTGAACAAAAATGATAGAATTACCCCCATTTCTACCATGGCATCAGTAGGAACTTAGTCAACTATTTATATCTAGAATAATACTCGTTTTTTTTTAACTTCTACCTAAATTATTATCAGAATGCTAAGCATATCTTACCCTAAAAAAAAGAAGAATACTATGCATATTGATTTCTACACACTTTCTATATAGGATTAAATATGTGAAGGCATCCGGAACTGAAAAGACGTTCAATAAATAATTTTGAATTTTTTGCGCAATCCAATTTACCCAAATCATTATCAGAATACTATGCATATTGATTTCTACGCACTTTCTATATAGGATCAAAATGTAAAGGCAGCTGGGACTGAAAAGACGTTCAATAAATAATTTTCAATGCAAATGTAAAGGTATGTCTTAACTGTTAGAAAAATTGTTATGCAGTCATTATCGAATATAAAAATAAATTAAAATGCGAACCCATAAATACCTGAGGTTATTTGTGACTTTTCTTGACTTAACGAAATGAGTCTAGCAGATTTTTTTAGCCTCTTCATATCCTTGTCTATTGTCAAAAGTCCAGAACCTAAAATTAGGATGTAGCTTTAGATCGTTTTAATTTTCTTCTTGGTTCATCGTTCTTGGATTATAGAATAAAAAATACCTACATTGTATAATAAACCAAATTTTTATTAAAAAAATAATTAATATGCAATAGAAGTAAATAAATGAATATGGAACCGGATTACCAAAGAGAATTTACACTTCTGCTTTGAGTGGACCAATTTCTATGAGAAAGCCCCTTATTTTTTTAAGCTACTACATATTTTTTCTTGATTCTGTGTTCTTCTTCAAAGTTTGTCCCCTAAAATTCTGCCAAACATATCTCTGCAAAAATTAAAAAATCTGAGTCTCTCTCTTCCACAATTTCTAATTGCCCGATTCTTTTAACAATTAATTTCTTTGTAATTTCTAGCTGAGG
The DNA here is from genome assembly GCF_029641045.1 of Salvia hispanica. Taxonomy (NCBI): domain Eukaryota; kingdom Viridiplantae; phylum Streptophyta; class Magnoliopsida; order Lamiales; family Lamiaceae; genus Salvia; species Salvia hispanica. The sequence continues at coordinate 12,321,327 of NC_142695.1, forward strand.
AAAGTTTTTGGGAAGTAGAATTCAAAATCAAAGCTCATAAACTCAAAACTTGAAGAGAAAAAAATGGGTATAGAGTCTGGTGGAGGGCAACTAAATTCCAAATTTGGAAATTCAGAGCAGTTTTTGTATTTTGTAGAAAGAATGAGGAATTGTCGTCTGAGCAGAAAATAATGCCGAAGAAAGATTATGAAGATGAGTTCCTGAATTAAAAAAGAAATCAAAAGAAATTGGAGCGTATTCTCAGTCGATTCTTAGTTTCTCAGCAAATATTGCAAATAATCAAATTTAGGGAGATTACAGAAAGTGGGCGGCAATCACAAAAGGCGAAGAACAAAATTAAGTATATTTTTGCGATGCGAAAGAATGGAATAGGAAGTAGACGCTGCCAAATCAAAAGTTCAATATTGTTGGACAACTTAATTGTTTTGAGAAGACGAATTGCAGAATTTTTGGATGTCCTGGTCGCACATGGAATGAGCTCTCACAACAATCGCTCAAACTTCTTGCTCTGTAGAGATGAGCAAGCTCCCAAAACTTCACATGATTTTCCCCCAAAAGAACACTAACTTTATAATAATAATAATAATAATAATAATAATAATAATAATAATAATGATAATAATAATAATAATTATATAGATATATAGATTATATAGATTTATATAGATTATATAGATGAGACAAACTCACCATTCTTGATCTAGGGACGGACCTAGGTGCGGGAGTTTGGCCGGTGCTAGTCCAGAACTTCCATCATGGTTGTCTGTGTCTTCGTGCTGCACCGTTTACAATACTTTTACAGAAAGATGAAAGGATGAAGGGGGGGAGAAAAGGGAGAGAAATAGAAAGTAATAATGACAATTGAATTTACAGCTCTATGGGGTCCTCAACTATTCATTTACTTGTACTTCAACCGGTTTTTGGACATTTTATATACTCCTACAACTATAAATACTTGTTTGGAGATGGTAGAAGTATTTGAGATTTGTAGATAGTATAATGAATTAATGATATAATAAGTTTGAATTTTTTTTATACGTTGTATATGCTAATTTTCTTGCATTTAATTATACTATAATATGATTTTTACGTAACAAATTATTTTACACATCTCCATAATGTTACAATTTTATGTGTATCCATGTTAATATATGGAGTAAAATGTTACACAAAATTAATCTAGTTAATTTATTTAAACATAAAATATAAAATCATGATTTTAAAGTAGAGTCGTAGAGAGAGGAAAACTATAAGATGGTAAAGAGAGATTATATTAATAGATCATTTGTATATGTAGGTTGTCTATTTATGTTCTCCCATTTTAAAAAATATATAAAGAAAATTCAGAACCTGCAAATTGATTTGATTTCTTTGAATAATTGATAACTACTATTAATTATTAATTGGTCAAAAGACATAAAAGCAATTTTTTTGGAAGTAATTCTTGTAACCATTGGTTAACAGATTAGTTGGATGTGAAGTATTAAAATTTTGGGAAATAAAGAACATGTCATTCTCATCATGCATGGTGAATAAATTTTTCAAAAAATGAGAAATAATAAAATTGAAGAAATATTACATATAGAGAGTTGTAGATTTTTTTTTTTTTTGAATAGAACTATAGCAAATATGATCTCAAATTGTAGAGGATAAAAAAATATTTCGGTATAATTTTTTTTATTTATTTCATTTAATATATAAAGATATTTGAATAATAAATAAAATATTTATTGGCCTATGAAATTGTAATAGATGGCATAATCTCACTGCTCAGTAAAATAAATGGAGAGAGAGAACACTTAATCTTATTTATATCCGATGGTTAAAAAAGTGTGATCTGAAGTATTAAAATTTTGAAAAATAAAGAACATGTCATTCTCATAATCCATGGTAAATATGAGTGAAATGAAAAAAAGAACATGCATTCTCATCACCCAACCTTCTTAATTCTGGAAATGAAATGTATATCTTATATTAATCTATTATATTTGATACACGTTAATGTATATGTAATTCAGTACCTTCAAAACTAATTAATACTATATGGTTAGACGACTACATGGAGTATAAACAGAGACAAATAGATAAAAAAAAAAAAAGTTTAAAAAATAGATACAAACATTCTAGAAACTAATTAAGTTTAAAAAATTTATTAATTGAGTACATTGTTAGACGGCTATATAAGTAGAATCAAAATGTTTTCAATTAAATTTCAGTGAATTACTAATTCCAGCTCTTAATACTTCTTATATTTCTAAAAAATTTTAATACATAGTATAATATATTAATTCAAACTAACGTATTATGGTTTAGATTTTAAGAATTCCATAATTTTTATTTTAATTATTTACTTATCAAAAGATTATTTTTAAAATTTTTAAAATTTTGAAGATTTAATAAACCTATATAGTTAACACTCAACAAAGAAAAAAAATATCTATTATTTTCACTTGGGTTTATCATTAGTCACATCAAATATCCGAACATTAATCATAATATTCATGTTGTTAAATAAATATAGATATAATTATGTAAATAGAGTAGTAGGAAAGGAAAAATAATTAAAATTTGTTGCTATATGCTATTATCAACAAAACTTGCGATATATAAGAATATTTGATCTGATATGATTGGATTTTTCTAATTTGATTTTGTCATTGTCTTGTGCGAGATAATTAGTCCTAATTGGATCAAATTAAGTATTGATTTTGTTATTGGTTGAGTTCAGTCCTAAGTATTATTTGATAAATTTTTTATTTTATTGATTAGTAAATCTTGAAATTGTAAATACATTTTTGTTTATATAACTTTTTATTGATTAGTAAATCTTGAAATTGTAAATACATTTTTGTTTATATAACTTTTTTCTTTCTATTCTTGATTATTTGCATTTCCTGTAATGAGTCTTGTCCCTCGATGTTTATACGTCTGGATTTAAGTTTTTGTATTTGGAAGCTCGTCTATTGATGTTTATGCATCTTACTTTGTGGTTACTGGTCTATTACTTCAGTATTGATAATGATATTTGACTGTGTTTCAAAACTGTGATTGAATTAGTTGAGTCACATCATTTTATTAAGTGTTTAATGTTATTGTCTTTTTTATTTTTCACAAAGCATAGAAGGTATTGTACTTACATTCCATTTTGCCTCTTCAGATTGATGTGTGTATTTATTATATCTCTCTTTTGCACCTAACCTGATTGTTGTGATTGATTTAACATAAATGTCAGTTTTTAATTATCAGGATTAATGTAATATACTGCTGGGTAATTTGATGAAGCCTTTCCACCCAAAAAAAAATATTTTTCTTACTTCCGATGCTTTCTCTGTGATGCAGAAACTACACCATTGGAATAGAGAAGAAGTTGAAGTTCATGTCATAGATCAAGTTTCATTCAAGAAATGGTAATCTTCATAGATTAAAAAATCATGAAATAGATATTACATTTTTGTATATATCATACTCTCTTCTTCATCTATTCTTATTTTTATGCTTTTCCTCTAATGGATCTTGTTATGTCCCACATTTCCTCTTGTGATCTTTTTTTTCTTAACATTCTGAATTTGATCCTGTCTTGTTTCTCAGTCAGTTCTTGTTATTATCTGCGAAAGTCCAAGTAGATGTTGGCAGAGATTAGATTTTTGAAATGAGTATTAATAGAAGGTAGGGTTCTGGTACAGCTCCGATAAAAAAATATACCTGTATTGTTGCTATCGTCTTTTCATTTTGAATTTTCTTCTGTGTTTCTTTTTGCAGTGTGGAGAAGAAGCTGCAAGATAATTGTATCTGTTCTGTTTTGAGGGTTTAGTTCATATTTCTTTAATAAATGTAATATTAAACAAAAACGGCAATGAATAGAAATAATAAATTAAAACACAATAAAAGGTAAGCTTATCTAAATAAAAATATTGGATAGTGTGTTCACATACCTTAATTATCTGCAAAATATAAATAAATGGTTAACATCAACAGAGAATTATTCGAGATAAATGAAAATAAGAGAGATCTAAAACTAACATTAAACAGTGTAGAGAGAGAAATAAGAACCTAGATAAATGAAAATAAGAGAGATATAAAAGTAACATTAAGAGTGTAGAGAGAAATAAGAATCTGCTGTTTATAATTTGTGAGGAAATGTAACTGATATTTATAGAAAGATTCTGTATAATTCAAATTCATCATTTTATTTTCCCCCTATTTTTTGGCTCCAAGAAAAATGCTCTATTTGGAGGGAGGGAAAACCCTCTCTTCTTTTGGGGGGGGGTTACTCTCTTTGCAATTGTTGTATCTACGTTCAGTTGATGTGTATATGCAAATGATGTGATATAATCTGCTTTACAGCCAAGTAAAATGCTTTTAACCATCGGTTTATATGCATAAAAAGTGTGATGTCATTTAATCTATTGGTAAATAAATGGAAGTGTGAGTTGGCAGCTGTGCAAATATCAATTCGATTTCTTTGAAAATCGAAAACTACTACTAATTATTAATTGGTCAAAATACATAAAAAGCAGTTTTTTTTGAAGTAATATTTGTAATCACTGGTTAATTGTTTTAGTTGGATGTGAAGTATTAAAATTTTGGGAAATAAAGAACATGTCATTCTCAAATTGAAGTAATATTACATGTTGAGAGAAATAGATTTTTTTTTTTTTGAATAAAACTATAGCAAATGTAATCTCAAATCGTAGAGGATGAAAAAATATGAATTTTAGTATAATTTTATTTATTTATTTCATTTAATATATAAAGATATTTGAATAATAAATAAAATATTTATTGACCTATGAAATTGTAACAAATGGCATAATCTCATTGCTCAATAAAACAAATTGAGAGAGAGAACTCTTAATTCTATTTGTTCTGATGGTTAAAAAAAGTGTGATTTGACTAATTGACATCTTTTTTAGAAGTGATTCTTTTAACCATTGGTTAATATATTTGTTGGATGTTGAGTATTATAAATGAGGGAAATCCTATCTGATTTCCCCCCAAAATTTCCCCCCCAAAAAACTGTGGCTTTATATATTTATATAGATTAATATATAAAAGTAGAACATACACATGCATGCTACTAATGTTTTTTAACTCACTTTCTATTATATTTTTTAAAATTCGTACCGAATCAAATAGCATGACTATTTAGGCTGAAAATTTAACTTGGGCTGTTGATTTAAGTAATTGGAAGATTGGGCTAGAGTTTTAATAAATGGACTACGAATAAACGCTTCGACGTTGAAAATTGAATGCTGAAAATATTTTTGAACTGGGGTGAATTGAAAGGGACACTAGGCTCATTGAATTTGTAGAATCATTTTAACCATTTGGATGATGGATTTGGAAGTACATGAAAAATAATATCCTATAAAACTTTATTATATTTTTTGGGCGACATCTACTATGATTTGGAAGTAGCCAGGAGCATGGTTAAGCCATTTTATCTATGTTATCCTCTTTGTTTGGTACCAAATTGGGAAACTCATAACGGACCCAGATAGAGCTCCGTTCCATCCAAAAACGACTGTTTCACGTTGATTATTAACTTCTCATTTTGTTGCGGATAAATTATACGCCTCGTAAGCCGCAATGAGTTGGCCAGTTATTTGACCGAAATACCCCTTCATTTACTCTATTTTGTGCTAACTTGAACATCCTCGACATTGGAACACCAAATTTGAAACAAAAACCCTTATCTCCTCAACTGTACACAATTCCAAGATTTGCACATCGCTGAAGAAGATGGAGAGAACCACACACAACTGTAATTCTAGGTAATGCTCTGAACTTCCAATTTTGTTTCCCATGTCATTATATTTCGTCCATTTACCAGCGATTGATTTTTATTTCATGGGTATTTCTTCAGTTTTGAGTTCTATTTTCTTCTTTGTCTGGTCACATACATGAACATTTTGGGTATCGCCTGCTACGAAGTTCGTGTGTTATGGATTTGGTTGTTTGGTTGATATGTCGATTTTTTTTGCAAATTGTAATTACTTTGTGCACTCTTTTATTTATTCACTCCAAAACCCTCATATTTCCCAATATTAGGAGATTTTGTCTGTGAGGTCTAGTAGTCATGAACGTGATGCTGTGTCGCTAGTTGTGGAGGAGTATCAGGAAGTCAATCGTGTGAAGAGGTTGTTGTTTACAGCTATTCTGGAATGTATGCACAACAACCGGTCATTTCAACAACGAAGATTAAATGTGCAGCCTTACCGAATATTAGAGCGTGTTTCGGCACAAGTCGCCCACCCAACGCGTCTGGTAGGCCTTACTTTCGTTGATTGCATAAACAATCTTAGAATGGATCGCAATACATTTGGTCGATTATGCATTCTACTGCGCGAGCGGACTGACCTGATTGATGGAAGATTCGTTACCGTTGAAGAGCAGGTTGCAATGTTCCTTTGCGTTTTGGCGCATCACAATAAAAATAGCATGCGGGCTTCAATTTCCGTCACTCATTGCAAACGGTATCACACTTCATTCACTCAGTTTTGATTTCAATCTTGCAACTTCATGGAGATCCACTGGTTACACCAGAACCCGTAAACGATGGTTGTTCATGGAGATCTCCTGCTACCGAGAGGGTTACATCGCGGGCTCGGGAAGTACATGTTGATTGCCTACTCCATATCCAAGTCGTCTTCATGTTTATGGCTAATGTAATATTTGTATTTGGAATTGTAATTGGTCGCCTACTTTAGCAACTTCTATGTCTTACTATTTGGTAGTTTTTGTATGGGATTGTAATCGGCTATTCTATAGTTTTGTTATATGCAGTAGTCAGACAATCTACTTATTTCGAACTCAATTGTGGTACGATGTTATTTATGTTCATTTCAACCAAGTTATTTTGAGTTTTTATTGGTGGAGACCAATTTTTTGCTCACATCATGGTATCTGTATAATTTTTAATTGCATAGACAATTCTTTAAAAGTAGGTACTAAAGAATCTGACATAGTACAAGCAACACAAGAATAACTTTCATTACATCCATAATTGAAAAACATACATACATTACAAAACGAGTACACACGCACACACATATATAATAGTGACCTCATGCGCATTGTTCATACTTATATGCCCTAAAAAATGCTTCCCCAAAAAACTCAAGGCATACTGAGTTAATCCCCGAATACAACAAGAAAATGCACTTCCATCAGATCTACCAATATGAAGGTGCACTTTGTCCCAGACTGAAGCAAGTTTGCACGGGCGGCGAAATCTTTCCACCCACGGTGCATTCGAACTTTGTTGCCCTGGTTTGTGATTCCCACATCCCAACACTGAGTACCAAAAGTGAGAGTTGCATAAACCTTTTTAGCTGTATTGACAATGTGATCTTTCCAAAAAGTTGTTCGCCAAGTTCTAAGGTCATTAAAGTTCAACCTATCAGCATACGCATTCTTAAAATATAAAGTAAAATCGCAGATTGACCAAGCAGACTGACTGGACCAAACTAATCATGCAAACTCCCTAGGTCTATCTGCGTGTCGTCGGACGCGCAATCCGAGGCTGCTTTCAAAATCTTAACCCACAATATTGTTAGTATAGGGAAGTAAGAATCGAATCTCATGGGGAAGAAGATGTTAAACATGTGCGAAAGATGTTTTAGAAGGATTTTTGGTTGCTGCCACGCAACTAAGTGGGTTAAGAATCTGCTTGACTTGGCAGATTAACAAGAAACACTACCTAACTGGTCAACTAGAAGGGATGCATAACGACTAAACTTGCAATAAAAATTTAAATCTAAGATTAAACAACCGAGAGCACCTGCAACTACAAGACTATGCTGGAAACTTTGCTAAAATAGGCGGAAAAAATGCAAATGTAAAGTGGGGACTAAATTTTCCTAAACTAACAAATCTGGCAGAAAAGCTGTAAAAGCAAAAAGCATAAAGCAAGATCAGATCTGATTCTAACTACCACTACTTCATAGTCTTCATGTAATAAAGCTAGAATAGATGGAAACAGAGCATGAAACAACATTAATGAAGAAAAACAGAGCATGCTTCAAAACGAGTCGCTAACGAGATATTTAAACTAAAAACTACTGGATCTATGCTAACTGGTCAGGCAGAACGACGAACGAATGGAAATAGACCATAATCATGGAGATTTGAGACAAAGAACACTAGATCGACGAAATCAAAGCACAAGCTAACATAGATCTACGAAATCAAACGTTAAATAAGCTAGATCTAAAGGATCCTAACAACTACCAACTGTAAAAAACATCCAACAAACATAAATTAAACTCAACATCACGGGATCCAACTAGAACTTCAACATAAACTTCCATCACATCATAAACAAGATCAGATCCAAATTCCAAACGATAATATCCGAAACCATAGACGATATAACTACGAAATTTTTAGACTAAGATGTTCAAAGCACCAACAACTTGCAAAATGAAATTAAAACGTAGCTCGACAGACTTTAAATTGTATCTCCACTCCTCAAACGGTGGAACCACGATTACAACTAGAAAAAATACGGTTTTAGGATCTCCCCCTTCCTAGTGCGGAAGCAGAGAGCTTGAACCGGAGTTGAGTGGATTTTTGGCTACGAACTCTCGGTGGTGAGCTGGGAGAACTTGAAGAAGCTGAAAATGAACTAAAAGAGCTTGTGAGCTCCAAAAATCATTGTTTCTTTCTTCAATATTGGCCCCTTTATATAGGGAGGCTTGTAGCCCAAATCCCTAGGGTATGTCCCATGATTTGACATTTGTGCCCTTTTTCCTTTTGTTCTACTCATTGCTTCTGCCTTTTTCTGCTAAAATTCTCCTTGGCCGGTCAGGCGGCTTTCAGCAATTTCTACTCCAATTATGCTCATCCTGCATCCGCTTGGCCAGCTAGCATTATCTACTGGACTCAGCAGCTGCCTGCACCCCTAAACTCAAATTTTGCACATTATCTCCCCGAAAGTATATAAATTTACCCAATAATCAATGCATGAAATGAGCCTTATCATTTATCATAAACAATCGCACTGTATTAAGATAAATATGACTTAAAACTTTTTTATTATAAATACATCTAACAAGTATGTATTACATCCTCGAGGATAGTATGGCAGACACCCATTCAAGAGGAAGCGAATCACATTGAAATCACGGGTGGATACATGAGTAAATATAACCATATCGTCGTAGTTAAGGTGGTTGCCGCTGACAAAGGCAGTCCATCCTCTCTTGAAGAACAACCCTGTTCCCTCGTATCCGACCTGTACGCCCCAACAACGTCACTCGCGAAGGACGAGTTGGCAGTGGGGGTGGAGACCATTCTCCAGACATGTCACAAAGGATGGTGGGACACGTTGCATTGGCATATTTAGTTACATCATAACTGAACTCATACAACAAAACAATATTGGGCGAATAAAAGAAACTTTATAAACCCTATCAATTTGTCGGCATACAAATCAGGGTAGTATAGGTGGAAAAATGAGTGAGGCTCTTATATGTCCTTCCCTTTGTAGAAATTAATGAACAAAACAATTTGTAGGAATTAATGAACAAGAACAAGAAGGCGACAAGTGCTTCAAATGCAATGAACAGGGGCATTAGAAGCCGGATTGTTCTAAAAAGGGCAATGGCTCAAGTATGCACCAAGCTTTCGTTGTAGAATCATGTTTAGCAGTTGTATCTACTTAGTAATGGGTGGTTGATACTGGAGCTCCTGATCATGTTTGCATTGATCCTAATATTATGCAAGTAACAAGGCAGTTGAATGAAGCCGAGATCAAAATCCAGCTGGGCGATGCTACGAGAGTGGCAGCCGTTGCAGTGAGAGATCCTAATATTCTACTACATCGAATTCGCCGTCACCATGCATGTCGCCGGTGGCTCCTTCAGCTACATCTGTGTCACCTTCGGCGAGCTCCCCGCCTTCTTCATCGGCTCCAATCTCATCGTCGTCTACGTCCTCTCCAACGCCGCCGTCGCGCAACCTCACTTCCTACCTCGGCACCGTGCTAGGCCTTCCAACCAACACGCAGCTGCGGTTCACAATCCGAAAGGATACAATGAGAACGATTTGATTGCGGTGGTGGTAGTGTTGCTCATCACAATCGTGATCTGCTATAGCACGAAGCAGAGCTCGTGGGTGAACATGTCGCTCACGACGCTGCACATTATGTTCATAGCATTCGTGATCACAATGGGGTTTTGGAGTGGGAAACTAATCAATTTCACGGAACCCAGCGATCTTAAAAATGCAGGCAGATTCTTCCCCTTCGGAGCGTCAGGAGTGTTCAACGGTGCGGCGGTGGTGTACATGACCTACATCGGCTAAGACGCCGTATCAACCATGGCGGAGGAGGTGGAGAATCCGGAGAAGAACATTCTGATCGGGGTGACGGGATCGGTGATGATGGTGATGGCGGCATCGATGTCGGTGCTCCTGCCATACGATTTGATCAATGCGGAAGCGCCGTTTTTGTGGGCATTTAAGGAGGGGGCTGAGTTGGTGTCGAATGTGATTGGTCTGGGGGCTAGTTTCGGGATAGTGACGTCTCTCCTGGTGGCGATGCTGGGTCAGGCTCGGTACATGTGTGTCATCAGTCGATCTTGTGTGGTCCCCTCCTAGTTTGCGCAGGTCCACCGCTCCACCGCTACCCCTGTCAACGCCTCTTGTTTCCTCGGTACTCTCTCTCTCTCTCCTTCTCTTTTTGTAACTGTTTTTATCACTATATGGACGTGTCATCGTCATCCGAGTCGTTACCCTCTATGAGATTTTTTTTCTTGTGTTTTAAGCCCCATACCTTACTGATAAAAGACAAGCAAAAACAATTTATGGTTTTTGATGCTCACAAGCTTTGTGAGGGTGCGGCTTCCCAACTAGGAATTAATGGACAAGAACAAGAAGCAAGACGGCAAGTGCTTCAAATGCGGTGAAAGAGGGCATTGGAAGCCGGATTGTCCTAAAAATGGCAATGGCTCAGGTATGCACCAAGCTTTCGTTATAGAATCATGTTTAGCAGTTGTATCTACTCAGCAATGGGTGGTTGATATTGGAGCTACTGATCATGCTTGGTTTGATCTAATATTATGCAAGTAACAAGACAAGTTCCCGGAGGGCTACTTCCATCGTCGTATTCGTATGCGCTAGAGCTTATTTTTGCACATCGCAAATACATTGGCGGCTCGTGAGGAGTTCTGCTAAAAAGGATTTGATTGCACTGGTCGGCAAAGTATTATGACTTTGCAAAAGTGTATGTTCGCCATCCGACAACTTGCTAGTAGACAAACATCGAATCTTTTTGAAAAATACCTGAACATTGCGGAAATCATTGGCCGCGAAGCTTGAAAGACTTTTATAGATGCATTCGCATAGCGTTTGGTGCGGAATATACGGGAACCCACCATCACTAATTGTCAACAATTGTTTAATCTCTATGAACAACGCCACGGCTTCCCCCACATGCTTTGCAGCGTTGACTACATGCATTAGCAATGGAAGAATTGTCTCACAACATGGAAAAGAGCGTACACAAGCGGCCAAAAAGGCACCCACCTGATGCTCATCGTAGAGGGGGCTGCCGACTACCACTTACAGATTTGGCATCCATATTTCGGTACGGTCGAGCTGAACAATGATCTCAACGTGCTCAACTCCTCCGATCTCTTCAACCAGGAATTGAATGGTAGAGCATCGGTGATATCCTTCACGGCCAACCACCAACAATACAACATGGGGTACTATAACCCGAAGTGGCTAACATTCGTGAAAACACTCAACATGCTACAAGAACTAAACAGATTCTTTTTGCGCAGTGATCGGCTCGCGATGATTGTGTGTTCTCCTTCATCTTCTTCTAATAGCAATATATCGTTGTGAGCTGCTCAGGTTGGATCGTCGAACTGATCAGGCCAGCCTATTTCTGCCTGCTACCTGCATGAATGCGGGTGAGTGGATCTAGTAAAAGCTCAGGCTGATCAACTCGGCTTACGTCTGACTCGAGCGAGATGAAACGAGGAACTCAAAGGAGTGCAATCAAAAGCCTTAACTCACTAATACTATTAACTAGAATAGGGAAGTAAGGATTGATCCCATAGAGATGAGGCGTTGGATATTTGTTAGTGTGACACGACTTGGGGCTTGGCTGTTGCAAGGCTTTCTAAGTGTTGGGTTAAGTTTCAACTACTGGACTTGGAAAATAAACGAGCTAAACAACTAAACTAAACTACCTGATCAACTCAAACAAATTTTCCATAAATGGACAAACAGAATAAACGGGGACTGCAAAAAGCACTGTTAAGTAAAAACTTTCTAACAACTTCATCTTCTTCAACAAATCAGCATAGAAAACAGAACAATAAACATATCTGAAAAGTTAAAAAAGACGAAACATCAGAAAACACATAAAACTCAAATCTACTCCTAAGATCTAAGCTACGACTACGTAAAAAGAGAACTACGACATTTTCATGCAGAAACAAAACATAAACTCCTAGATCTAAGCATACGAAGACGACTCAAAAATAAAACACCAAATCTAAGCTAAGACTCAACATAAAACACGAAAGCTAAAACATATCTAAAGCATAAAACATAAAACAAGACATAGAGCTGGAAAACGAAAACAGAAACTTGAATTAAAACTTAACAGAGCAATAAAAAGTCGATTACATCAAAAGAAAATAAGAACTAAGCTAGGAAAACATGAAATTGTTTCATCACCCCTTCTCGGGATGGAATACAGAGCAGGAAATCAAAATTGTGCACGAAACAACACCGAAAAGAGAACTACCAGCTAACCCGAATGGAACTAAGTGTGTGTGTGCAGAAATCAAGAACCAGGAAAAGAAATGAACTCTGGTTTCAGCCCTAGAAAGCTGAGACCCTAACCTAATCTAAGAAGAAGAATGAGAACCCCCTCTAAATTACGATACAAAAATGAAATTGGGGGAACTCCCTCTCTTGGTGTGTCGAGCTCCTTTATATAGGGAGGCGTAGGGCTCTGATCCCTAGGGTACCACCTCCCCTAAATGACAATGATGCCCTACACACCTTTGAGTGGGGTCTCCAGTCTTTTCTCCAATGCAGAGTCTGGCTGGCTCCGGTAGAATATTGATGCACTTTTTATTAGTACTAAATAAACCTGCAAGTATACAGAGTATATATAGTATAGCTAAAGGTTAGTACCGGATATCGAACACGGGAAGGCAAACACAAAGTGTCTATCATCTACTAAGACTCAATTACTATCTGGAAAATCAAGTAGGTTTTGAGAAACTTTTGAAAACTAAAAACAATAAAAAGCATATAACAACTAAATGCAAATAAAACACGGAGATAAGCGATAGAGATAAGGGAATCCCAGGGATGTGCGTTCACAGTTATGGTTATACAAATTCCAACTAGAATACCCTAGCACAGTTTATACTTTGAAAGGACGAGTCACCTAGCTTATGCTCATGCGATACAAACGTTGATTACAAAATTAGGGTTGTCAATCCTAACACGTAACTCCAAAAAGCTCCTAAGACCCTTGAAAAGTCCTCACTCTTAATTAACAGTGCCGTTTTAAGGGAAGCTAACTGTAGTGTCTACTAAGTGAATCTAACTCGCTAGAACTCTGTCACGGTTATGAAACAAGTTATATTAAATCATACAAGATTGTGTCACTCAATCATGCAGCATCAGAACTACTTAGGGAAGAAACAAAGTAAAAACAAAAACGGATATTAAATAGAAAAAGGAATTTGTATAACCAAAGTCGTTACTAACACATCCCTAGAATCCTATGAATTTAGTTACACATAATTGAATAAGCTAAAGACATAGATTGAAGGGAAGACAATTTGAACATAAAACTAAAGCAAATAAAACCCGTAGGTTGAATCCTTGTCGTTCTTGATGTTCTTGAAATCCTTCTCCAACTCCTTGCACAAGTGAAGTACTCTAGCTCTTGATCTCTATGAAGTATTTTGCAAGTAGAAGCTCTCTAATTTGATAAAGCTTGAGGTCTTATTTATAAGGAAAAGCAAATCCTTGTTGTAGAAGGAAAAGATCTCCAAAATATGGTAAATCTGGGCGCAAATCTAGGGCTTCTCGGATTCGCCCCCTTTCTCCAGCGGGCCGCCGCACCTTGGCCGGCGGTCGCCGCGTTGGACTCCAGAGAGTCTGTTCCCTCGGCGGCGGATCGCCGCACGACTTCTGGCGGTCGCCAGACGAGACTTCTCTTCCAAGCGTATTTTTCCGAGGCGGACCGCTGCATTAATCTGCCCGCCGGGCGCCGGCGGTCGCCGCACACATCCGCGGCGGTCGCCGGTCGCCGTCTGACTCCAGATTTCCAGACTTTGCGTTTTGGCTCCCTTTTTCGGCTCATTATGCACGTTTCTCACAAAACACGTCAAAATACCAAAATAGACAAAATATGCAAATAATGGACGTGTAGAGCGACTTTGACATCAAAAACAGACCAAATAATGGCCTTAAAATAGTGCAAAATCCGATCGTATCAAATATCAACTTGATCAGCTTGTTGCCGCCCTTTTTCTCCTCCTTTCCTTGACTTTTGCCTTCGCCCTCTTGAATTGTGCAACTTCTTGTTCATGGAGAAATTTACACACACCTGCCTCAAAAAGGGTCGTTAGTTCATGGATTTAGGTGCAGTTTTACTATGGAACACATGCATGAAACAAGCCTCATCACGCAGCTATAAGAGACAGGTTGAAAAGATGTCGAAAGAGCGTTCGGGGTTCTTCAAGCACAATTCAACATTGTCAAGGCCCTGGGTCGAATGTGGTACATAAACAATCTAACCGGCATCATTTATGCGTGTATTGTCCTACACAACATGATTGTTGAAGACGAAGCGACTGCTGCGACAAATTGGTTCGATGATGATACCTCTGGAAGCTCAACCGCAAGCAATCCCCCACGCCAGAGTGCGCCGAACCATGAGCGCATACGGCGTCAAGCACTTGTGCGCGTTGCTGCCGCCCACGTCCAACTCCAAGAAGATATAATAAAATATTTGGGCGAGATTTGGCAACGAGTACGTGATTCCACGAAAATCTCGCTTTTAATAAATTGTAATTTTAGCATTTTAATTATATCATTTTATTTTTAACATAATGTCTTTTTTAATTAAAAAGTATAATAAGAAGTTATTTAAAGTGGTGTGAAACACAAAATAATTAAGAGATGAGATAGATGATTATAAATTTTGTTTTCAATTAAAGTGTATTAACAAATGATTAAAAGAGAATTTAAAAGTTGTGGATGTTCTAGGCAAAGTTTCATCTTTCCATATCCGCTATTTTTCACCAGCGTCATCCCTCCTAAATAAGGGTTTCTCTGTCTCTTCAATGCCATCGGCCTTCTCTCATTCTCACAGTAGAGAGAGGAATCGAGTTTCTGTCTCTCTCTAAAATTCGACCCCTTGTCCTATTTTTTAAACCAGCATCAATCAATATATATTTGTAAAATATATAGATCAATATACTTATATACCTGTAAGAGATTATTGCGGCGATCGAACAACACATAGTTTTCGATTTGTGAGTTATGCAGGCTGATCAGACGGTATTGAGCTTGAGACCAGGTGGCGGCACTCGCGGTGGAAGCAGAGTATTCGGCCCCCGCTTTGATTCCTCGGCGACGAGCTCTGATCGTCCCCTGCTGCGTCCCCACGCTGCATCCTCGCTCACTTCCCTCAAGGTCGGCTTTTTATCAATCTTTCTCAGATCTAGGGTTTCTTTATGTCTGTTCTTAAGGTATATTTCGAAAAAAATCGTTTTACGTTATTAGTCTTGGATTTAGTTGATTATAATCATGCAGATGTTTCTGAATTGGTACATACGGTATTTCTGTAGAGCTATGACTTTTTGATTGATGAATCTGCTTACTGAACTGATTTGTTAGGTTAATAATTTTTACTATTTTGCGACAGTAAGTTTCGAAGTAATATTTTGCATAATTTTTATGTTAGTTATCCACTTTATTATGTCTTTCAGATTGACACTGTAGCATACGAAATTATCTGCTTAGAGATGTACATAAAGTTGCAATGTTTACATTGCTAATCCTTTGAGATTTATGGTGTTTGAGCTGCACATCATCGTTGAAAGTTACTCTATTTTTTTCATTTTCTAGACATCTAGATGAGTTTAATAAAGAGTTTATAATTAAATACTCCTAAAAATAAGTCAACACCTTATCAGTCTTGTAGTATCAGACCAACAGTCTTGTTTACTGGTTGGGAATCTATTAAAATTCCTGTCCTAATTCTTGGCAGTGTATTTGATGTAAATATGGACGTAAAGCAATATGTAGGCTTTAGGTGGATGTTCAAGAAGAACTGCATGTCCATAAAGAAACCTACTTATATGATAATTGGTGTTTAGCTTGAAATTTGTGTCCTAATTCTTGGCAGTACACTTGAGTTGTGTAATTGCTGTAAAAATGGACGTAAAGAAATATGTAGGCTTTAGGTGGATGTGCAAGAAGAACTGCACGTGCATAAAGAAACCTACTTATATGATAATTGGTGTTTAGCTTGAAATTTGTGTCCTAATTCTTGGCAGTACACTTGAGTTGTGTAATTGCTGTAAAAATGGACGTAAAGAAATATGTAGGCTTTAGGTGGATGTGCAAGAAGAACTGCATGTGCATAAAGAAACCTACTTATATGATAATTGGTGTTTAGCTTGAAATTTGTGTCCTAATTCTTGGCAGTACACTTAAGAAGTGTATTTGCTGTAAATGTGGACGTAAAGCAATACATAGCCTTTAGGTGGGTGTGCAAGAAGATCTGCATGTCCATAAAGAAACCTATGGATATGATACTTGGTATTTAGCTTGAAATTATTGTCCCATTTCTCTTAGGAGTGTATTTTCTGTAGTATGGACATAAAGCAATATATAGGCTTTAGGTGTGTGCGCAATCAGAACTGCATGCCCTTAAAGAATTTGTGAAAATGATATTTGGGGTTTAGCTTGCAATAATGACTTCTTAGCTGAATTTTTGTTCATTGAGGTTTAGCTTCTGTTTGGCCTCATTTCCCGTCCTAATTCTTGGCAGTGCACTTGAGTAGTGTATTTGCTGTAAATAGGACGTAAAGCAATATGTAGGCTTTAGGTGGATGTGCTAGAAGAACTGCATGTCCATAAAGGAACCTACATATATGATAATTGGTGTTTAGCTTGAAATGTATCCTAATTCTTGGCAGTACATTTAAGAAGTGTATTTTCTGTAAAATGTGGACGTAAAGCTATATATAAGCTTTAGGTGGGTCTGCAAGAAAACCTGCATGTCCATAAAGAAACCTATGGATATGATACTTGGTAGGTAGCTTGAAATTGTTGTCCCATTTCTTGGCATTTCCCTTAGAAGTGTGTTGGCTGTAAAATATGTACATAAAGCACTATATAGGCTTCAGGTGTGTGTCCAATAAGAACTAAATGCCCATAAAGAAATCTGCAGATATGATATTTGGGGTATAGCTTGCAATATTGATTTCTTAGCTGAATTTGTGTTCATTGAGGTTTAGCTTCTGTTTAGCCTCATTTGAGGCTGCTCTTGGAAATAATGATTTCTTAGCTGATTTTGTGTTTGTTTCTTTATGTGCTATATTTATGCTTATGGAAAATTAGATTAATTGCCTGCAGTCTCCAATTTTTTATCAGCCCTAAATAGCATTTCAGTATATGGTTCTTGAATTCTTATTTGGTCACATATTCTAGCTTTTTTTTGGCATCCTCAATTATTTCACACCCTTCTTCTGTCTGCATGATACATATTACAACTCTGACTTCATCTTCATATCTTGGAACCTTGCTGTTTCATGAAACTTAATATTCTATCCTTAAATTTGGAAATAATAATCCCCTTATTATCTGAAAAATGTGATTCATAACATGTAAACTACACTCCTAGGCTGCTCATACATTCTTTTATTTTTTCATGTTGCTAACCTTTTTATTATATTTTCAACATAACAGACTGGAGAATCTCGATTTGATGGGCATGAACGGATCCGTTATACTAGAGACCAGCTTCTGCAGTTAAGAGAGGTAAGGCTTGATTTTGTTGTATGCATTGCATATTTGCATGCATAAAAGTCATTTATTTGTTTTATTTAATCAATTCTGCCTTTTCTCATTGGACATTAAATGTGGGTCTTGGGCTTGGCATCATGGATAGTTGGATACTGCTCTAGCAATAAACAGATCTTGACACTCTTCTAGTATCACCATGCCTCCAGATTCTACTTGTTACCTTCAACCTTAATAGTTGGCTGGGTTGTTGCTAATAATAAATTAAGAGAGAGCCTGTTAATTAGCGTCATTAGTTTTTAGCTGATGTTCCTGTTTATCATTTATAGTTGATTATCGATCACAGTTGAATTACTTGAATATCCTTCTGTATTTTGTTTCATAGCTTTTGTATACATTTTAATTGTTTTTTTCTATATTTGGTATTCTTTTGTAGGTGGTCAGCATCCCTGATGACATTCTAAAAGTTAAACAAGAAGTCCAAGCTGAATTTTTTGGCGCAGATCCTACCTGGGGTCGAGCAGAAACCACTGTAAGCTCTAGTTTGTCCTCATCCTTATAATGCGTTTTGACTTTTGCCATTGTTCTACCAAGATGATTTACAAGCCTGACTTTTATTCTTTGGTTCAGAACATCATCTGTAAACCTCTTTCAAAGGATTATTACTATTAATTTTTCTTTACTTATTGAAATGTTTGGTTGACTACTAAGGATGTTCTTTCCTTCGCTCTCTCCAGTTGCCAACTCAGACTCAGAATCGTTATTCTGAACCAGACAACCGTGACTGGCGCAATCGCTCTGCTCAATTCCAGCCTCCAGCAGAGGAGAGGTCATGGGAGGCGATGAGAGACAGAGAATCTGGTGGGCGCTTTGATTCTAGGCAGCAAGATGTGAATCAATACAATAAGCAGGAGCAGCTGAACTTTCAGTTTTCAAGAGCACAAAATTCTTCCAACCAAGGGGTATTTTTTTCGGCTAATGTTCA
Source organism: Salvia hispanica (assembly GCF_029641045.1). Classification (NCBI taxonomy): domain Eukaryota; kingdom Viridiplantae; phylum Streptophyta; class Magnoliopsida; order Lamiales; family Lamiaceae; genus Salvia; species Salvia hispanica. Next base: position 12,340,333 of record NC_142695.1, read on the forward strand.
TAGCTTTGTGCTGTGTTCATCTCAACTTAAAATAGGTAGCATGTTCATATAATATTTCTTCCCATGGGTTCTTACAATTTACTCTATGGAACAGGTTGCACCTGCTCTAATTAAGGCTGAGGTGCCATGGTCCGCTCGGAGAGGAAGTCTTTCTGAGAAAGATCGTGTGTTGAAAACTGTCAAGGGGTATGTATTATTAATTTTTTTGTGTATTTTATGTGCCTCACCCCTCACTTCTAAGGCTCTAATCCGTATGGCCTATGTGTTATTGGGCTTTTGGACTTTCTGACTGAACATGTTGGATAGATTATTTTACCCACAGTTATTTTTTTGGTTGGAGGTGGCCTTGTTTGAATGATATTATGCTAATTTAAATATGTTTCTTGCAGCATACTTAATAAGTTGACACCTGAGAAATTTGATATTTTAAAGGGCCAATTGATTGACTCTGGAATCACAACAGCAGATATTTTGAAGGTATTTACATGCTTATGTAATACTCAAGTTTTGTATTCTCCCTCCCCATTTCTCATTTCTTCTTTTATTTATTGGTCTTATTTCTTACTTATGCTGTTTCCCTTTCCCTGGATCTGACATGGTCTTTTTATGCTTTTTGTAGGAAGTTATTTCTTTGATATTTGATAAGGCCATATTGGAGCCAACCTTTTGCCCCATGTATGCGTTGCTATGTTCAGATTTAAATGAAAAGCTTCCTCCGTTCCCATCGGATGAGCCTGGAGGGAAAGAAATCACGTTCAAGCGTGTACTCTTGAATAACTGCCAAGAGGCTTTTGAAGGTGCTGATAAGTTGAGGGAAGAGGTTCGGCAGATGACCGCTCCGGAACAAGAATCAGAGAGAAGAGATAAGGAACGGCTTATCAAAATCCGCACACTTGGGAACATCCGCCTTATCGGAGAACTTCTTAAGCAGAAGATGGTTCCAGAAAAGATTGTTCATCACATTGTTCAGGTTAATGCTCCTTTACTTTTCATCTATCTGCTGATAATTAGATGCTTTGTCTTTTTTTATGTGGGTAACTTATATTTGTTCCTTTATCATTGATGAGATGTCCTTGATTCTGAACAGGAACTATTAGGTCAAGATACCAAGAGTGTTCCGGAGGAGGAGAATGTTGAGGCCATATGTCATTTCTTCAAAACTATCGGCAAACAGCTTGATGAGAACCAAAAATCAAAGCGTATTAATGACATGTACTTCAATCGCTTAAAAGATTTGGCTACAAACCCTCAGCTGGCTGTAAGACTCAGGTTCATGGTCCGTGATGTTCTTGATCTGCGTGCCAATAACTGGGTTCCAAGGAGAGAAGAGGTAAAATTCATAGCTTATGACTGTGTCTTTATACTTCATTAATTTATTTCCCAAATTAATTTTGTAATTCTCTTTGCTGATTTACCAGGTAAAAGCTAAGACCATCAATGAGATCCACTCGGAAGCAGAGAAAAATCTGGGGTTGCGTCCAGGTGCTACTGCTGGCATTAGGAATAGTCGAGCAAATGCTTCTGGGGCTCAAGGAAGTATTAGTCCTGGTGGTTTCCCAATGAATCGTCCTGGTACAGGTGGTATGATGCCTGGGATGCCGGGAGCGAGGAAGATGCCTGGGATGCCTGGAATAGATAATGACAATTGGGAAGTTCCTAGATCCCGAACTATGCCAAGAGGTGATGCTTCTAATGTTCATACCGGGCGTGGTCAGTCTCCGCTTATAGCCAAGTCGCCTTCAGTGAACCAGAGACTTCTACCTCAGGGTGGTGGTGGTTTCATGAGCGGTAGGAGTAGTGCCCTCTTGCAGGGCAGCGGGCCATCACCTGGAGGATATGCTGCAGTGCAGAAGCCTGAAGTTGCTACTCCGTCTAGGCAGCCTCCAGCTCCCTCCGTTACTCCAGTTACTGAAAAACCATCAGCTCCAACTACAAAATCAAATCTCGGTGAGCTTAAGAGGAAGACAGCATCATTACTAGAGGAATACTTCAGTGTCAGACTTTTGGACGAGGCATTGCAGTGCGTTGAAGAATTGAAGTCCCCTGCCTATCACCCTGAGGTTGTCAAAGAGGCGATCTCACTTGGTTTGGAGAAGAGCCCACCTTGTGTTGAACCTACTGGGAAACTCCTAGAGTACTTGTGTGCAAAAAAGGTCCTTGATTCAAAGGATGTAGCTACTGGCTGCCTCCTATATGCTGCGTCACTTGATGATCTCGCCATTGATTTTCCAAAAGCGCCTGCCAATTTTGGCGAGATCATTGGTGCCCTAGTTGTGGCCGGATACTTGGACTTCAAGGTAGTAAGAGACATTCTGGCAAAGGTGGGTGATGACTATTACAAGAAGGCCGTATTTACTGCTGTTATCAAGACCGTTGGCGACAGCCCTTCTGGGAAGAAGTTGCTTGATTCTCAGGCTTCTGATGTGACAGCATGTGAGAGCCAATTTTAGAGCTCGCTCGTTGTTGTAAGAGCCATTCACTTCTAATCGCTCCATGGAGGGAGGCTACGTTGTTACTGTGGTGGAGCTGCTTGAAGCAGGTGATGTTGGTGCCTTGTATATTATACTTGATTGAAGTGTCGTGTTACAGTGTTCATTAAAAGATGATGAAATGAACAAAAACGATAAGAAAAAAAATGTAAACAGCAAATTTTGTTTCTGGGGTGGCCTAAGGGATGATGCCAGGGTTACTCCAACTTGTTTTTATTTTTTTGTATTTATTTAGTTTTTAATTTATTATTTGTCGACCTATTAAATTTCGTCGGATTTGTGAGTCATTGATACTGTGCAAAGAAAAAAAAGGAAATATGTCACGATATATTTGTTTTGTTGATGTATCTGGAGCCTCTTTGTTTGTCTGGTTGATTTTTTTAACTTCAAAGAGATTGTTGTTGTAGAACTCAAAATTGTTGGGATAATCTAGTGAGATTTGTTACATACTACTGTTCTGTTTCATTCTAGAATATATCCTTAATGCATGTTGCCTTATGATTTTTCAATCAATCTTTCTCCATTTTACTTACCGCGATCATGTGCTCGTCAGCTGTTTAAAAAAAACATAACGTAAAATTGATAGAGTAAAATGTGATATAGAAAAAATTGGTTATAGTATTATTATTGGAGATAAAATTCACCCCGAGAGTTATCAAATATTTAAACTAATTCATTTTTATGGGCATTTCAAATGGAAAAGAGCATCATATTTGTAGTCGCAGATCTAATAAAATTCAGCTTGGAAATAAGATTTTTCTAGGAAATAAATGCATCTAGATACTACAACTTCAACAGTGTAACGACTATTCCCGCTCTTCTCACTTTAATTTATATTGTTCACTATTTTAGTTGTAAAACTAAAATACAGTGAAAAATACTCCTTTCGAATTGCCTTATTTTTGTAAGTGGACAGCTGATATTAGAGTGGAGCCTCCTAAGAGTACAATCAACCTAAGGTTATGCCCAAGGAGCTCTGCCTCATGAACTAATGTGGTAAAACAGTATTTGGAATGACTTCCCAGCCTTGGGTTTGGACAAATTCGTCCATCTTAAGTCGTCGACGATCGTAGTTGTAGAAAATATAGTTGGAATTCATTGCTCGTAACTCGTAAATGAATATGAAAGAGATAGAGAGTGAACGAGGAACGAAATATAAAGTTATGAAGTGTATGTAACCATTGCTCATGCTCGTCGTTCCACCATTTCTCGCCGCCTCACAATGGAGAGCTCCGCTCGCCAAGAGCCACCTTATGTTGTCGATGCTCTAAGGTAGCACTTTTTTATCCATAAATATATACTCCCTCTGTCCACGATTAAATGTCTATATTTCACCAGCACGGATTTTAAGAAATTGTTTAATTGTATAAAGTAAGATGAGTAAAAAAGTTAATGGAATGTGACATCTACTTTTATATATTGGTTTTATAATAAAATGTAAGCGAATGAGTTAATGGTTGTTATGGTCCATTTTCCAAAAATATTATAAAAGTCAAATGGGTTATTTATTGGAGAACGTATGATAATAGAAAAATAGGACATTTAATGACAGACGGACGGAGTATAAAAAGGAGTGGAAGCCCATTGGCCCAATCGCTTAACTCCATTCTTCTTGATTCCCTCTCTTAAATATCCAGATTTAAATATCAGCGGTAATTCCCTCGCTCCATCAAATTCTTCAAGCTAACTAATGGAAAACTCATCAATAGAGTTGGATCCATCTCTCAAACTTGCTATAGCAATGGCCCTAGCTCATTCCCGGCGCCGACAGGGACTTCTTCCCTCCGCCACTACTACATCTTCTCACCACGACGATTCTCGAGCGAAATCCGGTGACAATTCCGAGGCTGATGCGATCAAATGGAAAAATAAGGTTTCGTACTCTCACATGTCTCTTGTTTATCGTGCTCGTGTGCATCAGCTGAATTGATTTAGATTTATTTTTGGAATTTGGACATTTTAGGCCAAACAGAGGAAAGGAGAAATTCTTAAGCTGAAAGAAGATCTGAAGATTGCGGAAGGCGAGTTCCATTTCCTCTTGATTCTCCGTTAATTCTGCATAATATTTTTAAAATTAACTAGCATACCTTACTTCTACATGTTCGTGTTAATGTGAAAATCTGTATGAAGTCATATAACAGGATTCATCTCCTCGGATTTGAGCTAACTCTTGCTGGTTTTTTCTCATGTTATTTGCTGATTTTTCACATCAGAAGGGATGCAACATGATCTATTTCCCCAAAACATTTCGTGCAAATGCTATTTCTATGATAACTTGGGGCAGCTAAGTCCTAGTCACGGATCCTACCAGGACAGAATTAATGATGTGTTTCACCGTCGATTTCTCAGACAAGGTACTCTTAAGTTCTAGATCGTTCAGTTTCACAGGTCTCCTTCTTTTTTAACATTCAATGATCTTGGTTAATCACAGTGAGATTAGCTGAGAGGAAGAAGAGAAGACATAATGGCTTGTTGCTGCAATCTTATATATCAGGTAAAGCTGCATTACGGTTCGAAAAGTCTATGAAAGAATAAGATTTTGTGTTTTTATAGTGTCAGGATAAATGATTGTTCAGTTTCCAGCTTTTCTGATGGCAGTTGCATGATGTTTTTTCTGTTTTGTGAGATGAACTCTAGCAAGAGGAGCATATGCACGCGACTTCATAAGTATGCACAGAAATTAACAAGATTTTGTTAAGTATGTGAAGATTTCATGGTTTCATGCATGTTGTTTATTACCTGTTGCTTTCTTCCTTGTAAAAATTGGAGTCCAAGAGGCAAGAGTTATAAAATAAAGGGAGATTAAACCAATGAGAGACGTTCCTATTGCCACTTCATTGCTTCATAGCTGCTATTGGTATATAATGCTTCTTATTGGTCACAGACAGGGCTGTTGAAAATGAATTGGAGCAATTGAAAGCTTCAGTTGATTTTCTCGTGGAGCTTTGTGAGACTTCCTCTGCTACCGGAGTGCGTGGGACAACCTTGATCACAATTTATTAAGTGCTTGATCACAATTTATTAAGTTCGTGAACTCATAATTTTTGCAGGCAGAGGAATCTAATTTCAAAAATTGGTCGCACCAGGCTGCTGACTTTATTCTTGGTATGCCAAATCAAGATGAATCTCAATTCTGCTGCTGTAAAGTTTATAACATATTTTTTATAAATGCAAATTAGGCGACCAGTCATTTAACCTTGGTTTATTAATTAATAACCATGGTTGAAATCTCATCAGAATATTGCTTTCGGTGTCGATGTGTTGGAAAAATCATAAAGGATAATATTTGGCATGTGAACTGCTGCTTAACAAACACTAGTACGATTTTGTATTGAAACAACCTTCTGATCATCCCTTAGTTATTTTGAATGACTACACTTCTCATTTTCTTTTGATCCTGTAGCAGTACCAACTCAAAATATCCTTTATTAATGAGTTTATCTTCTCATGGTAGGAAATTCATTTTTTACAGTATACTAACTTAACTTACTAGATGATTTCTTGAAGCTGCATTGAAGGATTTGTCACTTGGTGAAAAGTTGGATGAAACCACGAAAAGCATTGTGAGTTGTTTGATCATGCGGCTGATGCAAATGATGTGTAAGGGATCACAAAATGATGGTAAGCTGTTGGTTGATCATGGTAATATTGAATTATTTCTGCTCACCATCCTTAGCATCATTTCAGTTTTATCAAATTATCTTGATGAATTTTTACTTTACCTTTCCAGAATCAGTTCCCTATAGTTTCAGGATCTATATTCAACATTTGATGCGAAAACTTGGAAGCGACCCCTATATCGGTCAACACATTGTTCTTGCAGTTTCTCAGAGGATTTCTATGGCTGCGGAAACTTTACTCTTTATGGATCCATTTGACAATGCCTTTCCGAAAATGCATAGTTCCATTTATCTACTGTGAGTCTAAATTAACAATCTTCAAGTCGAGATTTTATAATTGTATTAAACTGGGCAGCTGTGATCCATATATTTGACAAAGGCCATAATAGTTATAAATTTATGTTGCACTAAACTAATTAATGTTTATGGCAGGATTCAGCTAATCGAGTTTCTGATTTCAGACTACTTACTCTCTTGGTCAATCAGGAGAGACTTGGATTCAAGTATGTGCAATTACTTGTTTTAATTAGCTATTGCGATGCAGAACTATTCTTATGACTGGATTGTATATACAGAGCTTCTGGAAGACTGGGTGATATCTGTTTTTCGTGCTGGAAAAGCTTTGGAGCTCTTGGAGAATAGGAATGCAGTATACATACTTTACATGGATCGTGTGACCGGAGAGCTGACCAGACTTCTTGGTCGGGATCCCTTTCCCCAGATGCTCAAACCAGACACTCTTGGTAGATTGTTTGGTTGACGTAAGTCAACTAAACTTTACATTTTTAATCTTGATGAAAATATTTTGATGATTATACTGATAAGATGCAACTGCAGTGGGTCAATTTTGGCTACTTAGGAAAGAAATCCAAAACCCCCACCATCATGTTAAATTATTTCCATTATCAGTATAGGCCCACGTTTGCTTAATTTCTTGAACTCTATCCACATCCACCAACTCCACCACAAGATCCTTCCATATTACACTCATTCAAAAATATTTTTGCATCTTATCGGTAGTATGAAGAGAATGAAACGTGCAATCTCTCTTGTGATAGTAGTAATATTGGTGGCATCTGATTTTCCTCTGACGACGTCGACTGCTCATGACATGAGCTCTGTTGGCCCATATTTGCAACAGGAGAGCAAAGAGGCATTGCCGCTGCTGCTGAGGTCGAGAAAGATGGTTGTTGTAAACAAGAGGAGGGTTCGCGCCACCCTCCCACGTGGTGGCGCCCGTGGAAGTTCCTCGTTTCGCGCTAGCCCGTCTTTTCTGCTTCAAATTTGTTTTGTTCTCGTTTTCTCTATGTTTTTTGCTCTCTTCACTTTATAGGAAGATACAGGTTGTGACATATATGTGGATCTTGAATTCTCGTTGATATCTCGGTATTTCTGTCAAATTTTGGTTCGTTGCAATAACCATTTATTTTGTGTTTTCTGACTATTTTGATTTCTCCACTTTAACTTTTATATATTAATTTTAATTTTAAACAAAAGACATTTTTTCATATATAAATGGGGAGTAAAATTTTGTGGCTGTCTTAATGATGACTATTGCACAAAAGAATAAATGATACTGTAATCAATCAACACATTAGATAATAAACTATACTCCTATTAATAAAGGTTGAAATACGTAATTCAACTTATTCCTTTTAGATGACAAATTTTCCTCATTCTCTAATTTGATTCTTCCTACATCGAGTATTGGCAACCAATTGAATATGAACATATTGGTGGTAAAGCCGGATAGCATGAACGCATTAACGTTAAAAGCTTGATACTATTCGATAATCGATTTATATAGTTCATTCAATATCTATATTTGTTCGAATAGTTAAGATGATGGCATTCAGTGCAACATTCTTGTGGTAATCAGTGAAGATGCGTTTGCTTTCACAAACTCCAATTGATTCTCTCCACCTTGGTTTAGTTATTAGTAAACTTATTTGTTTACTTTAACAAGCTTTTATTCTCATGCATTTTAAAGTAGATAACATGGCAAGTGCTACAATTGCATGTGTCCTTTATTCTTCATCCAACATTCATTACTTTTCCTTTTTTCTATATATATCAATATCAATGTCTATAGCAATAGCATCAACCATTCAAGAACATGAAGATGCAATCACTTTTGTTCATCTTCTTCTTAGCCATTGCTTTGGTGGGGTGCATTTCCACTGAAACAGGTTATTATGCTTTTCGTACATTATTTCCTTTGTTCGTCTGATAGAAATTCATGGGTTCCATCCTAAAATCAATTAGTGATAAGGAGGAGGGGTCCATGAGACATATACAATAATTTCAGTTCTCTTTGTACACCAATATGAGATAGTTATAATATATGTTCTATTTTTTAGTTTCAATTGTCAACATCGTCTACGTTGCTAAACTGCTTCACCAGATGTAGATATGAAACCAATTTCCAAAAACGAGAAACAGCAGACGAGCGCGGAAGCTGTCGTTCATGATCGCAGAGGAGCTAACGGAGGCTCGGATCTTACGAAAAAGCCTTCGCAAACCAAGAGTATTGGAGCCGCTGATTTACCTGTTATCAGTTTCTGTGTTTCTATGTTTTTGACTAGCTTCTTCATGCTTCAAATTTGACTCTCATCTTCTTCTGTTTTTTACTCAACTTGTAATGACTGATTCACTCTTTACTGTGGAATTGATGAAATTGATGAAATCCCACATTAAAAATTTCAACCTTTACTGTGGATTTAATGACCAATCCTAACAATTATAGCAGTTGCGTGCAGAATACACGACAATAATTTAGAGCATGTTCATTTCATTCAATTGGTTTACAGAATATGTATGCTTTATAAATCTTGATTTAGTTATTTCTACACCAACTTATTAAAACACAATCCACTTATTAATTAAGTTTTCTGTTTATAGGGTGAATCCACTTGTGTGGGAATAGAGAGGAGAATAAGAAATCATATAAATTAGAGGCATTCATGTTTTTGCCAAAGAGTATAAATGTGGGCCTGAACCCACTTTTATTCATTTTTTATTCCATATTCTTCCGCAAGAGCACAACAACCACATTCATGCTCTTCCACAAAAGCATGCTCAAGGATCTCACCATATTATTATTTAATTTAAGTACTTCAATTACTAAAAACATTTCCACAATATTAAAATGCATTAAAATTACCCGAAATACTACTACAATTTACTAAAAAATTAAAAATTACATAATTAAAATCCTAAAAATTGAGATTGAGAGAGTTGTTTGGTATACTGTGATTTTTTATGTTGAAATGAAGATATTTATAGATGAAATTGTGAATTTTGGGATAAAAATAATGAAAAATAAATTAATAGTGCGGAAAAATGGATATATTTTATTGGGAAGTGAGAAAATATTTTTTTATTAAATCTGAATTTTTCAGATCTTTTTGAATTAAAAAACAAAAAAAAAATGATAAACCAACGGCCAAGAGCAGGGTCGTGCCGTCGGCAAGAGCACAACGATGAGCGCGGCTCTTGCCATGAAGTCGGTACGGCGAGTGCTCTTGCATAAGAGCACCGATGCAGGTGCTCTAAAGAGGAAATTGATTAAAGATTATGAAAAATCAAATCAAGAAGATATCTGTGAAATTAGAATATATTTTCCATGTATATCTACAATTAACCATTTTGAGAAATTCGTTCAAGTTTAATACTCCTTTTGTTTCTTTATAGTTAAGACATTTTTCTTGCATAGAGTTTAAGAAAAAATGTTTAGTGTGTTAAGTGGGTAGGTAAAAAAAATATAAAGAAAGAAAAAGAAAAAAAATAAAGAGAATAAAATAGAATATAAAATAGAGAGAATGGAGTTGTAAAGAAAAAGTGAGTTAATTATCACCATCTCTGGATATGACAAAACTATAAAGGAAATTCTCAAGTTACTCAATTATAAAGGAAATTCTCAAATTACTCAACTATGAAGGAACAGAGGGAATACAATGTAGTCAATAAAGTATTTTGTTTCTTTTATTTTCCGCATTTCAATTTTATTTGGCATTTTGATGCCAAATTCACCAGGTCGGATCTCTCTATGTATCATCGACCTCTTTTCACCCGACCAGATGGTTTTAAGGATAATCCTACCCGTAGGGTTGGCAAATCGTGCAGATTGGGTCGTTATCGGTTCAACCTGATAACGTTGGCCCGATAACGATCCAACCCAATAAGGCCTAACCCGAACCCGACCTGTTAAGGGAACTGTAAATCCAAACACGAACCCGACCTGCTACCTTCAAATTCGAACACGACCCGCACCCGACATGAACCCGTTAACGACACGATATAATACGGGTTTATCCGATACGATAACCACCCGAACCTGATATCACACGATTAAAACTTGATATTACACGATTAAACCTTATTTTTCAACCTAATTTACACAATTAAAATCCACTTTATACCGTGTAAACCTTAATTTACAAGAATTAAAAAAACAATAAAGTAAAATATAATTTTTTAAATAATACTCTCTTCATCCCCGATTAAGAGTCACACTTTTCTATTTCGGTTCGTCCCCAATTAAGAGTCACACTTTATTTTTACCATAAATAGTAAGTAGGTCTCACATTCCACTAACTCAATTCACTCACATTTTATTATAAAACCAATATATAAATTGGGTCGCACATTCCACTAACTTTTTCAACCAACTTTTTTTTATATTTCTTAAAATCCGTGTCCGGTCAAAGTGTGACTCCTAATCGGGGATGGAGGGAGTAATAAAAATAATAATATTATCTTAATGGGTTATCCGTATCCAACCCGAACCCAACCCGAAATTATCGGGTTCTTAATAGGTCAACCCGATAAGGACATGAACTAATAAGGCTTGATGAAAATCCAATAATTTCGTGTGGATTCGTGTCGTGTCGAAAATTACTAGCCCTACCTACCCGGGCAGGTTGCACCCTCTGGATTGTTGCTCGATTCCACTCGGTTGTTGGATGGTTTTAAAGACCAATCCTAGTGGACTATGTCTCTTTGTATGTACTTATGCCCTCTTCTACCCGGCTGAGTCCACTTTCATAGAAGCGCTACTCCATCCTTTTTCTTAGTTCGTTCTTGCTTCTTCTGTTCAGCTTTAGTTTTTGGCCCCGAAATTACACCAAAATAAATTTACATTTAACCTTAAAATGCATGAAGCAAGATAATGATTTGATTTACATCAAGATGATCATAAGGTTGAATAACTTTTTTATGCTCATGCAACATAAAATCAAACGATGCGAGTTTAAGTGTTATTAGTAGCCATCCACATTACCATTTAACGCATAAACACATAATTGATATGCTGACATTTTAGGATAACGAGTGCCTCTTCCTTAAGTCAGAAATTTTTTTTTACTTTTTTTTACAAAATTCTATCTCTCCTCCCCTTTGATGCAACTAGTATTACACTCTGTGCTATACACAAACTAAAATAAATTTAAAATATTAATTTCAGGATACATATTAATTAAATAAAATTAAAAACAACATCATTATGTAATTTAAACAAAAAAGTACATAAAAATATAGAGGGAATATCATTTTTGGTCCACGAACTTTGCCAAAGTATCATTTTAGGTCCGTGAACTTTGAAAATATCATTTCAGGTCCATCAATTATGAGTTAATATCATTTGAAATACTTTTTTACTATTTCCAAGTTTTTTTGGACAAAAATACCCTTGATACCTTAAAGGGTATATATTTTTAATAAACTTATCCTATACTCATATTTTTTTATAAATATCTTTACTATATATTTTTGATGAATTTTCTAAATATAATTTGACCTTCAATATTATCACTTAATTTTGTGACATGCAAGAAAAGATCCTTATTCAATTTTTTATTATTGAAGAAAAGTTCTTTATTCTATTTTAAAATTCTTTAATATAAAAAATTGAAGAAAAGCAATTTTACTTGCATGTCACATAATTAAATGATAATATTGAAGGTCAAATTATATTTAGAAAATTCATCAAAAATATATTGTAAAGATATTTATAAAAAATATGAGTATATGATAAGTTTATTAAAAATATATACCTTTAAGTTATCGAGGGTATTTTTGTCCTATAAAACTTGGAAGTAGTTAAAAAGTACTTCAAATGATATTAACTCATAGTTGATGGACCTGAAATGATATTTTCAAAATTCACGGACTTAAAATGATACTTTGACAAAATTCGTAGACTAAAAAAGATGTTCCCTTAAAAATATAAACTAATAAAAATCTAATAGAAGAGGACACACTTCAAGAGCGAGGATTTCAATCCAAGTATCATTTCCCTCTTCTTGCCTAGTCTTGACTTTTAGACTTGACGATGAAACAACTAATCACTAATTATTATATTCCAATATTAAATCATAAGAGATAAGACCTTATAATATACTCCCTCCGCTTCATAATAATAAAGTTATTTTAGTATAGTACTTTCCATAGTAATAGAGTCATTTTCCTTTTTAGAAAAAGTCAACACATTTTTCCACACCTACTTTACTCTCTCTTACTTTTTTCTCTCTTCATCTCTCTACCTTTTTTATTTTTCACTTTATTCTCCCTTTACTTAACTCACCTAACAAAATTTTTTTCTTAATCTCCGTGCCGAAAAGAAACGCCTCCATTACTATGGAACGGATAGAGTAATAAAGAGTTGAACAAAAGAGGAATCACCCATAAATTTTAGAAAATTTATTTATACACTACATTACATGTAGAATTAAACGAACATTATTAAAGTTCTCTGTCGATAAAATAGACCCACTCACGTCTTCTATAAAATATTCTGGAATCAATTTTCAAACTTTAAATGAATCCACGAATATGATTTTATTATTCAATTGTGATATTTTTAAAGAATCGTTTTTGTTTCCCTATAATCTATCCTTATTATTAATCCATGAATATGATTTTATAATTCAATTGGATCATTTTTTAATAATCGTTTTTTTTTGTTTCCACAAACACGATTTGTGACCAAATTTTAAAGAATGGTACTACTAGTATTTTGTTTGTAAATTTAAAATTTAACACAAATTTGAATTTTATATTTATAAGGACAAATTTAACTAATTTATACTCCCTCCGTCCACAAACAATAGATTTATTGTTGTTTGTTATGCGTTTTAATTTAGAATTGGTAAAGTAAGAGAAATGAGGAGAAAATGTAGGTAAAGTAAGAGAAATAGGGAGAAAAAGTGAGTAAAGTATGAAAGAGGAAAGAAAAAGTGAGAAAAATATGAGAGATAGTATATATTAAATATAGAGCACAATATGTACTAATTTATCCATAATTATAGAACTGATTGTAGTTGAAATCATCTTTACTAAATATAGCTCAAGATATAATATACTCCATAATTGAAAAACTATATCGATATTATGTCTAAAATAATTAAGGAAAATTTTTTAGAGACATAATGTCTCCAAGCCATAATGTCATAATGGGGATATAATAGTAATTTTTACCATATATTTAGTTTTTTATTATTTTTACATTTTGTATATAGAAAATGTTTTAGAGACATAATGTCACCAAGCCATAACATCATCATGGGGATATAATAGTAATTTTCACCATATATTTAGTTTTTTATTATTTTTGCATTTTGTATATATACCTTGTTGCCCCTAAACCATTAATAAGGAGTATTAAATGAGGTCATGAGTTAGAATACGAAATATATGTTGACAGTATATTCACGCAAAGTTGGGTAAATCTTATGATAATTAAATCTTTAAATTTATAAGAAAAAGTATATTGAATACCTAAAAATTTTCTAATGTGTAAGAATTAATAGTACGAAAAAGTTTAATAATTTCACTATTATACAAATACAAAATTTATGGAGTACTACTTTTTCTTTTGGTCAAGTTTATTTTGGTTAATATTAATATTATTTTTATTTATAAAAATTTATTCTCAATTTATTTTCCTCTCCTACTTTATCTATTAATATTTAGATTTCAAACCTCATAAAAAAATAGATTTTTTAACTAATTTGTTTAATACTAAAGCTATAAAGTTAATAATTTATTTTTCTTTCTAAAATATCAAAGTTCTTAGGTCAATTTAGTTATAGCATGGAAGAAGTTAAATATTTATATATGCAATAATACTAATTGAGTTTACGGTTTGATTTTGTTTTAATTTAAATTATTTTCCTTTCAATTTAAATTTTTATATATGCAATATTAATTTCTATAAATTCTTAAATTTTGGAATGGTATGGTCACTTTAATAAAAATAATCTCATATTCTTAACTCATATATTTATTATTTAAGACTATATATCTAATATCTTCTCTTTTTATTTTGAGAATATTATAGCTTTTAACTCAATCCATATATCATGCAATAAATTAAAATTTGATGCTTCTAATTAACAATTTCTAATATTAATTATTTAAATTCTTGATCTTTGAAACATTACATCGAATCTTATAAAAAAAACTAATTATATATTTTAAACTCATCTATTTTATACATTAAAACTATAAAATTAATATGTTCTCTTTTTCTTTCTAAGATACTAGAGTTCCTATCTTAGTTCATTATAACATGCAACATATTAAAATATTAGTATTATATTGTAAATAAAAACTGTTAATTTACTGTTTTGATTTTTAGGATTTCATAGTTTTTAATTTAATTCTTCACTTTCCAAAATTATAATTTCTTTAAATTCTTATTTTAGTACGTTACATTAAACTTTGTTCCAAAAGAAACTAACTTTAAAATTAAAATTAGTTGATGTTTGTTTATTGAAAATTAAGATATGAATTTGGTATTCCTAACTCAAAACTAAAAATTAACATTACAATTTTCAAAACAAAACTTTTAAATAAAAGAAGACGTTTTACACTTTTGCTTTCATAAGCTAAAAAAACCACTTTTATATATACTTAGATTAAATATATAAACATGATGCTAGTTATTACTATTTACTAACCTTTGTTTTAATATCAGATCTTATAATCGGATTAATTTTTTTAAATCTATCTTGGTAATTTATAAATACAAATCTTGTTCAATATTCAAAGAAGTGAATATGTATAATGAGTAGTATTCAATGGTTCAAATCTATCTTTAAATAGCACTCCTAGGGTAAATTAATCAAAGTAAGAATTAAACTTATGGCATAGAAACATAGGGGTATTATGGCATACAGACATTATGTCTCTAAATCACTGCTCATTAATTAAATCCATCAATCCAAAATATTATCAATACTAAATCAATATATGGTAAATATCCCATAAATTCAGCCCTCAAAATAAGCTGCCAAGATTACAATTTTATACGTAATCTTTTTACAATAATGTTTTGGAGACATAATGTCTAAGACATAATGAGGTTAAAGTAGTCATTTTAGATTGTTTT
Source organism: Salvia hispanica (assembly GCF_029641045.1). Classification (NCBI taxonomy): domain Eukaryota; kingdom Viridiplantae; phylum Streptophyta; class Magnoliopsida; order Lamiales; family Lamiaceae; genus Salvia; species Salvia hispanica. The sequence continues at coordinate 12,355,833 of NC_142695.1, forward strand.
ATATTTTTATTTAAATAAATGTTTTGTACATATACCATACTACCCTTGTGCATATAAAAATATTTATTTATATTTAAGAATTACTTGCTTAGGAAAGTTGTGTGCATTTATATGGATGACATGATTTAAGCAAATATTCTCTCTAATCATCTCACCATAATCTTCAATCTCTCTAATATCGGTTGCATCATATATTGGATTTAATTTTATACTCCACTATTTTGTTTAGGAAGAAGTCCACAATCTCACCATTTTTTTCTAGCTCCAAAATTCCACTTGATTTAATTCTACTAACATGAGTCACGAAGACTTGGAAATACATGCCATAAATTTTTTGAATTATTCATTCTAACTTCAATCACGAATTTTTTTAAAAAATTTAATCTAATATAATGAATTTAAACTTTATTTTAAATAATACATTACACAATTAACTTTTTTAAATTCTAAACTTATAGGTACTTAATAGATTTGATACTCAATCTTAATTATATTATTACAAAACATTATTGAATCTAGAATTTATAATTATAAAATTAATAAATCAATTTAATTGCTTGAGTTCTTATAACATCAAATAAAGATTCGAAATTTATACATGCTTTATTTTATTAATGGACAAAATGTTAGGGAACAACAATTTAAATTTGTATACTAGAATTAAATTGTTACATGGTGTCAAAATAATGTGTTTTAGAATTTTAGAATTTAGAATTTTAAACATTATTATAGAAAAAAAAAAGTTGGCGTGGGTGACTATTACTATTTCGTTGAACAATGACACTAAGAAATTAAGTATGTATATACATGCAATCATTTTTATGATTCAGAATTTTAGTAATTATTTAATACTAATAAAATAATTTGACGCAAATGACTATTATCCTTTCATTAGATGACACATGTAGAAATTAAATATATAACATATGTATACTACTGGAGTACTATTTTAGAATTTAGAATTTTAAACATTATTATAGAAAAAAAAAAGTTGATGTGGGTGACTATTACTATTTCGTTGAACAATGACACTAAGAAATTAAGTAGTATGTATATGCATGCGATCATTTTTATGATTCAGAATTTTAGGAATTATTTAATACTAATAAAATAATTTGACGCAAATTACTATTATCCTTTCATTAGATGATACAAGTAGAAATTAACTATATAACGTATGTATACTACTGGAGTACTGTTTTCCAATTTAGAATTTTAAACTTTATTATATAAAAAGATAAAAGTTGATGTGAGTGACTATTACTATTTCGTTGAAAAATGACTCTAAGAAATTAAGTATGTATATGATGCAATCATTTTTATGATTCAAAATTTTAGTAATTATTTAATACTAATAAAATAATTTGACGCAAATGACTATTATCCTTTCATTAGATGATACAAGTAGAAATTTCATATATAATATATGTATACTAACTATTACTATTTCGTTGGATGAAAACAATTAAACATATTTATGTACGTATATACTTTTTACAATCTAGAACTTTAATTATTATTTAATAATAAAATAATTGGATGTGAATAAATATTTTTGTTTTGTTAGAGGATAATATTAAGAAATTAAGTATTCCTATATGACTATTAGATGATTGAATTAAAATGTTTTTATATAATGCAAATTTTGTAGAAAGTCAATTTATGATATGGAGTATCCTTACTAAATTATTGGCTAGCGCTTAGAATCAGAAAATAATGGTAATTGCAAAATTAGTGCATTGATTTGAAATGTTCAAATCTTTACGATACTAGTGAATTAATTTGACAAGTGCATTAGTTTGAAAATAAGGGTATATTAGTCCATATTATAATTTGGCTTATGTCAAATTGACATAGGGGTATTATGTCTTGGAGACATTATGTCTCTAAATCATCACTCATCTTTTTATTTCCTAAACTCATTGGCTATATCAAATTTCAAGTATAAGGAATATAAGGAACCTTCCTCTATATTTTCTGTTTTCTACTGCCGGAAAACACGATTGCCGCCTAACCATCGTCATGCTGCGACTCCTTTCACCATACACAATTTGAAGAAGAAGGTTGAAGCTCATTCTTGTTTATGGGTAGTGCAACCTATCATATATTTATAGGGTAAATAAAAATATTCAAAACCCTTTCACTTCCCCACTTACATGATAATAATCCTATAAAACTTTTCGCTTCTCCAAATTTATAACATCAAATATGGATTGTAAGTTTGTAACTTATAGACATTTACTCAATTTATTAATATTAGAGCTTTCTTTCTAGTCTTCTTATTTTGCAATATTTTTTACATTTAATGAGAGATGTGAAATTGCCGTTGAGATGTACAGATTTATGTAAAAAAAATGTTGAAATTAAATTACAATTTTTAATTTACAATGGCAGTCTTTAAAATATCCCCAAAAACTCCTTTTTTATATGTGTATGGATAGATTTACTTCTGAGATTCATAAAAATTTCCCTACTGGCACTCCGATCACCCTTGAAATTAAAAAAAAAATTCTCTATGATCTTTGCGTGTCTTCTTCTACCCAACTTTTTTTAGAACAAATCATGTGTAAAACCGTTACTCGTCTATGTAAATATCAAAACCAGTGCTAGTGCAAACTTGACTAACTAATTCTTGAGGTGGACATGGAAGGTTTGAGAAAAATGATCAACGATGTAATCTCGAAATTTTTAGAAATAGACTGCAACGTATAGAGCAGAAAATAATTGAATAGGTAACTATGAAGATAAACATGGTAGGCATAAAGATATCGTGAATCTTAGAATATAAAGCTTTTACGAGAGGGTAGAGAATTTTACAAAAAAAAATAAAATAAAAAGAGATTTAAAGGAAGAAGCACCCATTGTCCATCAACAAACAAATCAGCTCTTATATTCTTGAAAATTTCAATTGAAAAAAACTAAAATTATAATGCTCCATCGATCCCATAATAAATATCACACTTCCTTTTTAGTTTGTCCCAAAAAAATATTACATTTTCTTTTATGATAAAAGCTCATTCCCACATTAATATAAATATATTAGTATTTTCTATCTATTATAGGTATAATTTTAAATTTTAAATAATGAGAAAACAAAATTTAAGTGGTCAAAACAAAATTTAAAGCGCGAGTCGGTTGATTTCCGGTCGGCCTCAGTATTTAATTGAATTTTAAAACCCTAATTAATTCAAAATTTCCAAATTCGTGGTTAATGGCGTCCGATTACGGCGCTCATTCTACTCACATTCTTCACTCCCACACAGTATCGCAACCACAGTGTTTTGGTCAGAATTCTATCCCAATTTCTTTTTTTCTTTTCTCAAAATATACTTGTAGTAATAGTTATTGAAGAATGTCAATTCTTTGCTGTGTTTATCATGATCACGCTTCAACTCTTGGAATGTCTCTTTCTTTTTTCTTCAATTCAAAAATGGTTAAATATTGAATCTTGCTATCATGCTTTTAAACATCACATCTCCAATTCGTAGTTTGTTGTTTGCATTTCATATTCTTGTGATAAATCCTATTCTATCTCTAGTAAAACAGAGATCTTGCTTGTAATTTATGGTGTCTACGATTTCCTGATATTTTATAATTTCTTGCTGGTGTTTAATTTGTTTTAGATGGATACGAACTAGGAAGGGTGCATCATCACCATTTGCAGCATGATCAACAAGGTCTAAGTGCTCAACCTCAATTTCATATTCACCCACATCCTTTATCTTCAGCTCAGTCCCATGACTTGCACGGGGTGATACAGAGAGAAATTGAGGAGGAGAGGTTTAGACATGAGATAATCATGTACAAGATCCTTACAAGGCGTGCCTTGGAGGCTGAGGTAAGGAGGGATCTGCTGATGGTTGAAACCTTTCTTAGGAGAGGACACAATGTGGCTCCACTGGCAGAGACGATGACTGAGGAGAGGTTTCTTGGTGAAAGTAGTATGTTGCTCACGCAGAGGCACATATTGAACGACGTGTGTGAGGGTGGACGCTCTGGATCCTTACCGTTTCAGAGAGCATCAATTGATGAGAGAATGGGAAGAGACTCAATGGTCAAATGTGTCTCAGAGGGCAGCAACAAAAAGAAGGAAATAATTTTAGAGGTCAGTATGCCATTCCCTGAGTTTGATTGAGGTGTCTCTCTCTGCTTTTAATTTTGATTGTTGTGTTTGTAGAGCCTTCAACTTTAATCAAACTTTTATGATTTGGATTATTTATACTGGGTTGAAAATGGTTACTTTTGTGTAAAATGCAACGCAATCTAAATTTGTTCTCAAAGTATTTTGATTGCATAGTTTAGTGGTTTTTTGTGTAAAATGCAACGCAATCTAAATCCTAGGCTGTGATATAACTTGGAGCTTGAACTTAGGTGATATATGTTCTGGTGTAGGAATTATCTAGTCCCTGGTTCGATGCTGGTAGATGCGGGCATTGGGTGGTAATGATATGGAGATGAAAGTGGAAACAGGGCGAGAGGTGCGGGTGGATAGAAAAAAGAACGAAAATTGGAAAAAAAAAAATAATAGGAGTACTTGAAGAATTAGAAAAAATTGATAAAATTTTAGACTACTCTATTCTTGAATAACTATACTTTGCAAAAGGTACGTCAAAACTTGTGAAATGAAATTTTGCTCTCTCCCGAAACCCAACTAAATCGGTTGAGTATTTGTCTAACTTGTTGTAATGTTAGGTTATATGTATTCATATTGAGAGCTTGGAGGTGATTCTTGATTATTTATATCTGGTTTTCATAAAAATGCTCTGAAATCTCTATTTAATCTTTTCATTGTTTTTCTTGTCATTCAACTTCTACTTTTTCCCTATCTCATATTTATTTCCATTTTCTCCTATTTTCTGTTTTTTTTTGTTTTCCAGTGTCCCCAATGTTCTTTCCTCTTTCCATGCTTTTTCACTTCTTCACATTAAAAATTCACTGGGAAATTCTATAGGGATTTCTATATCGATAATAAAATTTTGGATTTCTTTATCTCAATTCCAAATTTTCGAATTAGCAGAATGATGAATGAAATATATATGGCAGAACTCAGTTAATAAAAGCTCCCATCGTATACTGGTCGATATTCTTTCTTTTTTAGCTAAAAATTTCTGTAACATCAAATCAACATGTGTAATTTTTGTACAATATTTATGATGAGTATGTTTTGCGAGTATTGCAGGCTAAGCCAACCGAAAATATAACTGGAGCTAAGAGGCCTAACCCTGGATCGGGCACCAGTCCCCAGTCAGATGGCAACTTGAAGAAGCAGAAGAGAGTGAAAGAGGAGTGGAGTTGCACCCTCTGCCAAGTTACTGCAACCAGCGAACATACTCTGAATGAGCACCTTAAGGGAAAGAAGCACAAGACGAAGGAGGCTGCATTGAAGGCGAAAAAAACTATGATAGTGCTTTGTACAAAAAATGCTACCAAGCCTATCCAGAGTTCAGGAACTTCCAGTCAAGTCATAGAAGTGAAACTTACACCCACACCTTTGTCATTTGTTAAGCCCGGCTCTGAGACAGATGGTCTGCTGCCGTTGCAGGGAAAACCCAACCCAGACAACTTGAAGAAGGAAGAATCAGTAGTGACTCCACAAGGAAAACACAAGGGTGAACATAAGAAGGAAACATTTAAATTTTGGTGTGAGATGTGCCAGGTTGGTGTGCTCACTGAGAAGGTCATGGAAACGCACCAACAGGGTAAGAAACATAAACGTCGTCTTCTTAAAACCAAGTAGTGGAGAAAACAGTTGCAGAAGATCTCACAGCTGTGAAGAGAAGTCTCTGGTGATGCTTACTTGAATTGAGCTGCTATGGTTCATGTCCAATTAGTCAAATGCTGTTTGCTATGTCGAATTCGTTCCCAATATAAGCTGTCTTCTTATTTCTACATTTGAGTTTAAGAAACTAAAACAGTCTTCATATTTGTCCAATTTGTGGGTTAGGAGAATGCATATTGGGATAACATTTTATAAACAAAAAACTTAAAATTACATCAAAATGAGAGGGAAAAGAGCTGAGTCTATTTCATCAAAATCCTATGCAACATGGTAGATTCTATACTAATTGAAGTGAGTTGCTTCCATCATACCATTCTGTATAGTGTTAACAAATAAAACTATCTTGCCTTATCAGACTCCTCCGTTCAAACTCTCAGTGCAACAGGATCCTGCCATGATATTTTTCGCTTCCCAGCACGAGATGAGCCCTCCCCAGCGTTTCGACAAATGGACAGTTTCAGATCATTTTGCTGCTCTTCGTTCATGCCTCTCATTAAACTTTTCCTGGTGTCATCAAACTTGTTTGCTTCACTACCCTGGAAATCCTCTTCCCCTGTCTGGAAATATCGAGAACAATTAGAATATGCAGTAAACGATACTTTTCATAGGTTGAGTGAAATCAACCACCTACCGAGATTTCATTCAGATCAAATATTGGAGCTCGGGTTGGCAACGAAACTTCTCTCTCACTAGGTATAGTCTCGAGGTTCAAATCAAAAGTAGCGGCAGAATTAGAATTCCTAAACATTGCATCATTTGCACCGAATATTCTTTCCTTGGAGTTTCTGTCGAGAGCTGCCACTATGTTTGCTTCTTTCCTGATATGCATTACTCCTTTGTGGTTCAAATCGAAAACCGGTGGTGGAATACCATGTCCCTTCCTGCTGTATGATTTTTTCTTGCGAGGCTGATCACTGATTGGAAATGTATCAGGCAGAGCAACTAGTTTCTTCTTCGAGATGGGCTCTGGAGCTAAAGACAATCTATGCTGACTCGCTTCTTTTCCAATCAGAAGCTGTTGCTTTGTGATTTTAGCACGCTTTAGTAGGTTTGGCGCCTGTACAAGACTTTGTTCTTGTAGTGAATTCGCATCCTTCGTCTTCACAAGGTACCTATGCCTTTTCCGTAGAAACCTAATTGTTACATTGTGATAGTGATCAGCGTAACACAAGTGTAGGATACTAAAATAAGATAACAACGAACTTAACTCGCCAAAAGCTAACGCAGCGCAAAAATAACAAAGAACGAAACATATATTGTAGACAAGACATGGACCAAGCCATTGATAGAAACCACCATTTTTGTCGAAAATACATACACCACAAGAAAATTTTGGAGGCAAAGGCATAAGGTATCGAATCAAATTCCATACCGAACTTCAGCTGCGAGCATCAGCTTTCTCTCTTTCACCATATCCAATTTGCTTCTCATAACATCAGCCTCCTGCAACATCATAAACCTATAAATCAATCTATTCCGCAACTAAAGCAAGTTGCGTTCTCTTAAATTAAAAAAAACAGTCGATAACTTAGCATCTTATTCATTTTATCTATCCACCCAAACAACGAAAAATATACTCCCTCCGTCCCATTAAAAATGAAACGTTTCCTAAAATAAAAATAGCATCATCTCTACTTTTCTATCTCTCTTACTTGACTCTCTTTGTTAACTCAGAAAACAACACTACGTAAAATTCAATACCGAAATCCAAATGGTTTATATTTATTGGGACGGGGGAGTATATCTTAACATGAAGAAGAGATACATAGTGTGTCTCATATAATCTCACGAATTGCATTAAAGCTAAAACAGGCCTTCCTTCCTTCAAGATCAGATCTAATAACAAGGCATAGAGATAGATGTAAACACAAATATACAAATTAAGGGACAAAACAAGAACATCATCAAGAACCCAAAAAACAAAAAAGAAAAACATGTATTTCATTCAAGAGTAAGATCACAAAATCAACAAGCATATCAAATATAACATAACAAAGCATCAGATCTCCCAAAAAAGAAATGAAAAATTAAACACCTTTTCGAGCTCGTGATAGTCCTGCATAAGAGCCTGAAACTTGAGCCTAGCCTTGGCGCCCCCAATTCCATACGGATCCAAAACCGCCCCTTTACTCTTCCTAGACATTCGATCACAGAAAAAGCTGCGATCTTGAACAAGATCGAGGGAAATTAATACGAAATTAATATGAAATTAGGCGTGTGGAGGGTATTTGATGCAGAGAGGGGGATGGAAGATAGGTGAAAAGGCAATAAAGAGAGGTGGGTTTGTTTGTAGAAAAAGAAAAAAATGGAAAAGATAGAGATAGATAGATAGGAGAGGAAATGAGAGAGAAAATTGGGGCGAAGGTTCTTTCTTTGCTTTCCTGTGAAAAAATTCTGACCGAAAAAGCCCACATAATTTGCGCCAAAATAAAAACATTGTTGTTTGAAGTTGATGATGAAGATTGGGATTTTTTGGGTGTTGCAGAAGGGCATTTCTGGCAACCCAACTTATCTCCTTTTTATGTAAGTTTAATTTACAGGACTACTTCCCTCCCTCTCTGTATTTCTCTCTCTAGAAGAGAACACCTGTTTTTTTTTAATTTTAGAGAGAGTATAGGCATATAGCATGAGATTGATGATGGGAGGGTGCTGAAAAAGCAAGAAAATGGGGATGATTCTGTGTCCTGATGTGTATTGCAGTTGTTGGTAGTACTTGGACCTCTGATAGCTGCTTTGATGGCGATGCATTTTTAATTGCGGAATGGACCCGGTCTCCGAAAAGACATTTGTACCCCTCTTGGCATCTTCTTGAACCAGTCAAGATACGCATTACAATTGAAGGGTATAATCGTCTTTTTCGTTGTTAGAAACATCATCATCTTTCACCTCCAATCCAGCCAACGACCGTGCCAAAACTTCCATCAACTCTCGCTCTAAGTTCCGATATTATCGAATTTTTCTGTTTGACCATTTTTTTATGCTTATTTTTTTCAAGATACAACTAGTGCTTTTTCGTGTCTTTTCTTTCCTCTTTTAACCATTATTTATTCAAATTTTATAAAATTTAACAATATTTACATGGCATAAAATTAATATAAATAAACATGCATGACACAATAATTTCATCTTATACAAAATTTAATAAATTCATAAATCTAAAATTAAACTTAATTATATATATCAATATAGAATATTTAGAATTTTAATTATATAAATTCACATATACATAAAAAAGTGAATTTATCAAATATGATAATTTTTGCGTATTTTAGAGTATTTAATCTAGTTCACACACAAATTTAATAAATTAACTCTAATAATACTAAAAAATTATAAGATTACAACGTCGTTAGTAGTATTTCAACACTTAGATCTTCTATGTCATTTTCTACTTCATCTCCTACTACATACATACAAATATGATAAGTGATGATGGGGTCCATCACTCAATAATGAAAGATTGTTTAAACTTACAAGCATATAAAACCATATAAATGTTTGATTTTTTGGTTTTGAAAGATGTGTGACAAAATAAGTAAAAGATTAACTAATGAAAGACTTTTCAAACAGGAAAATATGTCAATAGACTTTTTAAAACATCAAGCTAATCGCATAAACTGAACATATGCATGGCGAGTGGTTCACAATTAGCTGAATATATAATCTATGAACCAATTAGTTGAACATGCTATAGTTCCCTAATTTGATGAATTGGATTTTCTGCTCTAAGTTAAGAGCTGAATTAGGATTTTTTTTTCTTGCTTTAATCTATTTAAATTGGTTTTATGTATAGCTGAGACTGAGAGAAAATACCGTACATTAGAATTGAGGTTTGTGAAATAGATTAGAGCCATGTGGGTAATATTAAGGACCAAAAATTATGAAGTTTAATTGAGTTTGGGAGTTTCTTTAAACTACTGTAAATAATCTGAAGTTGCATTATAGCTATAAGCTTATTAAGTAATGGGGTTTGATAATGATTGTGAGTGGAATCCAGACTTAGAAGTAGGAGGCATGTACTGATCGAAAGGTCGGCCTAGAATATTGAAGTATAGTTTGAAATGTACATTTGAGTAGTAGTATAAAGTTTTGTGAGTTATTTGACACATGAGCGAATGTTATAATGCTCAAGAACTCAGGAAAGGATAATTCTTGTTAAACCAATAGAATTTTGGATTTTTACTTGTGTGGATCTTGCATTTTATATTAGTTGAGATTATGGTGTTGGTAGAAAGGTATGCCTTAGATGTTTGAGGGGTAATTAGAGGTCACTTCTTGTAACAAATAGTGGATGGGAAGAATAGTTTAATAAGTTGGAATTTAAAGGAGACTTTTAGCATGCTGTATCTGTATTCCGTCCCTCCATTCTCAAGTTCTGGATTTGCCGCTGCCAATAAGTAATGCTCATTTTATACCTCTAAGATCAAAGGAAATGCTAATTGAGGTTGTTAATTTTTGTCATATTACTACAAGTATAAGAACATTTTTTGTTTATTAACTCAAAAAAAAAAAACATTACATAAAATCCCGAAATTCAAATATTTCTTATTTATTGGATGGAGGGAGTGTATTAATATTCAAGTATCATTCCACGACATTAATTTATATTTACAAAATTAGTCAAAAATATATAGTAAAGATATTTATAAAAGATATGAGTAAGTAATATATTTAGTACAATTGGATTGAATATATAATTTGAGGTATTAATATTTTGTTTAAATAAAACCTATAGTACAATTGAGTATAATTTTCCTAAATATAGTATATAAAATTGTCCAAGTAAAGTATAATAGAAAAAAAATGTGCATTCCATATTCCATATTAACGAGTAATATATGTAAAAAAAGTGTCTCCAATTTTAAAAATTACTTATACGAGTCTCATTATATGCAAATCTACTCCTTATTGCCGAACCGCATAATTAAATCAAATTAGGATTTTTGGATCTAGTTTTTTATGGATGAGATGCGTTTATATATAAATTATTTTCGCCTTCATCACGAGCATATTTTACGTCAACTCGGAGCAAATAAGTCATAAAATATTATGAATATTTAACTTCATTCCAGTAGGTTTTTACTTCATTTCAATATGATTATTACTTCATTCCAGTACATACATACGGTTTTATCGTTGCATACCGTTCTTTCTCTTTGCAATGTCTATCACCGTCGTCACGGCTGGTAACAAAATGGAATGATAGTCTAATTGAATGGTGTAATAAGCACATTGAATGATGTATTAATAAACTATTTGAATGAAGTATGTGCTGAAGCATTTGAAGTACTGCTGAAATGACGTAAAAACTTTGTCCAATGAAGTAATAATGTTATGAATGAAGTAATAAACCTACCGAAAGAAATTATCCTTTTTTAAGTGAATAAAGTAAAAATCCAGTTCAATGAATTCGAATAAAGCATGTGTTGAATCATTTTAAAATCTACTGAAAGTAAGTAAAAATATATTATCATTTCAAGGTATTACGTACCGGAATGAAGTAATAAACCTACTAAAATGAAGTAAAATGAGTTTGTAATAAAGACCGAAATAATTTATACATTAGCGAATCTCATCAAAAAAATTAAGTTTAATAAATAATTTAGTCTCTAGTTCGGTCTTTAAAATTGATTCGATATTGATCATTAACTTTTACTTATCCTTCACATTTAATATATGGCCCCTTCTATAGATTTTAATAAAAAAAATGTATTAGCCCAACAAATGATCAAATACATCAAACCCAATATATCTTTCCCCAAATAAGCCCGATATTATCATCTTCATTTTCCTTCGTCAATTCACTGAACAAACCCCAATCTCCATTTCCGCCGGCGTACGTCTAATCAAATCGCCACTCACTTCATCACAGGTATCGCAGGTTTTCTTTCTTCCTCAATTTTTTTTGCGGAGGGGGCGGTTATGGCTTTTCCGGTCTAACCCTTAGGAAAATTCGACGCTCTTGAATTGAAGCATGAAGCCCAGTTCCACATATTCATTCATAATTTTTGAATAAAATTTAAATTCCATTTTTTTTTCTTAAGGTATCCTCGATTTGTCGTCCCAAATTGCAGTTTATTCAATTGGGAGGTGATGCCTAAATCAAAAAACGAGCCCCCTGCAGTTCGCGTTTATACAGTTTGTGATGAATCAAGGTTTGTCCTTCAGTTTTTTTGTCTTCCCCCTAATTTTATTCGGGAAAGGGGGGATAAATGAAGAAAGTTTTAGTTATTGAGATCAGGATTTTGAGTATTTTGGCTTTGGATGCAGGTACCTGATTGTTAAGAATGTTCCTTCTTTGGGTTGTGGAGATGAGCTCTTGAAGTTGTTCTCTACTTATGGCCCAGTTGCAGAGTAAGTTATTGCATACTTCTGAATGATTTAAGAAGAATAAAATAGAATTTTTAATGGATTTTATGCAGATTGCTTTAGAAAGGTAGTGTTGTTATTGTATGTAAGAAATGAAGAAAGTGTGTACTGTTTTTTCATGGAAATTTGATGTGAAAGTGCAAATAGTAATGGTGTTGTGATTGTTATTATTGGTCAGATGTAAGCCGATGGATGCGGAAGAATGTGAGGCTTATACCGATGTTTATTGGATCAAATTTCATCAACTCAGCAATGCTAGGTGATTTTACCGATTTGATGCTTTGCATTTCATGGATAATTGTGTTCTACGTAATTGAGTAGTTATGTTGCTTAATAAGTCAGTGATTACATACTTAATGCACTTGGTGATTGGGGAAGGGGGTTTCTGTGATTTGTTTTCTTTTGGTAATTGTGTGTAAAATGTATTGGAATATGTATAATATCTGTGGTGATTTGTGTGGAAAAGGGGCATTTTACAATTTATTTATCTTGATTAGTAAGTGTTTATGCATGTATTCTTTTGTGTGGTTTCATATGTGTGCAACATATTGTGTGTTGTTTATAGGTTAGGTTAGGTGCGAGTATTGGTGCATTTGTTATTCTCTGGTTAACGAACTAGCGGTGGTGGTTTGCGTAGAAAATGTCATTTACGATTTGTTTCTTGTGACAAATATGTACATTCGCACTCATTCACGTGTTGGTTTTTCATTATGTGCAGCATATTACGCGTGTAACTTAGGTGCACGTATAGGTGAGTTTTTGCGGGAAAGGCCAGTTTCTCGTTTCAAATGTCTATATACAAGTTCTGTGCATATAATGTATTATGTGCGTTTCAAAAATTTGCCACGTGCAGAGGGTTAATTCTTGAATCTGATGTTGGTGATAGGTTTGCCAAAAGAAAGTTAGACGAGTCTGTTTTTCTAGGAAACCAAATACAAGTGACATATGCACCCGAGTATGAGAGCCTCTCTGACACAAAAGAGAAGTTAGAAGGACGGAGAAAGGAAGTTCTAGCACGTCTTAACCGTAAGTCCAAAGTGACGTGTTCCTTGTTGCTGCAGAGTTCCTCTTATCCATCGCATTGCTTGTGAAACCTTCCAATTTTCTTTCAGCAGGAAGATCTAAAGGCCCTTCGGATTCTAGTAGAGAACCTTCCTCAGCTTCCACTCCTTCGATCAAGGAGTCAGGTCCCCCTACTTCTTCCTTATCCCAAAGGTACTCCTACACTTCGCCCCCTTAGCAATTTTGTTCAAAAATTTCACGTTTCGTGATGTTTGGATATGCCTTGTTCGTTTTTTTAGGAATTTGGGCGAGCCACGGGCTGGTATCACAGTACATGCTTCCTCCAAGCCATTAGTCTCTTCGGATAAGGTTGGTTTATAAGTGAATTTTCTCGGAAGTAAATTGCGTTCGTTTCGAATCCTTCCTTGACTTGAATCCTGGCAGGAATATTTTCCATCAGAATCGATGAATCAAACGGTTAAGTTGGTTAGGGAGAAACTGAATAAGGTGACTAAATTCTCAAATTCCATATCCCCTCTTTCTTTGTATTTTCTTTTTCATTAGTAGTATCAGTTTATAGCTTTTATGATTATTATTATATTCACGTCACAATTTATACAGATAGAATCAAGTTCAGAGCATGGGGTATTGGGGTCTTCCAAGAAGGCGCGTGTCGACAATAGAAGAAGAATCTAGATATATAATGTGGATATAAATATGTATTGTATTTGAATTTTGATCAATGTGGTAATGTGCATGGTTCGAGTTTGCTTATCACAAACTAACCACTGAGGTGGAGTATTTTACCATGCCAAAAGTACATAAACAGACACACAAATTTTCCACACAACAAAAGTATGAATGATTATTTAGGTGTTGGGGGCGCCGCTGACGAGGGCGGAGATGAGAGCGATGGTGAAACCCTTGTTGTCTAGTAAAAAACAGGTGAATTTAGGTGATTTCGTTTTATGGAGAGATTGTTTGTTGCTGCTGTTTTGTACTTGTTGGTTTTTCATTTGTTTGGAGATGCGTTGCCAGATTTTTTTACAGTGGGATTGTGTTTTTTTAGTTGTTTGGATTTTGTGTTGGGATGATAGAGGTATAGTGTGTTATTGTGTTATGAGTTACGATGCTTCAAGATTGTTATTGCCCGTCTGGTTTAGTTTGTTGAGTTTCTAGTTTTTGGGATGTCTGCATTTAGTGAGTTATTGTAGTCTGTTGCTTTAAAATTGTGTTGCTGTTTTATTTGCTTTTGTTTCTATTTCGTGAGAGTTGTATTTTTGGATTAGTTAAGTGGGATTGTGTGTGTGTGTTTTCTCCTTGTTTGGATTTCATGTTGGGATGGGGAATTTAGGTGAGTTAATGTGTTGTGATGTATCAAAATTGTTTCTTCCTGTTTTGTTTCTTGTTGTTTCAGTTTCTTGAAAGTAGCAAGGAAATTCGGTTTATGGTTTTCTTCTTGCTTCGTATTGGGATAATGGGAATTTAATTATGATGCTTCAAAAATTGTTTTTTGCTGTTGTAATTGTTGTTTTTCAGTTTATTTAGTGCTGGATGCATTATCTCTTTACTTGTTTGGATATGTTAGGGTGATTGTGATTTAGGTTGAGTTAATGCATTATGATGCTTCAAATCTGTTTCTTGCTATTTCACTTGCTGTTTTTTCATTTAGTTGAGAGCTGCATTTCTAGATAACTTCAGTGGGATTATGTCTTTTTGTTTTGATTTTGTGCTGGGATGGGGATTTCAATTAGTGCCGGGTTGTAACAATGTAGTAATAAACATTGTTGCTTGATTGAAACGTTGAATTCTGCAGGTAGGATTAACACATAATATGCTGGAGCTGATACACACACATTGGAGGAGACAACCTGTTTGTAAAGTCCGTTGTTTAGGTGTTCCAACTGCTGACATGAATAACATATGCCGGTGCATTGAGGTTCTCACTTTCTCATCGGATTTTGGTGATCATAAGTTCATGGCTTAGTCTTGCTGATGCTTTTGCTACTAGAATTGTGACATCTTGTTCATTTATGACTACCTAACGACTGAGTACTGATCATGCAGGAAAAATCTGGTGGCAAGATTATTTATAGGATGGGCGGAGTGTTGTATCTGTTCCGTGGCAGAAACTATGATCACCAAAGACGGCCTCGCTTCCTGATAATGCTTTGGAAACCGGCTACACCAGTTTATGCGAAGCTTATACAAGATGCCCCCCGAGGGGCTGACGAAGGAAGAAGCAGATGAGTTGAGAATGAAAGGGAAGAGGCTTCTCCCAATCCGTAAATTAGGTACCAACTCATAAAACGTGTATTGCTTCGTATTTTTTCGGAATCTAAAAAACTAGGGCTTATATTTCAAAGACATTAGCTTTTGTCATCTTGTTGATGTTAACTTGCTTTTGTGCCAAATCGGGTCCTTTATAGCAAAAAATGGGGTTTACATTACCCTGGTGAGGATAGATTGCCGAGGGTTGCAACCTAGTGATTACAAGAAGATAGGAGCTAAGTTGAAGGTTTGTATCCGTCTCTTCGCTGCAGTTCAGTATTGTTCTTCCCGAAACAATCTCTCTAATCTCATTTCTCATTCCTTGACTGCAGGAATTGGTGCCCTACGTGCTGCTATCGTTTGATGATGAGCAAATACTGATGCAGAGAGGAAGGGAGTGGAAATCAATGTATCGGAACAAAGTTCCTCGGATATACCTACCTTCTGCTAATGACTCGTCCCCTACAGATCTTTCGGGTTTGTACAAACTATTCTCTTCCTCACAAATGGTTATCGGCATTTTTGTCTAATTGTATTGGTTTTTCGTGCAAATCAGATACGGAGTCGAGGCAGGTAAGCCCTAAGATGATGGCGCTGTGGCAATGGGCCATTGAGTCGGGAAGAGCATCGGTTCTACATGAGGTTAACGTGAGCCTGGACGAGCTTCTTTCGAAGGTGGAGGAGTTTGAGAGCATGTCTCAGGCAATCACACACTCTTATCCCGCCACGATCTATTCGGATGACCGAAGATCGTCACCGGATTCTAGAGCCCTAGTTGGAGAGGATGATGATACGTGATAGGCAATTTGAATAAGCACGGGAGATGGAAAACTTAAATAAGTGGAGCATGGGTGCATGCAACACGGGAGAACAGAGGATTAAATCAACCATGAGCGCGGAGCATGAGAAGAATGTATAGTTAGTTAGATAGTTGTGATGTTGTTATTTCCGTACATGCAGCATCTATATAAGCTGCCTTTCCTTTGTAAACAAATCATTATCGAATTAATAGCTCTTCCCCCGCCTCCTCTCATAGTGCTCTACGCATAGGTACTCTCTCGGTCGCCGTTCCGGTCTCCGGTGACCCTGACTTCGTACCAGATGAGGATGACGACGACGATGATGATTTTAGTGAAGATGAAGATGATGAGTGTTTTGATGCAGTGGAGTCTCAAGTTCCATTAGGATCACTGCCAATAGATCTGTTAGCAATGCAATTCAGCGATGGTGATGAATCTGATTATGAGAATTAGAGATACATATGTAGGATGTATATATACGTATAGCTGTTACCAATTTTGTAATTCGTAATTATTCGTTTATGCATTCTTTTCTCTAGAATGGGGTTGGATTGATGATAAAATTGAAAAAAAAAATTAAAAATAAAAATATCTCTAACGAACATAGCTGAGAATTAGGAAGCGGAGTTTGCAGGAGAAAAAGGTAAAGACCTCCCAGTTCTAGAATCTCTGTTCAAACATTCGTTTCGAGAAGATTCAGGTATCAATTTGAATGCAAATATAAGTCTGCATAGGTGTATGTTCTGCGTCTTTTCTTTCTGGAATTTTAATTACCTTCATTGTGAGCCTTTTTTTACCTTTTCTATGTATAAAGTCTGCATACATTAAATATGTCTATAGTAGTAATATTTGGTGGTGAAATTGGTTTGACTATGCTATCAGCATACATAATTTTTTTCATTTTTCATGTTGGAATTTACTAAGAATGTACACAATTTGGGCAATTTGAAGATAAGATAGCTGTTTTCATGGTTTAATGAACAACCAAATAATACTAGATTTTGATATAATTTTGAAATTTTGATCGTATGTTGCTTGGTGGCCTGTGATGGCAACGGACACGACGGCCCCGAGCTACTGGCTGCAATATGGATTGTGGTGGCTATGATCGTTGCAGCGCTCATTATATGGAGGTATGAAGGGCGCAGCCCGCCCAGTAGCCGTACAAGTGGGGGATCAGAGGAACAAGGGCGCATCTTGGGCAACAAGTTCGAGCTCAATCCATCCTGTTTGGCTGCTTGGTTTTCGGAATGTTGCTTTCTGCACCTTACTAGGATTGATTCTTGCTGATACTATTCTCCATGGTGTTGGCATATTCTACTACTACACGCAGTTAAGGCCATTGCTTTTGAGTTCTTTATCACTTTCGATTTTTTGCAGTTTTTTTAGACTTGGAGAGTGTTCCAATAATTCTGTATTTTCACATAAGTAGCTTAAGGTTTAAGTTAATTTTGTTATATGATAATTCCATTTTGCAGGTGGACATTCACATTGCTCACCATCTATTTTGGGGTATGTCACATAAATTACATTTCCTTGCAAACTCTCATTATATTGCTACTTATTTGATCTTGTAACATACTATATTCACATAAGTTTCTTATGTTCTGTAGATGGCTTCATCTCTCTCCATCCTCGGATGTCGCATTAAAAGGGAGACAAAGGCGGATCATTCCATCGTTGCAGATACAGAGCATGGCCTATTTGTACCACCACAAAAACAAGCTTGAACGACTCTCACAACCCTACTCTTGTACCTCCATCTATCGCAGAATACGCCTTTCAAATAATCTTTCAGGCAGTTTCTGCAAATGCAGTCAATTAGTCTATTTTAAGACAAGAACTTGCAATAAATAAGAATTTTCTTTCTCGTGTTTATCACTTCCTTCTGCTTCCACTTGGTTGTAGATATGTGCTGGGGCTGTCATGCTCACTGATTCAGTGTATTGGCTCGTACTGTACAGCAAAGAAGACAATATATCCTTTGTAAGTAGAATGCTATGATAATACATACTCCTATGGACTATTGATTGTGTAATGTGTATTCTATCCAACACAGCTGGTCGTTTGTATGCATTCCGTCAACGCAGCTGGTATTCTCGGAAAGCCCTTTTCTCTTTCTTTACTTGGACGAGAGCCTGCAAACCATACAGAATTGGTCGTAAACCTAAGTTTGCTTCGAAGATTTATCGACTAAAACAAGTGTGATATTTTCCTTGCAGAGTTTCCCCTTCTTTCGAATTGCATATTTTGCTCTGTGGATCATCCATGCTTGTGTTTCAATGAGGTTTGCATTTCTTTTTCTTAAAAAAAAAGGAAATTAATTGTCTTAGTCATTTTTAATCAAAATATTTGTAGCATTGTTTGACATTAGGTTGAAATTTCTGTGTGTATACCTTCCTAGACTTGTCATCTCTCTCTCTCTCTCTCTCTCACACACACACACTACACTACACTACACTACACTACACTACACTACACTACACTTTATTCTCTTCAATCTATATGCTCATAGTTGATGGACAAATTTGGCAGGTATCTGGGTGTTGGCTTGATGCATATTCCATTATATGGGATCTTCTCTCTTATATTCAAGATTAAGCGACGTTATTTATCAAGATAGCAAGACTGCAACAACAATTGAGGGGAAAAAACTCTTCAAAATATATCCTAGATTCTAGAAGCATAAATTGGCTAATACTGAGTTGTATGTCTAAACAATTTTTTTGTCGTACTCAACTGGCACAAGTATTTCTGTGACTGAAAATTAAGAATGCAAAGTTATATACAAAGACCGCTCTTCTTGCTCTCTCGTCTCTACAGATCTCAATGCTTTTACAGTCACCGGTAGAAAACAAAAATCACAACCATGGTTCTAATTTGGTACAATCGGTCAAGCTTGAACATAGTCTCTGATAAACTGCTCCAACTGAGAGATGTCACCAGTCGAACCAGATGTTTCTGCGACTGAGATTTTGTTGAGGCACTGATGAAATGCAAAAGCTTCTCCAGGTACCCCGAGTGAGTATTCATTAGCAATGTCAGCTGAAGATAATGCTGTTCTTGATGCACGGAGCTTGTCGCTGAGCACAAAACAACAAGTACAGAAGGAAATGAGAAATATGATTCGCAATATAATTTCATTAATTCAAGACAAATACCAAAGCAAGAATGAGTTATATGTATCAAGGCTTCACGCAATAACCTAAAAAACATCTACTCAAAGCTCTGCTATCATCCTTCATTACCTTTCTGATCCAAGCCTTGATATGTCTGTGTATGAATTATTCCAAAGGTGCAAACGCCAATTTGTCCACTTTTAATTAATTCGTTTAGGATGATATTTTCTGGTGATGCTTGGGGACAGGGGAGTTCTTAATCGAGACATCACGGCATACATATCTAACTAGAAGAAGAGCAAATGTGAAAGAGCTGTCGGAAATAATTATCTTACATTTCCTTCTCGAGTTGTTTTCTGATGAAATCTTTTGTATGTGCTGTAACTTTGTCTACCTTGTTGCACAAGAGTAGGAAAGGGATCTTTCTCTTCACAACACTAGCCTTGGTTAAAATATCATAGAGGTACCTGCATGAATAAATACAACAAATATATATAAAAATCAACCCATACCAACATGAGATGAAATTTCGGGCCTGTACGACAATGCTAAAAATCCAAATAGTACGTACTCTGAAGCAGCACGGACATTAGGTAAGAATTCCACAGCATCTACTACAAAAACTATTCCAGCTGCCAGAGGCAAGAATTCATCTAGTTTGGGTCTAAGACGTGAATGCCCAGGAACATCAACAATGTGAACAGGCTTCACTTTTCCCTTCTGCAGCATGTAACCGAATTATATTTAGTTCAACACCTTTGTTATTAAACTTAGGTGAAAAATAATAAATGTGTATTTTGCAAGCTGCATACAGCAAAGTAACATATGGAGTAATTTTGGCATTAGATGATACTTATAATTAATTTAGGCTTGAAAATGATATTGTTGCAAGAGACACTACTTAATCAGTTAAACATGCTCGAAGAATTCATCTAAATTCACTTTTCAGAAGAAATAAAAAGGTGCATCACCTTAGTTGTCTCCGAGTGTAGTACAAATGTATCCTCATTTGGTTCCATTGATGTCATAGTACCTTGATGGGAGGAGCCATCCCGAAGCTGGAACATGAAAATTTTTAATTAAGTAAACCTTAACAGTAGTACAGTACTCGGATTAAAGAAAATAGGAAGAGAATCTAAATCATCTAAAACTCTTTCTTGCATATGTACCTGGTAAAAAAGAACAGTTTTACCACTTCCACTTAATCCAGTGAGCACAATAGTATTCGAAGCCCTACGCTTGAAAAGACGAACTGCAGCCACAGGTATTTCATATAAATGAACAGAGTGAACATACCCATTGTCATGCAACTGACGATACAAACCAGAGCATTAAAAAAACACATGTTTAGTGTGCATTACAAATTTTGCACCAAAAGTTTATACACCGAGGCATTTTTCACCAGAAAATAAGAAGTCATTTTGCCAGAAACTGGTCATCTCTTTAACATTTGCCATATTACACAATGCAGTCAAACTTGAAGCACAACTGTAACGTGATACAAGAGTTACCTATGATGTCTTATCTTGAGAATCATAATTAAACTATTTCATCATAAGACTACCAATTGCTCAAATCTCATTTGAATTTGTTCCATGAAACATAATGAACTAAGCGTTTACACTATTTTTTATTTGATTAAATTACGATCAGCTCATGCTCCAGTGCTCCACTCCACAAGTGAAAATAAATAAAATCACACCGAAACTAGCAAACACCTCAACCCTTACGTCACTAGATTATAGCTCTAACAATGTCAGTCTCAGTCCACCAGCAATTAATCAAACTATATTAAACACAATTTGAAGCTCAAAAGAGAGAGAAAAATCGAAACATACTTATAGAGATTCAACTCGTTCACGTCTTCAAGCTGCCTAAAATTGGCATTGCAATTCAAGTATGGAATTAGGTGATTTTGTATCCACAATTGATTGAATTACTCTAAAGGTGAAATTTCATAATATCGATCACTTAACAACACAGGAGCAATAAGAAGATCGCTATTCGCTTACGACTTATGCACAAACACAATGCCAATTGCCACACGACCAAACAGCTCGAGCAACAGGAAGAAAACAGAATTCAAAAGGTAAAAAAAAAAGTAAAGATTGTTAGGTCAACTTACTGATTAAGAAGAAGAATATAGTGAGAATGACTACTCCGATAGCACCATAGAGCTGCGTTGGCGGGATACTCTGCACAAATTCGTGTGCTTCATTGTGTAACTGCTGCAATTGGATCTTCAGATTCTCCAATTTCTGGTCATCCATTGCTATTAAAAAAATGTTCGATATTATCAGAACTCAGAAATATGTGTATACGATTTGAGCTGTGAAATTCAAGTCGAAAACCTGCAATTTCCTTCCAAATGAACGAATAAAGAAAGTGTTGGTTTCTCCCCAAAATAATAGAAACCCTAATTGGGGAGGGGAGTGGATTCACCACAGCAGGGGGTGCTGTGGTGCAGAAAACGGCGGCGTTTCCTTTCTTTTTTATTTAAGCTTAATAATTTAGTTTAATAATTATTTTGGTTTAACACTTATTTATTGCACTACTCTACCGTAACACCTTTATTCATTCAATTGCTTCATCTCCTATTTGAACAATGATTTTGGCTACTCTACACTTTGCAGAGTAAATATAGCATTTTGTCTCAACTTTATCATCAAACTTTAATCTTTTCAAATTACTTTAACACAAGCTGCATTAACTAATCCAGCTAATCCATAGACCATAGTAAATTATTACGTATTTTCACCACAGCAGGGGGATCCACTCCCAATTGAGGAGATCACGATGCGACGGAGATTGGATCCTAATTCGACCGGTCCGTTTAACTTTTAGGAATTTATTTTGCTATTTTACTTTATATTGTAATTTCTGAGTTTTATTGTGAACCAAGAAAGAAATTATTGTTTCAACTGAGTTGGAAAATCCAAAAAAAAATGAAATGAGAGTCATGAGACTATTTTTTGATGATTTCAAAACATAGTGATGCATGGAAAATAGTTATCTTTTGGCGTCTCTATTTTTTCGAATTCTCTTATTTTATTCTCTAAACTCACAAAATAATAGTACATATAATCTCGTGCCAGAAAACAAAATAATCCACTTAGAGTGTGACGATGAGAGTATGAAATATTTTAATACTCCCTCCATCCCCAATTAAATATCCACATTTAACTCGATACGAGTTTCAAGAAACGTCTACATTAAACTCATGAATATGCATAGTATTTATGGTCTACGAATTAAGGTAAGTAATAAAACTATTATACTCCAAAGAGAATAGAAACACTAAAAACAGAAGATGGGAAATCGGTGTTTCAAATGCAAAAAAAAGAAAAAAAAGTACAAAGGCCATGTTTGGTTGCACGGATGTTGTCTGGGAAAGTAATCTGATTCCTTAAATTTTAAATTCCTGTGTTTATTTCGGTTGTTAATCAAACTGGGAAAGTAATCAAAATCCCAGAACAAGGAAAGTTAGTACAACTTTCCAGGATTCTAAATCCTAACTTTTCTCAGGTATTCTTTTTCCCAGTTTTTGGATTCTTATATATTTAATTATTTAATAAGTTCAATCTTATACAATTATTATTATTATTATTATTAAATAAATAAAATTAAAAATAATTTAAAATTATGAATCTTACTCTACTTAATTTAATTATAATAAATAACTATAAATTACACTATAACTATAATAATAATTATTATTATATTATTATAATATTATAATTATTAATAATTACTAATATAATTATTTAAATTATGTATCATAATACTATTAATAATAAAATGTTATTACCATTTTATAAACTAATTAATTAACAAAGCTTAATGAAATTTTGAAATTATAAATTTTATTCAATTATAATATCAATAAATATTTAAAATTATAAGAATATGCTTATATATAATTATAATAATATAAACTAATAAATGAAGAATATCTTAATTCAATTATTTAAATTATCATTATAATAATAAATAAAATAATAATATATTATATTTTTTTAAATTAATAATTTATTAAAGGAATCTTAATATAATATCAAAATTATTATTATTATTATTTAATCAAATATGAAATTTAAAATCTTGATATTTTTCAAACACAAGAAAGTTAATTTGTTAGGAATCATATTCCAATGATTTATTTTCCTAGGAATCATTTTTCTTGTCAACTTTACTTTCCCGACAATCAAACATGGCCAAAATTCATTAGTGTGGGAAAATAAATCAAAAATTGATCCCACATTTCTTGGTATCAGGGCCCTTAGTCCGAAGTATGAATGGATCAATCCTGACTCAAAGCAAGGAGAAAATGGAGGCAAGAAGGATATACCATATGACCACAATGGTGGGAGTCCTGTTTTGCTTTCCCATCAAACCCTTGAGGAATGGATCGAGATGCACGATGACTCAGAAGACGAAGAAGAGCTTTCCGAAGAGAGGGCCCCACGATTGGTAGCCGTTGTTGATGGCATCAGATATCCCAGCCACAGCCACCACCCCCACCAAGTTTATGATGAGGATGGTGGTTGGAGGGATGAGCAATGTGGTCCACTTGAAGGCATACAGTTCGCTAAATTCCTCGTCATCTGAGGCCTTAGACGTGACCGTGAAGTTGGTGTCTATCCCCGCCAACACCTTCAACTGCCTCTGGATCACCGCAAATAGATGCATTGATATGCCTCCAATCACCCGGAACTGCTCGTTCCTCCACCACTCCTCGATGCTCACCCCGCTCCACCTCAGCTCTAGGATCCCTGTGATGAAGATGGACAGGAACAGGGCGATGAAGAAGAGACAACATAGTGATGCATGGAAAATAATCAGATCTATTTAGCAGATTATTAGACAAATTCTATTCGCGTAATTATCTCATGTATCATGCTCATAACTTGAATTAAACATGAAGTATAATTTAAACCTAAAACATGCTTTTCTACGGAGTATGAATAATACCTTGTTGATTCTCCAAAGAATCGACGATGGCTAGCGCTTCTCCACGTGAAGCGTTGAGTACTAGACCACGGTCTTCTGACTGGGTCCCGAACTGTATTCCAATATCAGTGTGGGTTGATTTCACCGGGATACTAGGACTTGAATAAATAAGACAGAAGCTGACCTCACATAGGAGAGCTGGAGAGAAAAAAAAACATCCTCTACTCTATGTTGGAGTGGACGAAAATTTTGAGAAAAATAATTGTGTATTTTTTTCCCATTTATTCTCTTATTTATATTAAGTTCTTTTTGGGCCCAGATAGGGATCTATGGAAGGTTTTGGATATGAGTTTCCCCAATTTGCTTTTTACTAATTAAATTGAACCCACAATTTAATACAAGCTTTAATTGAAATATTACGAGCAGTCACTACAGAAGTAATATTGAACTCTCCCCATCCAAATCCGAAATTACAAGTATTTCGGGTTTCCGTTTTAACTTTTATTTTCGCGCTTAAGATAAAAATGTCCATTATAACAGACATTAATTAATTAACTTCTTATAAATTCCAAGAGTGGGCTTAGCATGAAACACTTATTTATTATTCAGAGAGTAATCAAACTCCAACTAGCTAGGTTCCGAATAATAAAACCTTGTTTCGCGCTCCTCTTGAGGACATTATCAAACGAGACTCACCTCACACACGATTCAACATAATAGCAATCCTAGCACCGCTAGATATTTATCACCACTACCCAATATATCAGGATTATTGGGTTGCGAAAAACCCGCATCATTTGATAAGTCAAAGCAGTGCATAATCAATACTGTATGCTCAATGCTAACATACATTGATTAAGAAACAAACACTTATCAAGACCTCGTCTTTCAGTAGATAGCATAAAAACTCGTCTCGCTGTTAGATCCATTCAATGCTTTACTACACCAATGTCATCTTATTTCAGTAAGACTTAGAAATATGCGGACTGACATTGCAACCTTTCACGATGGGTAGTCTAATTCCATCTAGGTTATGAAATTCTTCTTTTTATTTGTTTAGAACTGACCGTGTTACCTAAAAGTGGACGTCGCCCACAACCGGTCTACTAAAATAAAGACTAAGACTTTATTAAGTTACTTATACATTTAAACATGCAATAAACACCCATTAAATGTAAAACATAACAACATTATGACAAAAATAATCTGTTTTATTTATTGGAAAATAAAATAAGAGTTTTACAGCATTCAATTACTTGAAAGGTGATTTCTAGTATACAAACTCTAAACACACTGCGTGCCCAAACTTCTTCAACTATGTCGATCATGAGTTGAAGATGGACTTGTCAGTTGCGAATGTTCTCCTCTGCCTATAATCTCTCATTTCTTTGGACTTGAGCATTATCCATGCTCAACTTAGTTTTTTAAGACCGTGAAAGTCAACACAAGAAGCTTCCGTTTGGGACCAAGTCTAGCGCCTTCTAAACCCTAAATATCACCCGTTGAAAAGTTGTCATAAAATGACTTCAAAAGATGGTAATATAAGAGGTTGTACTCGATCACATTGTACATTGTTAGTTCCAAACCTCCTGATGTACGGCATGATAAAGGCTGAGAAGCTTCTATGATAGTTGAAAGATTTACTTAACCATGATTTGTTTGATTCAAGCAATTCATCACCATCATGATTTTTATTTTACAACATTTTCCTGATTATTAATAAAATCGGATATTTGGAATAAATAGTAGTACGACCTTAACACGCTGACCCCCGCCGCCGGTTTTGGCCGACCAACCAAACATTCCTAGTCAGCTCCCAATATATATATAATACTCTCCATATTCATCTCTCTCAAACGCAATTCCTCCTTCATTTTCCTTTTTCTTTTTAACAGAATTGGCGTCAAAGATTCTCAGGTGATGAATTTATTATCAGATCTGTAAATTTATGGATTTGCCTGCTCTTTTTGTCGTTTAATTTTCGGTATTTTTGTGATTCCTAATTTGTTCTTCATCTGTTCGGATCCAATTGGAATCTCGTTTTTTTTTGTCGACTTAATCAATCATTCACCCCTCTTGTTTTTTATCTGCGGTTTCTTTTGAGATCTGATGTATTTCTGCGATTGATTCAAATAAAATTAACAACTTGGAAAATTCATATATCGTGACTTTTTTAGCAATCATAGAATATAAAAAGAAGTGAATGAAAGACTTTTTTTTGTTCGTTTCAATGTGTATTTTGCTTTTGACTATCATGAATTGCTCAGTGGTTTCTCTGAAGATTTTCGATATTTTTTTAGATATGATTGAATATTTAACTTGTACTCATTTTATAGAAGGTTTCGGAAAACATTGAATTTTTGAAAACTTTTTCAGGATACAGCTTTCTAAGCTCTAGAGATGTTAGAGCAGTTACTCATATTTACAAGAGGAGGTTTAATCCTCTGGACATGCAAAGAGCTTGGGAATGCTCTTAGAGGATCGCCTATCGATACCTTGATAAGGTCCTGCCTTTTGGAGGAAAGGTCAGGCTCTGCATCGTACAATTATGATGCGCCGGGTGCTTCATACACTCTTAAGTGGACATTTCACAATGATCTAGGGCTTGTTTTTGTTGCTGTGTATCAGCGTATTCTCCATCTATTGTACGTTGACGATCTGCTTTCTATGGTTAAGAAAGAGTTCTCGGAGATTTATGATCCAAAGCGGACGTCATACAACGACTTTGATGATATATTTCTACAGCTTAAGAAGGAAGCTGAGGCTCGTGCAGAGGAAATGAAAAAATCAAAGCAAGTGGGCAAGCCTATGAACAATAACCTTGCCAGGAAGCTAGGAAATGTGCAAAATGGAAACATGGATGGAGGTAATAAAAAAAAGAGTGGAGGTGAACCGGGAAATGATCGTGACGGTGACAATAGCAAAGGGCGTCCTTTAGAAAATGGAAATATTAGCAATAATCATATTGGGAAAGGGGAAGCAACTATTAAGGTTAAAAATAATGGAAAAGAGAATGGTGTTTCCAATACTGGTGCTTTTGATGTAAATAAGCTACAGAAGCTTAGGTCGAAAGGTGGAAAAAAAACTGAAACTGTACCTAACAAGGTTTCCAAAGAGGAGCCTAAAAAGATTACTAAAAAGAACAGAGTTTGGGATGATTCACCCAAAGAGGCAAAATTAGATTTCACTGATCCAGGGAGTGAGAATGTGGAGGAGCAGCACATATCAGTTGTAGCTGCAGATCAAGGGGAGAGTATGATGGACAAAGAGGAGATTGTTAGCAGTGAAAGCGAAAGCGAGGAGGAAGAGACATCAAAGGATAACAAGGTTGATGGAAAGAAGAAAGGAGGGTGGTTTTCATCCATGTTCCAGAGGTACATCATCTGACTTTGACCTGAACTGAACTAAATTTATTTCTCAACAACTTATAACTGGTTAAATCTATTGAATGCTATATGTAACACTTGGTAAATGTTGCCAGGGCTGATTGTTCTTCAATATGTACATCCTTCATTTAGTTATGTGTAGGGAAGGTAAATGAGTAATAGGTCGGGTAGGTTATGGAGTTCTAGTCAAGATGTACTCTTCCATGCATTTTACTGATCAATACGTTTATGAGAGTGCGATTGTATCTTTTTTAGGCTGAACTATTTATGATCATACTGCATTCCAAGCAAATACTGCTAATCTTTTGTGCTTCAATTTGTACAAATAAAATTTTGGTGATGTTATATATTACAACTTGGATGTGTAATTGCTACAATATTGTGTTTCTTTTCTATAAAAGATATCTTATGATCCTTTTTTTTTCCTGATTCAGTATTGCGGGCAAAGCAAATTTGGAGAATTCTGACCTAGAACCAGCTCTTAAAGCTCTTAAGGACAGACTTATGACCAAGAATGTGGTAAGTTTCTGATGGTGTCTTATCCATGAATGGGATCTATGACATGAAAACTGGTTTCTAATACAAGTTAGCATTTATTTTGCATAAAGTGTTTGTTAGCATGTTTCTGCACTTACTTTGAATGATCGCTGGCAGGCAGAGGAAATTGCTGAGAAACTTTGTGAATCAGTGGCCTCAAGTCTTGAGGGCAAAAGGCTAGCTTCTTTCACAAGAATCTCATCAACAGTTCAGGTATCTATGAATATCTGAAGCTCTTCTTCTAATCAACAATTTAAGGCTAAGTGGAAAAACATCCACCTCTATATGGACAAAAGGGCATATTTGCAGCTCTCTATTTCTCAAGATTCACTCAGAGAATTTTATTAGTGATTTAATGGTCACATGATTCTTCCAGGCTGCTATGGAAGATGCACTTACCCGCATTTTAACTCCTAGGCGCTCAATTGATATTTTGAGGGATGTTCATGCTGCAAAGGAGCAAGGGAAACCTTATGTTGTAGTTTTTGTTGGAGTTAATGGTGTAGGGAAATCTACCAATCTTGCTAAGGTTGTTCACATCCAATTCAAATGAATGATTTGACCAACTTCGCACTTTTCTTATGGTTTTCCCATGTGGCTTTGGCAGGTTGCCTACTGGCTTCAACAACATAATGTTAATGTTATGATGGCTGCCTGCGACACATTCAGATCAGGTGCCGTGGAGCAGCTGCGTACCCATGCACGAAGACTCCAGGTATATTGTAGTATCACACTTATATTACCTGTGCTATACGTCTTAACTGAAATAGCTCTAACTGGAATGGCATATGATCTTGCAACCACCAGATTCCCATATTTGAGAAAGGTTATGAGAAGGATCCAGCAATTGTGGCAAAGGAAGCTATCCAGGAGGCCAGTCGAAATGGTTCAGATGTTGTTCTGGTGGATACAGCTGGACGAATGCAGGTACTTTTTCTGCTTTTCATGTGCATATTGATATTTTGCTACAGTTTAGTTAATGTTAAAAGATGCCTGTATGCTTCTTGAGTGTATCATGTTTGGAATTACTACATGATCTTATCTTTGACTCCCAAGCTGCTGCATCGTGTTATCTCGAGTGCATTTTCCTGCCAAATGCATATTCATGGAGATATTTTTGTATCTTGCAGGATAACGAACCACTGATGCGAGCTCTGTCAAAGCTCATCTACGTCAACAGTCCAGACCTGATTCTGTTTGTTGGCGAGGCACTTGTGGGGAACGATGCTGTTGATCAGTTGTCGAAGTTCAACCAGGTTGTTTACTTGTTCCTTTCAATTTGTTCATAATACTACTTACTCATATGGAAATTAACCGGCCAATGTCCTTGAATTTGTTCAGAAACTAGGTGACCTCTCACCCTCACCAGATCCCCGACTGATCGACGGAATCCTGCTGACCAAGTTCGACACTATTGATGACAAGGTGTGTGATTGTTTTATTTAGCATGACATAATAATTGCAACCAAATTTATTTACTCATAAAAAATAAAAATGATATAGGTGGGAGCTGCATTATCCATGGTTTACATATCTGGTGCACCTGTGATGTTTGTTGGATGTGGGCAATCCTATACTGATTTGAAGAAGCTCAATGTGAAGTCTATCGTGAAAACGCTTCTCAAATAGTAGGATCATATCCTTGCTTGCTTTTGCTTTCTCCTATTTCACTTGGATTTCCATCTACTATGTTTGTTTCTCAAGCTTAACCCTGTTATATTACTACTACTACTAATGAAGTTGGTTTGTTTCTTTCTCATCCTCTCCTCTTCCTCGCCCTCTCTCATCTTCAAATCTCGTGGCAGATAGGGCGAAAGTCGAGACTTTTTAAGAATTTAGATTGCTTTAAATTGCATGTTTCCCTCCAGAACACAACTTCGACTTGAACTTAAAAGAACGATTACAATCTTATTTTTGCTTTATCGAGTGATGAAACAAAAAAAATGCATACGAGAAGAAACTTGAAACGAGAGAAAGTCGAGATGAGAAGAGAAATGTGAGGGTGTCTCCACTGGCGGCCGTCCTGTTCGCCCGTCGGCGGACGTCCGGTCTCCACTGGCGGCTGTCCCGTTCGCCCGTCGGCGACGTCCGACCGGTCGTCCGCCGTAGTGAGCGGGACGTCCGCCCACGCCCGTCCCGAGTGCCCCTGCCATGGGCTCGCCCCTCGCGTTGACGTCCGACCGGACGTCTGCCACTGTGGCGAAGGTCGGACGTTCGACATTTAATTTTTTTTTTTTTTTAATAAACTCTATAAATAGGGCTCCTCCAACTTCATTTCATTCACACCACTTGTGTTGACAAGTTTCTCTCTCTAAATCTACAAATTTCATTTCTACTACAATGGAATACAATAGAAATTCCCCCACCACGAGCGGAGGAAACACACCCTCGATTCCCATCGGATCGGAGGGAAATTTTGCGGGGATGAATCCCCAAATGGCGGGGATGAATCCCCAAATTATGTAATTTTTTTTAATGTAATTTTTTTAATGAAGTTTTTGAATTTTCCCGTATTTCGTTTCGACGTATTAATAATTCCGTAAATTGAATAATTGTGGGAAGGGCTAGTGGAAGTCCTAGTGGGAGGGGCTAGTGCAGTGGGAAGGGCTAGTGATGTGGCAGTGGAATGGGAAGGGCTAGTGCTGACGTGGCAGACAGTTTTTATGGGAAGGGCTAGTGGAGGTCCTAATGGGAGGGGCGCCACCGGAGACACCCTGAGTTGATAACTAAGCTTTAGAGCAATCCCCTTCGAACATTTTAACTTCACGAGCAATCTTTGATAACCATCGTCTTTAATCGTACCCTCGAATTTGATCCAATGAAGTGATGTATCCTTACATAGCAAGAGATTGTACAAATGATCTAAGGAGGCGTGCGTTCGGTTTGCAAGATTGTATCCGAGATTAAATTTGTAGTGTGTTTGGTTCCCTTATAATTAAAATAATTTCACAATTCAATCCTAGATTATATTTTGATGCTAAAATGCATCAAAGTTTTGCGGGAACAACATTTATAGTGTGTTGAGAGCACGAGAAAACTACAAGTTTTTTTACGGGAATGAGCGTTATAGCGTTACTATTAGGACATTGACGAGATATGATCTTCAACTATAATTCCAGTAAATCCAATCACATATTGTTCCAATAAATAATTTCCAACTAAAAATTGTTAATAAATTATACTCCACGTACCGCTTCAATATTTCAAAATTACACAATATCATATGAACCATATGAACCTTAATTTACACAAAATTGCTCTACTAATTTAATTTAGCCTTAATTTATATTTTTCAACCATCATATGAACCTTAAAATAATCATGATTGTGCACAATATCAAGCATCTTATATTCTTGTGTTACCTACCATACGGCAATTGGCTATACAATAGTCATATTTTGTCAAAATTAATATATGTAGAAATGTGGCTTTGTTTTGAACAATATAAATCAATTCAAAATTTCTACTCATATAACAATACCAAAGGTCATTGTTATTAATAAATAATTATGTACTCATTTGATTTGTGGTCATCAATCGAATGAGAGTGATCTAATAGTATTTATTAAAATGCTCGATTTGGTTAGTGTAAAATTTTACCATGCACAATGTGTTAATTGATTAATTGATTTTAAAATAAGTCAACGACATACTATATTTTTAGCTACTCGTAGGCACAGTATGGATAATATGGTTTAAGTAGGGTGACAATTTTTTATTTGACACAAAAATCTTACAAAAACACTTATAATTAAAATTATTTTGTTTGGGTTATGTCTTATTGGTTATGTCTTATTGGTTTCATGTTCTTATCGGGTTAACCTGTCAGTATCTTGATAATATTGAGATTGGTTGGGTTTGGATAATCTATTTCAAAAATAAAACTATTATGTCAGTGATTTTTATTTTATTTTTTAAAAATATGTACTTTAGTTATATTCTCTTGGTTCGTGTAATTCAAGTTTGAAAATCATGTTTAATCATTTAAATCAGGCTTAAAATTTGTAAATCGGGTTTAAAAGTCATGTTTAATCTTGTAAAATCGTATTTTAATTGAAATTAGATATATTCGTGTAAATCAGGTTCAGGTCGTTATCATATTGTGAGCGTTTCATGTCAATCCATATGATATTGTGTCGTTAACAAATTCGTGTTGCGTGTGAGTCTGTTCACATTTGAAGGTAGCAGATCGAGTTTGTAATCGGATTGAGATTTTTCTTAACATGTCGAGTTCAAATTAGGCTTTATTGATATGAGTCAGATTGACCCAACATGATTTTGACACCCCTAGATTTACAAATTGAATTGATTAATAAAATTATCTGTACAAATTGGATTGGTTTATAAAAGTTTTAAGTAATTTATAATAATTATTTTATTATGACCTCATAACTAAAATATGTCAATTGTAATATAGCTGCAAAACTTTATATACAAAATAACAATTATCATTCACAAACCTTTATCATTTATTCCCAACATTTTCAAGTCAAATTCAGTCAGATATGTTTATGTTTCTACATTAAAAGCAATTAACAACCTTAAAATTTGAATAAGACTAATGATGACTCGAAACGGCTCATTGATTTTCGCTAATTTCAAATACTAACATTTACAAACCAAAAGTCCAAAACCATGTTAGATTGTTATAAATAGGGCAGATACACACCATGATATTGTGCAACAAAACTCTCTCCCTCTCTCTTTATCTTTAGATATGGATTTGTGCAAATTCATCCTTCTTAGCCTGGCTCTGGTTCATTTCATGAGCTTTTCCGAAGCCCGAGAATTCCATGTCGTCGACAACAAGGCTTCATGGCAGATTCCCTCCTCTCCCGACACCTACGAAAAATGGGCCGAAAAAAACCGCTTTCTAATCGGCGATTCCATCGGTACTCACCAACGTCTCATTTTTTTTTATGTATAATCATTTCATATTAATTTCTTTCAAATTAAAAATCTCAGCATATCATGGTAGCAAGACCATTTGTTTACTCACTACAGTCTCATTTTCATATATAATCTTTTTTTATAAAATCTTTTTTTATTATTATTAATTTCATGCTTTAAGTTTAAAAATCTATCTTTTTTTATTATTATTAATTTCATGCTTTAAGTTTAAAAATCTCACCAGATCACGGTAGCAACACTACTTTACCGCTTATTATTATTTTGTGGTATTGTCTGTTATAGTTTTCAAGTACGACAAAAAGTTAGATTCGGTGGTGGAAGTGAGCGGAGCAGACTACAAAACATGCAGCAGATCACACCCCATCAAATCCTATAACGATGGAAATACCAAAATTACCCTCGACAAGTCCGGCCCCGTTTTCTTGATCAGCGGCGCCGACGGCCACTGCGAGAAGGGGCAGAAGGTGGAGATGAGAGTTCTCTCCGCCAACCACCACCCTGCTGCGGCTCCCTCTCCATCTGTTCGAAATGGCAGCCACCACCATGCCCCCGCCCCTGCTCCCGCGCATCACAGTGGCAGTGAGATGCTTCGAGCCGGTGTTTTCGTTGGCGCTGCGATGGCAATAATGTTTGCTCTTGTTTAGGGTTTTGGAATGGATTTGTTAGTAAAAGTTTGGTTGTTTGTTTCATGAATGGTATGTTCCGTACTTTTTCAATATGTATCTAATTATTTGCGTTAAGTTTTACTGATTTTGATTTTTTTAACACAAAATATCAACTATACACGTTATTATTGTTTTCCTTAATTAGATGTGAAAATCCAATTTTAATTTGAAATTCGAATTTCAAATAAACAGTTTCTCAAAGTCATAATCGTAATTAGTTTGATATGTTCCAGATTTAATTATTATAATCGCTATCACGGTGATTTTGCTATAATTAAAATGTTTAATCAGTCATCTCACAAATCTGTGTCTCGTTCTGTCTAATTATTATTTTTTGACTATTTTAATTTTTTAATTTTATTTGTTATAAACATAGTAGTAAATTTTAATTTCAGCGTTGTATCCTTTTGGTTTGATTTGAATGATTACGTCATTAATTTAGTAATTGTTATAAAAATCAAAATTGGTTTGTCCATTTTCTTTACAATCTCAAAAACATGAAGAAAAGAATAAATCTAATTTTGATTTTTTATGTTATTTGTAAAATTAATTACGCCAATAATCAATTTTAAGGTGTTATACCCAATACTAAATCGACAAAATGAGAAAAAAATCAATATGAAAGATTGGGAATAGATTAAAAGATTGAAGGTCGAATACAAGAAACATACTCGAAGAGCAGGTGTGGGTCATCGTCAGAGTAAGTACAAGTAACAGAGTTATTTCGAATGCACATAAAAACCTACTACTAGTATTCTTTTCCCTCCAGGCAGTTTGCTCCCAACTATTAAGGAGTTATGTGCATGAATCCATCATCATAAGATCCGGAAATGGCACCTGCGGAAATACACAAATTAGAACTCTAGCTCGAGCGTACGTGAACATATAGTTTTAAATAGTAGCACATTCATGCAAACTTGAATGTGAAACTCGTGTGTGCAGCAAAGGACCGAGGACGATGAATACAAACAAAACTATATGGATCCACATTAGAGATTGCTCATGAGGACTGTACCCAGAGGAAATAGAATATTACGCACATGCAGAAACAGAGATTGGTGATTCAACCAATACCAGCACATCAAGAAAACAATTAAAATGATGCATAATTGATCAAGTACGCTGGAATGGAAATAGTATGTTACTACTAACTGAGTAGAGAAATATTCCTTATAAAAGCTTGAATTCGTGCTTTGTTAAACCAGCATCATTTCTGGCGAATCATCAGGTTCATATAGATAATTTGTTCTTTGATGTTTTACTATATTGACTAGATATACTGCACTAAGAGTTTTTCGAAGATTTGTTGAGGGCACATGCCATACTTGCAGCAATGAAAGGTAAAAAGAGAAAATTTGACGATGTTAAGAAGAAAAGTAAAGCAGGACGTACCCCAGTAAACCTCGACCTGACCATGTTCTAGGAGTTACAGTCAGATTAATCAGAGAACCCTGCCTCAACACAACCAAGGGGACAGCTTCACCTTGCTTTTGTTGAGCTTCAGCAGCAAGCCGGGGCAGCAAGCTCTCACCTCCCTCCACATTCCCAAATTTCAAAATCTGATCGCCCAGTTGTAAACCATCTTCTGCAGCTGGAGACAACTCAGTAATTTCATCGACAATTGCAAAGGGTCTGCCGATGTCAAAATCCGCATCCATGGCACTAGAAGCATCTATGGCTACAGATTTGTCAAGGGACACAGACATGCCAGCACTTGGGCCTGCGGCATCAAATGCGAACACAGTTAATTTTATGCCACTTAACTAACACACTGAATATAATCATATATGAACCTTTCGACATTAGCAATTGAGTGAATTGCAGTGTGTGTTTTGTTAAAGTATCAATTAACTTTCAGCTCATGCCCATCGCTTAATTAGGCTCGTAAGTGTCGTGTGAATAACTCATCTATCACATATCAAAAACTCCAATAAACAACATACAATTATGAATCAATTAGTAGCTAACCAGAATCTTTAACAGATGAAGTGGCTGTAGTATGTTTTGCAGAATGAAGAAGCTCAATATTTTGGCTCATCTTCTCCGTTATATCCTTGTGATCATTACGCAACTCTGCACCAGCAAAAACAAAGTGAGTAAAAGGGAGAGCTTCTCCAACCACCTAACTTAAATTTGTTAACAGGTAGCAAAAATTAAAGCCAATTCACATTCTGTAGTTTTCAATCCAAAACAGAGAGATTGCCATTACCAGCAAGTCTATGCCTGTCAGCTCTGACAGTCGGAATGTCAATATCTGTCCTCGGAAACCCCTGCAAAACCTCAATTTTCAGAACCATCCGCCACAAAATCTTCATATTCAATCCACAGGTGTAGACGAAGAAATAATCAATTGCGGAGAGGCAAATGGAACGAAATATACCTCGGAATCGACAAGGTTGCCGGAGAGGCCAGGGCCGCCGGGCTGGCAGAGGCGTTCGATGATGACATTCATCTCCTCCTCTATTCCACTCCGCTTCTCCATCAATTTCATCGTCTCCGCTTTCAGATTCGTCGCCACCATCTTCACTTGTTCTCAATTGATTGATTACTGAGTAAAATTTTTTGTACTAGCTAGGGTTTAATTGATTCTCCGATGAAAGGGGGATAGAGTAGAGAGAAAGCTTGGTGAAGAGTTCACCGTTTTTACGTTTCTACCCCTGAATTTCAAACTATCTCATTTGCCTCCCCAAATAGATAATGGAGATAAATTTAACAGCATCCATTTGTTTCTCCAAAGCATGGCCGCCATTAGAGTAGCTTCTAGCTCCTTTACTATTCGTGCCTCGGCGTCGCCTTCATCTTCCTTCTCGTCTTCTTACTCTAATTTCTCCACCTCTGTTTTCACTAAGTTCGAATTCGGACTATCTTGGAGAGGAAAGCGAATGGCGCATTCCATTACTCGAGCAGCTCTTGGTCTCACCGAACCCAAACAGATCGATCCGCCAAAGGTATTCATTTTGCTTTGTATTTACTGATTATCAATTCTCTCATTTATTTGGAGCTGTGAATAATGATGCATTGGGATAATGTTGGTTTCATGTTAATTCCATTTGATTGTGATAGTATTTCACTTTAATTTTCAACTGATTTGGATGAAATATGACTCATATATGTAACCTGGCATGTTAATTTTATGGGGATATTAGTTATCGGCTTAACTAATTTGGTGTGTTGCTGGGATGAGGTAAGATCGCATTTTCGGCAAAAGAGATAGACTTGGTAGAATGGAAAGGAGACATACTTGCTGTGGGCGTCACGGAAAAGGACATGGAGAGGGATGAAAATTCGGCTTTTAAGAATGTAATACTGCAAAAGCTGGATTTGCATTTGGGGGGTTTGTTATCTGAAGCCTCGTCCGAGGAAGATTTCACTGGGAAGGCTGGACAATCAACAGTGCTCAGGCTTCCTGGTGTTGGGTCTAAAAGGGTTGGTTTGATTGGGCTTGGAGCAGCATCGGCAAGAACAGCTTACCGCAGTCTCGGTGAGTCTGTTGCTGCTGCAGCAAAGTCTTCCCGGGCTAGTAATGTTGCCATCACACTTGCTTCATCCGAAGGAATTGCTGCAGAACTGAAGCCAAGCACTGCTTCAGCTATAGCTACTGGTATGTACTTTTCAAGATTGCATGAGTAGAAATGCCCATCTTTGTTTGTAGTTAATGTGGCTGCTCCTTGAACTTTAAACAGGAGCTATATTGGGGACATTTGATGATAACAGATTCAAATCAGAATCGAAGAAACCTGCTCTACATTCAATTGACATCCTTGGTCTTGGTATTGGACCTGAGATTGAGAAAAAACTCAAATATGCCGAAGATGTTTGTTCAGGGATCATTTTAGGAAAAGAGCTAGTGAATGCTCCTGCGAATGTACTCACACCTGGTTTGTCATATTATTTGTTTTCCTCAATAACATTTGTTTTTTTTTTATATTACCCCTATTCTCATGGCATTCATATTGCTAGACTTTTATGATCTGTAGTTCTCCATATCTCACTTGTTTTTTGAATGTTACTCTTATTCAGGAGTATTAGCTGAAGAAGCCACAAGAATTGCATCTGACCACAGTGATGTGTTTACGGTTAAAATATTGGATGAAGAACAGTGCAAGGAATTGAA
This sequence comes from Salvia hispanica, assembly GCF_029641045.1. Lineage (NCBI taxonomy): Eukaryota > Viridiplantae > Streptophyta > Magnoliopsida > Lamiales > Lamiaceae > Salvia > Salvia hispanica. The sequence goes on from NC_142695.1 coordinate 12,393,737, forward strand.
AATGGGATCCTTTTTAGCTGTCGGCGCAGCATCGTGCAATCCTCCGCATTTCATCCATTTATGTTACAAGCCTCCAGGTGGAACAGTTAGAACCAAGCTGGCCCTGGTGGGAAAAGGCTTGACTTTTGATTGGTAACTTTTATACCCTAAGAAAGAGATCTTTATCTTTTGATTTCAAAATTTGAACAAGAACAGCCATATTTATAATGCTCATCAGATGCTCTTGTCTTGATGTTTTCCTTACAATACAGTGGTGGCTACAATATCAAGACAGGACCAGGTAGTATGATTGAACTCATGAAATTTGACATGGGAGGCTCAGCAGCAGTATTGGGTGCTGCAAAATCTCTAGGAAAAATCAAGCCTGATGGGGTAGAGGTGCATTTGCTCTTCCTGACTTTACTTGATTGATTGATTTGATTTGATTGAGTTACTACTTTGCCTGTTATTGTTATCATAGATTAGAAATAAATTTGACAATTGACTGTATATTCAGGTTCACTTCATTGTTGCCGCTTGCGAGAATATGATAAGTGGAACAGGTATGCGTCCTGGGGACATCCTTACTGCTTCAAATGGGAAGACAATTGAGGTAATTTCTCCTTGCCATAGGTTGCAAATTGTTGTTCTCGTCCATCCAGCTCATCTTCGTATAGGTTACATCTATATTGACCAGGGAAGGAAGCATGTTTATGTTAGCATTCAATAAGGTTTCTTCACTGATGGTTTTCACCCTTAACCCAACATTGTAGGTAAACAATACCGATGCTGAAGGAAGACTTACACTTGCTGATGCTTTGGTATATGCCTGTAATCAAGGTGCAGAGAAGGTATAATACGGTGGTTTTGTTCATCATGCTCAGTGACATCTTCTCACAGACACAGGCAACATAAGACATGATTATCCTACCGTCCTTGGCTTATTTTGCAATCCAGCAAACTTTTTTTCTGGTTCAAACATTATGATATTTCTTGAAGAAATGCTTATTGCTTGCTCGATGCTTTTATTTCCTACGCACAGAGAATCACCATGCATTTTTACTTATATTGTATTTTGTGGTTGAGTAGCAAGCATTTTAATGTGCAGATAGTGGATTTGGCTACACTCACGGGAGCTTGTATAGTGGCTCTCGGACCCTCAATTGCAGGTATATTAGGTCTATAAATATTTCTTTTCTTGTAATCTGGAGCGTATAGATTCTATTCTAGTAATTTACATGAAAATAGCTACACCACCTTTTGAAATCGATTTGTTGTAGTCATTCTTTCAGACCAAAATACACTGCTCATTTCATTAATAAATAAACAGGTGTTTTCACGCCAAGCGATGATCTAGCAGAAGAGATGTCAAGAGCTTCAGAGAATAGTGGGGAAAAGCTATGGAGGCTGCCGTTGGAGGAAACTTACTGGGAGTCCATGAAGTCCGGAGTGGCTGATATGGTAAATACTGGTGGTCGTCAAGGTGGTTCCATCACCGCAGCTCTTTTCTTGAAACAGGTAATGTTTTCTTTATCAGCTTTGAATGCCAAGCTTGCTAAACACATTGTATCAAAGATAGACTGTGTTATATATAGTCGACAAACATGAATACTGAAATATGACATGTTTTGTGGGATAGTTTGTTGATGAGAAGGTGCAATGGATGCACATCGACATGGCTGGCCCTGTTTGGAATGACAAGAAGAAGAGTGCAACTGGATTCGGGGTTTCAACACTGGTCGAATGGGTAGTTAAGAACTCTTCCTAATTTGGAAAATGATTATGTTGGAACTATATGAAGTAGTCCCCTTTTATTTAATATATATATACTACTATCCTTTTTGGATACTACAGTAATTTTTTGTTGAGCTATTATCCCAGTTTGTAGAGTTGAACTTGTAGCAGCTATATTTTAGTTAGGTTAAATTAATTGAGTATACAATTTTGAATTTCCACCAATGTTTTTGGCATCTGATTAAGGAGATGATATGGAAGAAGCTCACAAGCTATCATACTTGAATTGTGTCTCTTTTTTCTTTTAATATTTTGTTGCGTGTAAACCTACATATATGCAAGCCTGTGCGCTACCGGGCTAGTGTGGAATTTGAATTAAGTGGTTGTTTGGTTAAATTTATTTTAAAAAACTTAGTATAAGCTTTTGCAGGGAGCTTATAAGATGTTTTAGAACTTATAAGATGCAATGTTTTGAGAGATTATATTTTTTTTATCATGCAAAAATTGACAATAAAAATTTTGTTCTTTTTACGAACCTGATGTCGATAAATCTACGAGTCTAGAAATTCATTTCGTAGCGGGGTCAGGAGAAAGAATACGAAAGTGGTTTCTCTATATTTCTAGTTTGGGACAGACCATATTAAAAAAAATATATTATTAGCACGGTAGCATAGGTTAATCCATTGGAATACAATGGGATTCCAAATTCATTTTATTTTAAATAATTAAGAATGCGTTGCATAAACTTAAGCAACTTAAGTGTAGAAAGAAATAGAGAAGAGTTCATTGAGCTCATACATTCCGATCCTTAAGAAATTAATTAAGGAGAGATAAATATATTAATTAATCTAGAGGTTCAACTAAAAGAAGAAAGGAAAAATAGTTAATTATTTAAAACTTCCAACAAGTCAAGTAATATCAAACCCAATAATTTAGAGATAAATCCAAAGCCCAAATTTCTCATTTCCTCTAAATTTTCGGCCCATACAGAACAAGTAAGAGACTATTCCACAAAAAATAATTGGCCCAAAAATTAGAATCAAAGAAACCCTAATATATTGACAATATTAAAAAAAGAAAAGGAATGAAGTTTACGCCTCTTTCTCCCACCCTCTCTCTGCTCTTTCTTTCCCTACGTTGTCGTTTAAAGCCTTTCTAGGGTTTCCTCATCGCATTCACGCCCCTTATAATCCCTAAATCACACCTCTCTGAGATACACAAGTTCATCGTCATCGCATTTCAATATAGGTTCGCGATTCCTTTCCTATAATCGTTTTATTTCTCCATTTTCATAACTAATTTACAATTTTTAAGAAGGATCGATGATGCATTAGTTTAAAACTGCGTTATCTATCTGATATTTCCAATTCGGAATTGAAGATACTTTTCTAGCTCCTGAGATCCTTTCTTTTTCTATTTTATTCTTCATATTTTCGAATTTGTTCATTGTTGAAGATAAGCATCCGAGATGAGAAAACATTAATGTCATCCTTGCACTTTGATTCAGAAATGAAGAAAATCAATGGGGAAATGATACTCTGAGATGCTTATAACTTTTCATTCCTTCATTCCATACTTTTTATGCTTTTCGCCTTGTTAATATAAAATCAATACTTTATTTCCAATTATTAATTATTTGTATTATCGTTTTTACAAAATCCATTGCTTTTCTCTTTGATTTTCTAGTTTTTTATTGATCTTCAGAAATTCATCCTGAATTTGATTGATGCCTTATTTTTGGATCAGTGATGTTATATATTACTGCGTTATCTATCTGTAATGAATTCTTTTTTGAAGATAACTTGTTATCCTGGGATCCAATATCTACAATTATTTTAGGATTATTTGGTTTCACATTGTTTTGTACACATTTTTATTTTTCCTCTGTACATAATTTTATTCAGATTGAGGTCATTTTATCTTTAATATAGCATATGTTAACATTGTCAACATATTGGAAGTAACAATAGAAATGAAACAATAGTAGTAGTATTGTTTTAGTTAATCATATTCCCTGTATTTTTTGTCACATTTTTTTGCCATTGATCTTACCATAAAATCGTAAATTAATGAAATGCAATATGATTGTATGTATCATTTGTTGGGAACATTTGAATATCAAGTATTCAAATTTATTAGTGGTCATCCTTATGATTACCAATAGCCAAAATTTCAATCATTCACATAAATTAGTATTCTTTTCGTCCAAGAAAAATAGAGTACATTTAAAGAAAAAAGTTTTCAACAATTTTTCTCCGTCCCAAGGAAGAAGGAAGATGACTCTGAAATTATGCAACTTTATTTTGTGTATTAAGTGATCGGGATAAAGTAGATAAAAATGAATTTTTATTTTTAGTAACGAGTCAAATTAAAAAGAAATGTGGGGTACAAATTAAAAAGAAATATGTTTTAGGGTTTAGGGTTTAGGGTTTTTATTTTTTTCCTCTCTTACTAATAATATTGACTTCATGTACATTCCACTACTCTCTTACTTTATTAAATATGGATCACATATTCTACTATGAGCATCTCAAACATGAAAAGGTAAATAAAAAAGGTACATTATATATTTACCTTGTCAAAAAGTGAAAAATATCATTTTAAAATAAAACGAATTCTAAAGGTAAAAGGTATATATAAAGGTAAATTATTTTTTACAAATAAAATAATAGTATAAAATCTATTAAAAAACGTAAAGTTACCTTCTCAAGTAGAAATGATGATGAATGAATATATTTATGGATATAAATGAGATAATTTTAAAATTTGAAAAATAAAAAGTCAATTTTCAACTGGTTTTGTGTTGAAGACTGGCCAAAAATGCAACTTTTTCTAGGCATATTCACCAGTTCTGGATTGCACAAGGCTGGAACCGTAACCGGCCACGACAAAATAGGATCACGGTTATAATTTATGAACTGTTATCCGATTCCAATTCTGGGTTAGAATTGCCGGTTCCGATTGCCGGTTCGAAATGGTCTGAACGCTTCTAATTATGAGAGGAAAAAGTGAATACTGCTGTTTATAATAAAAAAGAATTACAGAATAGGTTCTATAGTGAAAAAGAAATTCAGAGATTGTTTATGTAATAGTCACTTTTAAATTTCTAATTTTGTATCTTATGTATCATCACTTGAATCAGTGTCCTATTTGCAATAAAACTCGTGCTCTAGCAATTGTTATAATTATTTAATTTTCAGCAGTTATTAAGGCATGATACCTAATTCCCACATGAACAAAATGTATTCATATTTTATAGTTATTCAATTTTATTAAAATATTGTAAGTGAGATACGAGCAGCTCAACTTTGGTAAGATTCAAGAGTTTGTACAATGAAAGAGTGGTGAGCACAGATAGAATGTCAAGAAAGCAAAACTCAAAATGATATACAATCATCTAATCATGACGCCATATAGCTCGTGATACTAAAAATAAACTAGACAAGGAATTGATCAAAAGAAATTAGAGCATGATTTTGTTCAAAATGTGTTTACTGTGGTGTAATTTGTTCAAGATCCTTGAGCAGGCCAACTACCTGTTGCATGCTTGGCCTCTTGGAAGGGATTTCGGCCGTGCAAAGGTACCCGATTTTCAAAGCCTCGATGATCTGTGCGTCCGGTGCAGTCCCACGGATCTTGGGGTCGATAGCTCGTGATGCCTCGTCCCTCCTCACTAGTCCCCTCACCCAACTAGTTAAGTTTGCTTCTTGATAACCATCCTCAACCGGCTTCTTCCCGGTGATGAGCTCGAATAAGATTACTCCGAATCCATATATGTCTGACATGGGCGTTGGTGCCATCGGCGAGGAGCTGCCTTCTTGCTCGAGAAACTCTGGTGGCAGATACCCCGGGGATGCACGAGCAATCCCATCTTCGCTTCCATTCCCAAAAATCTTTGAAATACCAAAATCTGACAGCCTTGGCTCTAAGTTTGAGTCCAGATAGACGCTGCTTGCTTTGACGTCTCTGTGGATGATGGGAGGGATGCAGCCGTGATGGAGGAACGCGAGTGCACGAGCAGTGCCAAGCGCGACCTTGTGCCTGAATCTCCATGTTATTAGTGACCCTTCAGGGCCAACGTTTTGTATCCCGTTGTTCTCATCTTCCCATGTGTCTGTGCTCCAATCTTCCGTCCTTTGAATCCCGAGTGGCAGATCGTGTAGCAAGTTCTGCAAGTTCCCGTTCTCCATGTAATCGTAGATAGCAATCCTCTGCTCCCCAGCCAAGCAATATCCCGTTAATGGGACGAGATTAGGGTGCTTGATTCGACCAAGATACTCAAGCTCCTTTGCAGCTTCGTGGTCTGTCATCGTGGAACCATGAACCAAAACCTTAACAGCAACGTGCAACCCCCCGGGCATCAATCCACCATAGACAGGCCCGAATCTCCCTTCTGCCAGCAACGTGGCCCTATCAAAATGAGAGGTCGCAGACAACAAGTCCGCGAATGTGAAATTCAGCAAGGGCTTCTCAAAGATGACTACGGGCACTGATGTAGCCTGCTTAACGTCAGCCACCCAAGTGGTTGAATCTGTCTGGAACGAGAAGGGCCCCGAGACAACGGTCTGCTCCTCCTTGTAAGAATCCTGCTTCACCGCCCATGTTCTTGTTTTTCTACGACACCTAAATGCTAGCACAAGCAACCCCACGAGCAAAAACACCATGGAGATGGTCAGAGCCAGAGCAATCTTTAGCCCTCTATGCATTGGAGCTTTTTTCTTGAAGAAGTCCGGGTTGGCAGCAATGGGGCAGCTATTAGTCGATCCTATGAAAGAAGCTTGAATAGTTTCCGGGGGGAACCGGGACCCACAAAAGCTAAGGTTGTTGTAAGAGAAATTGAAACTATCCATACGATGGAGTTCATCCATCACCACCAATGGGATATCTCCTGTTAGATTGTTGCGTGAAAGGTTGAGATATTTGAGGCTCTTCGACACGAGAGGCGGAATGTGGTTGCTGAGATGGTTATCAGAGAGATCAAGGGTGGCTAAACTAGTTAGGCTTGAGATGTTGCTAGGAATCTCACCAACCAAACTGGTTGAAGACAAATTGAGATAGTCTAAATGTGTGAGCACATCAGCATTGATAAACAAGTCCTGTTTGGTGAATCTGTTGTGTGCAAGGTTAAGGTGTCTAAGCTTAATAGAGTGATGCAATCCAGTGAATAAAAGCTCACCACTCAACTCATTCTCCGACATATCCAAATACAGCAAATTCGACCAATTGAAAGTGGAGGTGGGGTTTACCTGAGGTGGAATGTGGCCTTGAAACTGATTCCTGCTCAAATCCACCACCTCCAATGCCCCTTCAAACACACCTATAACAGAACCCTTGAACAAGTTCCCAGAGATATTCAGATAGCTCACCGATTTCATCCCATTAAAGTCCGAATCCCGACCAACAACCTCATTTTCAGCCAAGTTCAAGAACTTGAGCTGTGGCAATGCAGCAGCAAAGCCACTAGGAAGAGAGCCATTGAGATTGTTTTCAGACAGATCAACAGAAACCAAATTCAAACACTGCAAGATTCCTGATGGGACACTGGATTCAAACCCATTGTCACTGAGATTCAAAGACTCCAACTTTGACAAAGAACTGAACGTTTCTGGGATGCTCCCATTAAATATGTTGAATGAAAGGTCCAAACTTTGAAGGTTCCCAAAATTTCCAATGTTACTTGAAAGACTCCCAGAAATTTGGTTGTGTGAAAGATTAAGATTTATGAGAGAACCCAAACTCCAAAAATCAGAAGGCAAGGTGGCAATCTTGTTACTGCTAAGATCCAAAGATTCAAGCTTTTTCAATTTCCCAATAGTTGTCTCAGGAATCACACCAGATAAACCCACTCCAGAAGCTTCTAGCTTCAGAACATTTTCTCCCCCATCATCACAAACCACACCTCTCCATGAACACAAAGAGCCAGAATAGCCATACTTGTGGGGTGGGTTTAAGCCCATTTTTTCAAAGAATTCAAGGAGAAATGACTCATCTGTGTTGGGTTGTTGGCAAACCAAAGGCCTAGTTAGTAGAGTCACCACTAAAAAGGAGTAGTAACAGAATATCCCAACACCCATTTTGTGAGAAATGGCTCCAAGCACACAAAAAAAAATCAAATCTTGAAATCTTCAAAATATCAAGACCAAGAATCTTGCCCCATTTATGGCTATGTAGCAGTTTTTCTGCAGCCTGAAAAAAACCACAATAAGTCCACCTCCACGCCAGAAAACAGATAAAATAGTGAAGTTAAAGAGTTTTATTCACAGTGTCATTAAAGTTCAACCAACAATAGATTATTATTTGGAGCATAGCATACCTGCTTGGTTTTCTTGCAAGAAGCCAACAGCTCTAACTGACTGAAATTTTTTATGACAAAGAAACATCAAACCTCCTCTGAAATAGTCATTTTTTTAATGCAATGAAAATAATGGGTTACAGTGTGAGTTGGGTTTGATTGATGTATTAAACTTTACACAGTTGTATTTTTTTGGAAATAAATTTACCGCGTTTGGAGTCGTTAGTTGGGGTTCATAAATGCCTTAAATATCAAAGGAAGGAAACACATCATTTTCTGGATTGGCAATCAAATAATTAATGAGATTTTAGGTGGAAAATCAAAGATACTACTACTATGTTTTTGCGACTCTTGTGATTCTGTGGTTATGTAATTAATAATATGAAAAAATGTTTGTGTAATTAATGGTCTACCATGATTGGGAATCATGTAATTTGGGAAGTAGATATCATATCAGTCCTGGTTTTATGTTGTGAAAATATTTTATAATCATTTTGGCAAATCGATATCAAGACTTTTTGAGATATTTTTGCCTAAAATACGAAAGAATATGAATATTACAATAGAACCAAAGAAAATAAGAAGTATGCTTAATATAGTAGTAGTATTTGACAATAATAACTACTTTCGAGATTTGTGATTTATATGATGGTATATTTAAAATGAAAAAACAAATTTATTGAATGAATTATACATACAAGACAAGACGCTTTAATTTCGATTTATTTTTAGTAATATATAATTATGACTAATTTATTAGGAACTTTGGGTAGATTTATAAGAGGAAACAAAATTACTGATTTAAATTATGGATTAATGTGACATCCCACTATTATTTTCATCAATACTCTAATCTTTTGGCATTTTTTTAAAAAGCGATTAGTGGTTTGAACTTACTATATTTTCTTGTTTTAATTCTTTTCGGATTTATTTTAGCAACCTGATGCCGAATGTGAGAAAGTAATATTTCAAATATAAATATAGTCTAAATAAATATTGAGTGTCCACTTATAATTAATAAAAATATTCGGTTACAGTTGAGAAATGCATTTGGTGTATTTAAATCGATGATATACAAAGAGGAAATATGGCGTTTTCGAGCAACCAGTGCTCCATTTCTAGTTACGATCCTGCAAAATGCTCTCCCGATCCCTTAAAAATATGCATTTTTTCCTTTTTAGCACGTTCCATAAAAATATGCATTTTCTAATTTTATAAACTCTTTTATCTTTAATGAATGTGATTCATTCTTTATTGATAATATTTTAATTATTTTTTTTCTGTACATCTCTTTTATTTTATCAATTTTATTTTAAAACTCATGTTAAACCTAAAATATACTATATTCCTTGGATACCTTGGGATAAAAGTGCATAGTGAATAGTGAATGGAATAAGGTGGAATAGTGCTACAAAGTGTTATTATGCTTTTATTTTCAAAGTGAGTACGAAAACTTCTTTTGTGCTCATCTTGAAAACAAACTTATAGAGAAGTAAATATATATTTCCTTAGTTCCATCCTAAGCGAGACGTTTTATTATTATACTTGTTTTGGAAAAATAATATTCCATCCATTCTAAGATAAATGGGCACAAACTTTTCGGCATGAGATTTAAGAAAATGGGTTTTGTTTGAGCATCTCCAATGGAGGCTAGCGATAGGCATATCGGCTAGCCTATCCGCGGTCGGCGAGCTCTAGCCGATCCGCTTGCCGATGCGCTAGCCGCCATTGCAGGCTTGAAATCGGCTAGCCAACCGGCTAGAATTTTTTTTTTCTTTTTTTTTTTAAATTTCCGAAACTCATACGTGAATGGCGTGCGGTGACTGGGTCCGAGTGTGTGGAAGTAGGAGGATTTTTTTATGTATTTTTTGTAATTATGTACTTTTTTTAGGATGTTCTTTTTTTTTAATTTAAATAAAATTATTGCATTTTTCCGTATTTGTTTCATAAATTTAATTCCGTATTTTGCGTGATTGTAATTTATTTGTTTTTTATAATTTTGTTTATTGTGGCTAGGCTATAACTAGTCCAGTTTCTTGTTCTGATGATGTTGTAGGAGGGGTTTCTAGTCCTAGATGATGAGACATGAGGAGTTTTTGGCTAGGTTATTGCTAGCCTATGACTGGACTATTGCTAGTGGAGATGCTCTTAATAAAATGAAAAGTGAATAAAGTAAGAAAGTTAATAAAGTAGAGAGAAAAAGTAAGAGAGAGAATACCAAAAAAAGAAATTGCTCACTTATTTTGGGACGTCCCAAAAAGGAATGTGAGTCGCTTATCTTGGGGCCGAGGGAGTATAAAATAGTTAAAATGGATATAATGATAATGTAAAGTAAGAGAGAGAATATAGCGAGGTGCTCGTCCCACCATAAGTGAGGCGCTTCATTTCTTCACAATATTCTCTCTCTTATGGTACATTATTCCTAACTACTCCCTCCGTCCGCGAATAGGAGTCTATTTTTTTTTTCAGCACGAATTTTAAGAAATGTTAAGAAAAGTGGGTGGAAGAAACTTAGTGGAATAGAGATCTCACTTATATATATTAGAGCATCTCCAAGGGAAGAGGTTGTTAGAGTGTATACTAGAAATCATCTTTCGAGTCATTGAATACTGTAAAAACTCTCATTTTATTTTCCAATGAATAAAACAGATTATTTTTGTCATAATGTTGTTATGTTTTACATTTAATGGATGTTTATTGCATGTTTGAATGTATAAGTAACTTAACAAAGTCTAAGTTTTTGTTTTACTAGACTGGTTGTGGGCGTCGTCCACTTTAAGGTAACACTGTCTGCTATGAACAAAGAAAAATAAGAATTTCACAACCTAGATAGGCTTAGACTACCTATCATGAAAGGTTGCAATGTCAGTCCACATATTTCTAAGCCTTACTGAAATAAGATGACATTGGTGTGGTATAGCACTGAATTGGATCTAACAACGAGACCAGTCTTTATGCTATCTACTAAAAGACGAGGTCTTGATAATTATTGTTGCTTAATCAATGTACGTTAGCATTAAGCATACAGTATTGATTACGCACTACATTGACTTACCAAATGGTGCGAGTTTTTTGCAATCTAATAAACCTGGTATATTAGGTAGTGGTGATTTATATTTAGCGGTGCTAGGATTACTATTATATTGAATCGTGCGCGAGGTGAGTCTCGTTTGATAACATCCTCAAGAGAAGCTCAAAATAAGGTTTTATTATTCGGAACCTAGCTAGTTGAAGTTTGATTACTCTATGAATAATAAATAAGCATTTCTTGTTGAGCACTCTTGAAATTAATTAGATGTTAATTAATTAAGTCTATAGCATACACTAATTAATTAATAGATGTTTATATCTTAAGCGCGGAAAATAAATGACAAACAATGGAAACCCGGATTACTTATAATTTTGGATTTGGATGGGGAGTTCAATATTTACTTCTGTAGTGGCTGCTCGTAATATTCCAAATGAAAGCTTATAGTAATTTGGAATTCAGTTTAATTAGTAAAAAGCTAATTGGGGGAGCTCATATCCAAAACCTTCCATAGATATCTGTCTGAGCACAATATGTGATTTAATATAAATAAGAGAATAAATGAGATAGAAAATACACTTAATTTTCTACAAAAATTTGGTCCCCCTCTCCTTATTAGAAGAGGATGAAAATTTCCTCTCAGATCTTCCTCTGTGAGATCAATTTCTGTTTTCTTTATTTAAGTTCTAGTATTACGGTGAGATCACCCCACCCTGTTATCAATTTACAGTCCGAGAACCAGTCAGAAGATCCATGGTTTAGTACTGAAGATCTTCACGTGGAGAAGGCGCTAGCTATCTTCGATTTTTTGGAGAATCATCAAGGTAAAATAGCTAATCCATAGAAAAACATGTTTTAGGTTTAAATTATACTTAAAGCATTATTTATTTGAGTTATGAGCATGATACATGTGATAATTGCGCGAATAGAATTTGTCTAAATAATATGCTAAATAGATCGCTTAATTATCTGATTTATTTGTAAAGCAAGCTTCTGCTACCAACCCATTCAGAGGTAAATGGAGAGACAAACTAATATAACCATCATATTTACCTTTTTTTCATGAAAAATCATTCCAAGGGAGAAGTATTTGAGAAGGTATTATACATTTTCTCATTTTGAAGAGGTATCTTTACCTCCCCATCAATGGAGAGGTAAAATCTTATAAATATCATATTTGCCTTTTTTATATGAAAAATCATTCTCTAGGAAAAGGTATTTGAGAAGGTATTACACTTTATACTATTTTTTAATGCATTTTGTACTATTATTTTATTTTTTAAAAATAATTTACCTTTCCATATACCTTTTCCCTTTGGAATACGTTACTTTTTAGAAGAGTATATTTTACTTTTTAAGAAGGTAAATATATGATATACTTTTTCTATATGTTCATTCTTTCCTCGGAGATGCTCTTAGTTTTGAGTGGAATGAATTAGTGGAATAGAGGTCTCTTTACTATTTATGCTAACTATGAACCGAGATTCGGATCAAAATGAAAAAATTAGACTCTTATATGTGGACGGAGAAAATATTTTATTATTTTTCTAAAGCAAATTAAAAAATGAAGCGTCTCGCTTACAGCGGGACGGAGGGATGCTTTGTTGAACGATGCTCACCTTGAGCCGGAGATAAAAATGCAAAGGATGAATTAGAGTAGTATAGTATATATGAAGATAGATTAAGATGGGCTTCTGTTGTGGGCCATTAATATTTTGGATTGCGAATGTTGGGCTGATATAAAGCAATTCATGTGCTTTGTTGGACTATTTGGTTGGAAGATATTATATATGAGGATTTACTTGATTACTACGATAGTATCGGTCATAAAAAAATAGCTAGCATATAATATTTTTTTTTATTTGACCACAAGTTTACCGAACCCCATCTTGACGGGATTCGACTAATCCTACTTGACTTGGTTTTCGGATTAACACTGAAATTCTCTCGACAGATAATGTTGGTTTGCGGATTAACACTGAAAATCTCTCGACGGATAGTGGGATTTTAACCCATGACCTTAAGATCGAGTATATAATTTGTTCCCGATATACATAGCCACAATTAATTTCCAACTAAAGCATTGTTCAGTTTTTCTTCAGTATCCTTAAACTATGCCATATAACACAACTTTATAAATAACTAAAAAGTCGTTTCTTCAAATGTTGGATTTTAGCATTTTTCTTATAGAGTTGAAAGAAATGGTAATGTTGAATGGCCTAGTTCATTCAAACTTTTAATTCGTGCTATGAGTTATTCTATCATTACAATTGTAAAAGGAATATTCGTAGGAATTTGTATATGTAATACTCCCTATTTTATTACTAAATAATAAAGTAATAAAAAAAGCTCACGATTCACTATCTAGGAGTTCACTAACATAATTTGGTCCCCATCTCAATTGAATTCAAACCTGTCAAGTCAATTTATACACACTACAACAATTTATGGAGAAAAATTAAGCGTTTATTGCAACAACAAACTCATCTTACAAGGAGGGACAAATTGGAGATGCAGTTACTGACATTAGAAATTTTTTAAAAATAATTAAAATTTAGTACGCAAAGAAAAATGTCTTTAAGGCGAGGACACGTCATATTTTAATATTTATTTTATAAGCAAAATTGGGGACGTAATTACATATGTCAAAATATATTTAAAATAGAGTAAAAATTTAGTGCTCAAACAAAAACGTCCTTCGATCGAAAACATATTTGTTAACTACAGTGTCTCTTAATGTTTTACATTTTTAAGAAACTTCCATTTGTATATCTTTAATTAGTTGGCACACCGAGAATAATAACGTTTTTTAAAGCGAATATGATGTATTTAAAAAGATAAATTAGTGTTCTTAATAAACTCTAACTTTTGATTTATTGTTCAATTAATTATTTACTAGTTATAATAAATAATTGCCAACCATATACTATCTAATAAAAATCATGAATAAACCAATCACCAATGAGTCAATATCAAATGGGTCCATGGCATGGTGTTGGAAGTGATTTACATTTATATGTGGTCCAATTTTTAGTTTTATAGGGCTTCAAAAATGTAATTGATTAAGTGGGCTCTCTACAGTCAAATTTTTGTGGCTCTATTTCAGCCAACTTGATGGCTGCGAAAAAAATGAAGGCAAGAGCAAGAAGTAAATCATAACCACAAATTTTTGCCCAGCTACCACCTTCTCTAACTTTTCCATTCTTGATTTTACTTCTAAAACAGTTGGTTGGATTTCAGCTGGGAATCATATTATATCATTACACATATTGTAACGTAATTTGAATTTATTCTTTTATGAGTAAATTAATACTATAAATTATACTTTAAAGTAAAATTATAAAATTGGCCTGTATTATTAATATTTAAATATATGAATTAATCAATTTGAATACGGATACTTTAATAGGTTGCCTTATTGATTTATGCTTTACGCATTTATTGTAGTTTTAGATATTGAGCAAATGCTTCATCGTACATAATTATATTGGTATTACTAGAAAATAGTAGGAGACAAGTACGAATTTTGTATAGGTATTTCTTGTCACATGTGATTCATTTATTTTTCTTTGCTGCAAAAACGTGGTGATAGAGATAATATTGTTGGTCCAATTCGAACATATGAAAACGTTTACGAATTTGAACCCCTAAGAGCATCCGCAGCGGTGAAGGCTGCGGTGCTCGTCCGTCCGTGCCGCGCACGATGCCGTCCGTCCATCAATGATGCTCGTCCGTCCGTGTCGTTGGAACGGACGTGCTCTTAGCTAAGAGCACGTCCACGTGGCGACGCCTCATTCGCCAACGGCATAGCCGTTGGCTTATTTAATTTTTTTTAAAATGCGAAATTAATTAAATTTTTTTTTTTAAATAAAAAAAAATATTTTCCCACTTCCCAAAAAAATATATCCGTTTTCTCCCCACTTTTAATTTATTTTTCAAATTTTTTCCCCCAAAATTCACATTTTCATCTATAAATACCCCCACTTCAACAATAAAAAATCACATTCTCATCTATTCTACGTGTGTAATTTTTAATTTGTAGGATTTTAATTATGTATATTTTTATTTTCTAGGATTTTAATTATGTATTTTTATTTTTTAGTATTTTAATTATGTAATTTTTATTTTTTAGGATTTTAATTATGTAATTTTTATTTTTAATGTATTTTTATAATATAGAAATATTTTTAATAATTGGAGTATTTAAATTGAATAATAGAATGGTGAGATCATTGAACTTGTCCTTAGCTAAGAGCCTCTTAGCTAAGGATAAGGAGTAAAAGTGGGTCCGGGCCCACTTTCGTACTCTTAGCTAAGAGCACGGATGGGGATGCTCTAATCTCCCAATTTTAAAAGATATAGTATTAACTAACATCTATAAATGTTGGTAAATTATGTGTACTCTTAAAAATTGTAATACTAACATCTATAAATGTTGGTAAATTTTGTGTACTCTTAAAAATTGCTTTTCTTTTTCGAATGTTGATATATACTGCCTCTGTTCCACAGTGTTAAACTCATTTGGCTATTTTGGTGTTCTATAATAGTGAAATTATTTTTTTTCTAATAAAAGTCAATACATTTTTTCTCTCTTACTTTATTTTTTCTTATTTTATTTTTTCTTCATTTTTTTACCTTTTCCATTTCTTACTTTATTTTCCTTTATTTAACCCACTTAACGCAATTTTTTTTAAATAATGTGCCAAAAAGAAACGCATCAATTACTACGAAACAAATATATTAATTTTTTTATTATCAAGGCTACTGGCAAACCTTGATTTGTGGACAATAGCCTAATTAATTGTAGAGGGTAACAAAACATGTCCTTTTTAACCCTACAAATTAATAGAGATGATTTTTCTAAATTATCGCATTAATTGAAATTTAAAAAGTGGTACAAATTCAGTTATCAATGTTACGACGGAACTCGATAATAACGAAGAACTCATAAAAGCAAAGGGCACTTCCATTCGTAATTTATTATTAATATTTTTTTATAAGGGTAGATTGTCTATAAAGTTATGAATTTTCAACATCTGTTTGATTTTTTTTCGTTAATTTTAATTGTTGTATAAAGAGTCATGAACTTTACTGAATAGTGTAAATTTTCCATCTGACTTGACCCGATAAATTTCCCATAAAGATTCTCATTTTACATATATATTGTGAGGGTGTTATTAGGCCGTTAACTATCCATTCAGTTGATAAATATTTTTAAATTTAGTTTATCTGTTCTGAAAATAAATGACTAATACTCCCTCCGTTCGTTATTAGGAGTCTCATATATGGGCGGCACGGGTTTTAAGAAATGTAAAGAAAAGTGAATGGAAAAAAGTTAGTATAATAGGGGTCTCACTTGTATATATTAGTTTTAAATAAAATGTGAGTGGAATGAGTGGAAGGTGGGATCCTATTACCATTTATGGTAAAAGTGAACCAGGACTCCTATTCGCGGACGGACTAAAATGAAAAAACGGAACTCCTATTCGCAGACAGATGGAGTATCAGTTTTCACGCGATGTCAACTAGTTTTTTTAACAATGCCAACTAAAATGTACTGATGTCAATTCGGTGTGTAAATAATGTTAACCAAGAGTATTAATAGATACATAATTTTATTAGTTATAACTAATTTTTAAAAGAGAGAACATTTTTTTTAGTCCACGAACTTTGTTAAACTATCATTTTTGGTTTATAATGTTTGAAAATATCTTTTGAGATCTGTCAACTTCGACTTAATATTATTTGAGCTACTTTTTTATTTTTTAATAAAAATACCCTAAAGGCCATGAAGAACAATTTAGTCTATTTACTCTCTCTTTATTAAAATATTTAACTTCTTTCTTTTTTTTTTCTTCCCTTTTTCCTTCTTTCTCTTCTTCCTCATCTCAATCATCCCTATCCAAGTCGATTTTACACACCAATTTGAAAAATTCAAAGCATCAAATTCTTCAAATTGGTGTGAGAAAAAGTATATTTGAATTCTTGTGTTTGATGCTTTGAATTCTTAAAATTGGTGTAGCAATCGACTTGGACGTGTCCTATTGGGATAAGGAAGAAGGGGAAGAAGAATGAAAGAGAAAGAAATTAAATATTATGAAGAAGAGAAAGTAAATAGACTATATGAAGAAGAGAAAGTAAATAGACTAAATTGCCCTTTATGGCCTTAAAGGTATTTATGTCCAAAAAAATGAAAAAGTAATTCAAATGATATTAAGTCGAAATTGACGGATCTCAAAAGATATTTTTCAAACATTATGGACCAAAAATGATAGTCGAAAAAGTAGTCCAAAAAAATGTTCTCTTTTTTTAAAAAATATCTCAAAACTTCGAACTATATAACTATCTAGATTTAAACTCTTTTTTCACAAAAACATATATCAAATTAAAGATAATTTCATATGTTCCTAATAGCATATGTTAAGATGATAAAATGTCGTAATATTACTTAATATTTTCGATAATCAAATTAATATCAACACATACTACATATATTGTGAATCAAATTTAGTTAAAATATTCAAGTCATTGATTGACATTTTTACTATATTGTATTAACATCACACGAATTACAAAAATTTCCATATATAAAAAATTATTAAAAGACTATTTTAATTAATTAATAACTATGAATTGGTAATATTTAACAATTATCAAATAGTTAACGATTCATCATATTCCTATGGAGTGATATATAAGTACTTAAGTAGTACATCTCTCTTTATGTAATTCTGCACTAGCAACACCTTGCAAGTGAAATATGGAGTATATAAGTAGTAGACCTTGCAAGTGAAATGGTGCATAAATTATAATATATACTCCGTCACATGTGATTCTATATCAATACACGAATTCTTATCACCCGAATAGATAGTAGAGTCATATTTCAATGATTATTTTATTAGGAGAGGTGAAAATGCATTTATTGATTAAAGTTGGAGACCGATGGGTAGGGGGGAATAAGCTCCTACCAATAAGTACTTTTTCTCTTTTTAATTTTTTTATATTTTCAAAAACAATCTCTTGATATGCGTTAGGCTAATTTTATGTTTCATCTCTCCTATAAAAATAAAGACTTAATTATATTTAGATTAGTCCAATAAAAATAATGCGCTTTTATTTTTTATAACTTCTTTTATTCTAATGTGATGGCCTTATTCTTCACTATCATATCTTATTAGTAAAGTAAAAAGATGAGATAAAAAGATAGTGTAAATAGTATTAGTGGATAATGAACTACACATTATTAGTATTATGGTGTAATAATATAAGTTGTAAATAAAATGATACATAGAGATAATGTGTTATTTAACTATCTAAAAATTAAAAAACAAATTACTTTTCACAAAAAATAGTTCATACTTTCTGTGAAAGAGTAACTTTTTCATTCTATCTCTCTCATACTTTACCAATATATATTAAACTATATCATTCTAAATATTTCTATTTTTATGAAATCGGAGGAACAGTATTTTTAATTTTTATGATGAAAAATGAAAGGGAAAGGATGGTGAGTTTTTTAATTTTAATTTCTTAAAATACGAAATTCATTATTCTTGTTTCATCTAAATTATTCCTTCACGACATCGGAAACATTGGGAGAGGGGGAGTGCATCACGGTGAGGGGCTCCCGTTGCGGCACACCATTCTACACTGCAATGAATTTTTTAATAATTTAACTTCAGAAATATATTATAAATAATTTATTTAATTTAAAATTAATTATTTAAATAAATAATTCATCTTATAAATGACGTAATTTTCTTTAGAAAATTTACTATTTGATAGTTCTAATTTTCAAACTCTATAACTATCAGCAAATTTCACTTTTAATAGTACTAGTTGTATTAGTTTCAATGAAATAATTTGTTAATTATAATGTTATTTAATTTTTCTAAAGTAGATGATTAATAAAAAAAAAATAGATTAAAATTATTAGAACAGAGATATAAAGAGAGATAAAGAGTTGTAGTATAAGTTGTGGTATGACACAAAAATTAGGGGGAATGATGATGTGATAGAGATAAGAGGTATGATATGAGGAATCCGTTTATGATGGTCACAGGTAACTTTAACTATTTACATTAAACTCAAATTAATTTTTGAGTATACGTCAAGTAATTTTATTTCAACTATTTATACTATTTTTGAGTAATATGTCTTGTAAAATTTTTGCAATAGCTCCATATTTGATGTTTTCTGGAGAAAAACTCAAAAACTAGTTTGGATTCACATTATAATTGGAGAAGTTTTCTATACCAAAAATTAGATTTAACGTAGAGTTGGAGATGGTCTTACGCTTTCTTATCCATATTTTAATTTTAATAATAATACTACTCCATCCATCACATAAAAAAATTAATTTTTGGGACGGCGTTGCTTTTACAATTAGTAAAGTAAGAGAGAGAAGTAGAAAGAAGAAAATAAGGAAATTGATGTATTGCTAGTACCTAGTGGAGAATGATGTTCACCTAATTAAGAAATTTGTAATCTTATGTCTAAGGCCAAAGGTTTCTGGTTCGAGTCCTCCATGGTGCGGCCTTTTAATTTATGGTAATTTAACCATAAAAAAAATATTTGTAATCTTTTTTTATTTTATTATTGCGATAAATTTGTTTATTTATTAAAATCAAATTACGGAAAGAAATTTATAGCTTCAATTTGAAGTTGGATGTTTTGCATGTATTGACCTAAAATATATCGTAAAGAGATTGGGTAATGATGCATAAAGTTTATTTTATAAAATAAAGAAACATTAAAACAAATACAACTAGAAAAAAGAAAACATGTTGATAGGATAATCTTAAATAAGGAATGGGACAAAGTACTGTTGAGAATGCCATGCCTTGGAGTTCCAACTTCCTAGGATTATCTCTTCATCGCATATACTCCCAGTACGTAGTATTTCTAGTATTAAAATTTTTTGTTGTTATTTTATATTGGGCATATTAGGCAACTAAAATATTATTTTATATTGGGCATATTAGGCAACTAAAATATTTTACTCATAAGAAAATTAAGAAAAATATAACTTACAATCGAATTTAAAAGTTATGGAACCCAAAACATTTGCTAAAATTCTAGAATTTTCCTGTAATTTGCCCATTTTACTTATATATATTAAGATTGGTTTCAGGGCATCCGCATCGCGTCTCGATGTGGTCCCTATCTCGTCTCGACGAGACGAGACAGCATCGAGACGACGATATGGCATGCATCTCGTCCCGAAGAGACGAGCCGTCTCGTCGCGCGACGCGTCCCGAAGAGGCCGGCCTCGAGCTGGCGAGACACGCGCCTTGGCGACGTGGCGTGCTCCGGTTCGTGCGTGACGCCCACTCGCCGGTTCGCGAGTGGGCGTCGTTTATACCCGTTAAAAATGTTTTTTTTTTGTTTTTTTTTAAAAATCAGGAAAATTCGAAAATAAAATAAATTAAAATATTGTAATTTTTAAATTTTGTATTTTTTAATATTGTAATAAAATTAAAAATTAAAAAAATTAAAATTAAAATAAAAAATACTCCATAGGATTTCAATTATGTATTTTTCGTATTTTTGGATGTTGTAATTTTTGTGTTTTTTATGATTTAATGAATTATTAGTATTAATTTAATATTTCAATGAAATATTAATTGAATTTGTTGGAAATAAAAATAAAAAATGAAATTGAATGAATAGTTAAGTGATGAGATGGTTAAGAGATTGAGGGATGCAAGTACTGTCTCTTAGTTAAAAGATGAGGTGAAAAGTACAATAGGACCCATAAATAATGAAGAGGTGATACGGTTAAGAGACGGATAAGAGACATAGTTGCGAATGACATCATTCAGACTCGCTAAAATTATGGAGTTTCAAGTTCAACAAATTAGAAATGATGATTCTGCGACTCATACTTCAGTTTTACCAATTATTTACGTGTAATTTTATGGTTAGTTGGATGATTTTGTCTATACCTACATACAAATAGTTTAATTTACAAAACTTTTTAGTTTATCTGATTCAAATTTACAATAGTATAATTTATGATTTTATTTCTTCAATACCCCTAACTGTTTTAAACAAATCTCATCACGCCTCCAATAATTTAATGGGTGGGACCATTTTGCACTTACTAATACTCATTCAGTCATTCTATTGGCACACTTGGGTGCATGCAAATAAGTAGACTTTATGATAGTACTGTCTTTGCAGCTATTTATTTTACTCCCTCCGTCCCATACTTGGAGTCATTTATTGTTATGACTCAGGTTTTAAGAAAGAGTTGAAGTGTGTAATAAATGAAGTGAGATGGTGGAGTGTGTAATAAATGAAGTGAGATGGTAGAGTTGGTTGAACATAGGTCCCTTTTGACTTTTGATTTTTGTTTTGATTTATTTTAATGTAGATAATGACATTTTAATGTAATTTTGATGAAAAATAGGGTAAAATTATATGACCAAATATGGAAAATTCTAAAAATGACTCTTAAACTGGGACGATTTTTTATGGCAAAAAGTAACTCTTAATCTGAGACGGAGGGAGTAATTACTAAAAACGTACTCCATCTGTCTCACCGTAGATACCCACTATCATTTTTCGTCCGTCCCACCCAAAATGATATCATTCGTATTTAGAAAATATTTAAAATACTTGATTATCTTTTTCCTTTTTTACTTTTCGCATCTCTCTTACTTTTAAATACCTAACAATCTTTTGTCTCATTTACTTTTTGCATATCTCCTACTTTTAAACACCCAGTAACTTTTTCTTTCTCTTTTTAAACACTTTAAAATTAGCATACATAATATCTCGTGTCATCCCAAGAAGGGGTTATCTTTCTTGGGACGAGAGTAGTAATTATTTTTTTTTTTAAATGTAGGATGGAGATCAGTTTTACTTGGAAAAACATATACTTTTATTCATAACAATAATTAGTTTCTCGCTTTTAAAATATAGAAATAATTAATTTTTACACTAATGCATTTAGAGGTAATAGTGAGTGAGACCTTCTCCAATTAGTTTTTGTTTAATAGTAGTAGACTAGTAGTACTTATTAGTTAAAGACTTAAAGTGAACTATAGAAAAGATTTTTGGACAGTGTAATTTTCTCTTTTACGGGGTAAAGAACATATCCGTAGAAATCCATGGCAGACTTAATTATATTTGAATTACTTTTATACTATATTTTCAGACATTTCCCTTTTAATTTTAAGAGATATTTTAGTCTTTTTGCTTAATATTTTTCTCTTATCTCTTCTTTCTTCTCTTTTTTTTACTATTTATTTGATTTTCTATTCATCTTTCTCATTTTTCATTTATTCTCCATATAATTTAGTTTGGCAATAAATATTCAATACACATCAAATAAATATAATTTTTATTTGATATATTTTAAAAATAAATTTAAAATAAATATAACAATTTAGTTTTCCTAAATTTTCATAATAGGAATATGTTTTTGGAAAAAAATGAAGCCGATGTGCTTAAATAAATGCCATACAAGAAGAAAATAAAACAAAACACATCTTAATAGTGATAGCATTTAATCTTGCTATTACAAATAAAAACAATTTATATTTTTATACATATAATAATAAATCTTGTCAAAGTGCTCATGTACAAAATATTTAAATAATTTTTTATTTTAGTTTATTTTTAATGTACATATATAATTAAAACTCTTATTTAACTTGTTGATGTCAATTGGATCTCCAGCTACAAAAATAATCTTGGTTGTTCATTACATGAATTTTAACATAAAATAAATTGTTAAAATAAGAGAGTGTAAAAAATTAATTAATAGTTGAAGTGTAGTCAGTGAAAAGTAACACTCATCTCAATATGGAGAAAAAAACTACTATAAATTGATACAGAAAATTGAAAAATATGACTTTTTTATGAGATAATAGTAAATTATTCAAAAAATAAAATATACTCACTCTGTTCTTAGAAATAGGCTATTTTCTTTTTCGTCTATTCCATAGAAATGGTTCATATCCATATATGGCAACCTTCCCATTATTCCCTACACAATTTCATCTATTTTTTTTCATTCTCTCTTACTTTACCAACTATACATAAAACCTGTGCCAACTCTAAAGGGCCTATTTCTATGATACGGAGGGAGTATATTTTACTACTTTATATTCCATCCGTCCTTGAAGTTTGTCCCATTTTTCTATTTTTGTCTGTCCCATAAAATTTGTCTCATTTCACTCTTTACCATTTTTGGCAGTGGATCTCATATTCCACTAACTCATTCATACTCACATTTTATTATAAAACTACTAATATATAAAAAGAAGACACACATTCCACTAATTTTTTCAACTCATTTTTCATTACATTTCTTACCACTCATTCCGGATCAAAGTGGAACAATATTTGGGGGCGGAGGAAGTAATTACCAATAAAAAAACAATTATGAGGCACGTATCTGCTTCGCTCATGCAATTAAGTTTCCCTATCTGGGCTTCATCTTCTCTTGACTGACTAATACCACAACTAATTCACTAACTATTTCCACGTGTACTGTATTTGGACTGAAAAATGCAATTACTACTGCAAGAAATAGTAAAAGATACTCATAGTAGTACAAGTAAAAACAAATGGACGGAGGATGGATAAAAGGAAAAAAGAAAAAAGAAAAAAGAAAAAAGAAAAAAGGGATATGGTCCAAAAATGATGGAAGGAGAATTGTGGCTAAGCTTATTCCATGAGAAAAACAGAAACCACTACATATACGCAGGCATCTAGCTGAGTTGAAGAAACCCAACATTTTTGTTGCTTCATTTCTCTCTCACACTCCTATAAAATAGCATTCTTAGCAGTGAAGTAGAATCTATCAATGGCCGGCACCGGTGCTTTTGCTGAGATCATTGACGGCGATGTCTTCAAGTACTACGCCGACGGCGAATGGAAGGTTTCCTCTTCCGGCAAATCCGTCGGTATTGTCAATCCCACCACCAGGAAAACTCACTACAAAGTTCAAGGTAACAAACATATATGATGCGCTTTGTCATTATAATCGGAATATGATTGATATATATGGTTATATAATGACTAATCAGCTTGCACGCAAGAGGAGGTGAACAAGGTGATGGAGACAGCGAAAGCCGCGCAGAAATCGTGGGCCAAGACGCCGCTGTGGAAGCGCGCGGAGCTCCTCCACAAGGCCGCGGCCATCCTCAAAGAGCACAAATCCCCCATCGCAGAGGCGCTGGTGAAGGAAATCGCGAAGCCGGCAAAGGACTCTGTGACTGAGGTGGTGAGGTCTGGAGATCTGATTTCCTACTGCGCCGAGGAAGGAGTCAGGCTACTCGGGCAGGGCACCTTCCTCGTCTCCGATAGCTTCCCGGGAAACGAGAGGACTAAGTACTGCCTCACATCCAAGGTAGTTATGATTATGCATATTAGTATGATATTGTCTGCTTTGAGCTAAGTCTGTTTGTTTAAATTATAGATTCCGCTCGGTGTTGTTCTAGCGATTCCTCCTTTCAATTACCCGGTGAACCTTGCTGTGTCGAAGATCGCGCCTGCTCTCATTGCTGGGAACTCACTTGTATTGAAGCCTCCGACTCAGGGTGCGGTGGCTTGCCTTCACATGGTGCATTGCTTTCACTTGGCTAATTTCCCAAAGGGGCTCATCAGCTGCATCACAGGGAGAGGCTCTGAGATTGGTGATTTCCTTACAATGCATCCTGGTGTGAACTGCATAAGGTAAATTGAACACACACACAAACACTAAGGGGCTGTTCTGTTTGCAAAATTGTATCTCGGGATTAAATATGTATTGTGTTTGGTTGTTCCTAGATGGATAATTAGTCATAGCTACATCTCATGATTATTTTGTCTAAATAAACCGAACAATGACTAATATGATTACTGATCTGATCTGATCTCACTCTGCCTCAGCTTCACCGGTGGGGACACCGGCATTGCAATCTCGAAGAAAGCAGGGATGATCCCTCTGCAGATGGAGCTGGGAGGGAAAGACGCGTGCATCGTGCTCGAGGATGCGGATTTGGGCTTGGTTGCAGCCAACATTATCAAGGGAGGATTCTCATACAGGTAGGTTGTCAAAACTAATACTCCTTCCGTCTCATTAGAAATGAAACATTTGCTTTTCGCACGAGATTTTATATAGTGTTGCTTTATGAGTTAACGTGAGGAGAATAAAGTAAGAGAGATAATGTTATTTCCATTTTAAAAAATGTTTCATTTTTAATGGGATAACCCAAAAAAGAAAACATTTCATTTTTTAATGGGACAGAGGAAATATTTGTTCATCAGAAATTGGGAAATGACATGTTTGTGTTTATTGTGTGGCAGTGGGCAGAGGTGCACTGCTGTGAAGGTGGTGTTGGTGATGGAGTCCGTGGCGGACACTCTGGTGGAGGCGGTGAAGGCGAAGGTGGCGAAGCTGACGGTGGGTGCGCCTGAGGACGACTGCGACATAACCCCAGTGGTGTCGGAGTCGTCTGCCAACTTCATTGAGGGCCTGGTGATGGATGCTAAAGACAAGGGTGCCACATTCTGTCAGGAATACAAGAGGGAGGGCAACCTCATCTGGCCCCTGCTGCTCGATCACGTGCGCCCGGACATGCGCATCGCCTGGGAGGAGCCTTTCGGCCCCGTGCTGCCCGTAATCAGAATCGGCTCTGTTGAGGAAGGAATCCACCACTGCAATGCCAGTAATTTTGGCCTCCAGGTAGAGCAGAGTTCCATGTCTCTCTACATTTTTCGTGTTATATAACATCGACATCTCTAATTTTGGTGAATTATAGGGTTGTGTCTTCACCAAAGATATCAACAAGGCAATGCTCATCAGTGATGCCATGGAGTCCGGAACCGTTCAGATCAACTCCGCCCCGGCTCGTGGCCCAGACCATTTTCCTTTCCAGGTACTCAACTCATTACCTTAGTATAGAACTCATCAAAAAACTAGTCTGTAAGAAAAAAAAAATAGCTCATTTAGTCTTTCGACCCAACACCAATTACTCTATGGAACATTGAGTTCATAACAATTAGGGGTGTCGAAACGGGTAGCGGGTAACGGGTAATCCCGAACCCGACCCGATACCCGGCGGGTAACGGGTACCCGATACCCGACGGAATCGGGAAACGGGGCGGGGTCGGGTATAATTATTTTGGATTTTGCGGGTATCGGGTATCCCGATACCCGACCGGGTAATCCCGATAGTCCCGAAATACCCGATATGTATATTAATATTTTATAATTTTTTTATTTTTAATGTAATTTTTTATTAGTAATTTATTATAAAACGTGTTTTTTAAGTTTTTAACTTCTGTTTAGTTTGATGATTATCGGAGTAATGGTTATTCCAAGTTGGCTTTGCTGAAATCTCGAGCATATGGGATACTGTAGCAAAATGAAAAAAGCAAGGATTTTTGCACAGTAGCTATGATTTTATCCCATTCTTTACTTATTTATTCTCCTATTTTCTTATTTATTCTTGAACTTAGATGTATAACTGTAACAATATAAGAGATTAAGAATTTTAACTTAAAAATTAGAAATAGACGAAGACAAAGAATAAAGATTTACATGGCTTGATCTCAATTCTCTACAAAGTAAATAATAAAAATAAAATTTCAAGTGAGACTATTACATTTAGCAAGTAGTATTTTTAAAAAATCATCTAAAATATACAAATAATATTTTTTTAAAAAAGAAGATTTGAAAAAAAAATTTAATGTTTCGGGTCGGGTACCCGCGGTGTCGGGTGCGGGATACCCGACTCGGGTATCGGGTAATACCCGACTAATTGCGGGACGGGTATCGGGACTAACTTTTGGTCCAAAATCGGGTGCGGGTACCCGACTCGTCGGGTGCGGGTACCCGCGGGTACCCGTTTCGACACCCCTAATAACAATCAACATTATTTAAGCGCCAACGTCCTCGTTGGTCATAGCTAATTCCCTACCAGACCACCAATTTGAGTTCTCATTGGTCATGGCGGCTTCTTTGCACCACTCCGAGTTGACACCGAAATGTACTCATTGGTCACATTTGTTTTTCCGTGCCACCACTATTAGTCATTTGAGTTCTCAGTAAAAGCATCAATGTTACAAATTAAACCAGAGAATTTATCCCGAAAGACTAACATATTAGACAGAAGATATAACTCATTTAGTCTATAAACCAACAACACATCAGTTACTCTCCCAACCAATATGTGATATTGAGTCCGTAGCATTTACGTCTTAGCCTACTAGCTTCTATGTTTCACTTCATGAATTAACTATGGAGTTTTGTAATAGGGTATTAAGGACAGCGGGATCGGATCACAAGGAATTACCAACAGCATCAACATGATGACAAAGGTGAAGAGCACTGTTATCAACTTGCCAACTCCATCATACACGATGGGCTAAACAGCTGCTTCAGGGGATTTATATCAATAATAATTTTTCAAAAGGACTCTTGTTTTATGGGACACTGTTAATTTTTCCTCTGCAATTTACTATGCCCTCAGTTTAATCCTTGTTTGTATAATGGGAGTATATGAAAAATGGGAGTAGGAAATGTGTATTGTGAGATAAATTGTGTGCCGGAAGCCCAAATATTGAACCGTCGTGTCCGTAACCAAATTACGAGTAAGTTTGAACCATCTGTTAACTAAACTATTCTCTTGCATGTAAACACATAGGGCTGGGGAAAAATATCGAAAAAAATGATACATCGCTCGTATCGTATTGAAAAATATCGAAAAATTATCGAATTTTCGATACGATACGATATATCGTATCGTAAGTTTTCGATACGATAACGATATGAATTTCCTTATATCGCGATATATCGTTTTATATCGAAAATACGATATATATCGAAAATTTTCGATATATCGATATTTTCGATATATATCGATATTTTATTTTCGACATATATCGATATATATCGATACGATAACGATATGAAATTTTTTTATATTGAAAGTTCGATATATCGAAATTCGATATATTGAAACTGTCGATACGATAACGATATGAAATTCTTTCATATCGATATTTTCGATACGATACACGATACAACGTTTTCGATACGATATATCGTATCGACCCACCCTATAAACACACAATGAACACATCAAACAATAATTCCTCCGTTCTATATTAATATAGTCATTTTTTTTTTAATTTTGAAAAGTTCCAACATAATTGACTTATTTCTATATTTGATAAAAAGTAATCATCGCTCTTACTTTATCTCTCTTAATTTATTCACCATTTACTTAACACACTATTCTTAAACTCAATATCAAAAAAATATGCCTTTATTAACATGAACAGATGGAGTAGTAAGTAAAAGCCAATTCATTTCTCACATATTGCTATCATGATAAATATGTTTGATGTATACCAATATTTCTATTTAAAATCGTCATATCATGAGTATGGATCGAATGACAACCAACATTTACATAAGTTTATTGTACTAAGGCTTTAGAATCTCAAATTTTATTTTTATTTTCAAAATCTATTGGAAATCAAAATAGTGAATTGTATATGACATATAGTTAATTAAATAAAGGAAATAATAGTTGGTTTCCAAGCTAGTGAACAAAAACGAAATAAAGCTTCCAAAAAAGGATAAAAATAAATGAATTAATCTTCATAAGTGCAGAGTCTTTTCGCTCCAAAGTATCGGCTACAAAACTTGCGATGGTAGTTTATACCATATTCGTAGTCACTGGCGGAGCCACGGTGGGAGAGGGGGGCCCGGACACCCAGCCATTTCAATTATGCCTATATAGGGCTCTTTTGTTTTCCATGTTGGCCCAATATATATTTAGATATAGTAAACTCAAACATCATGTTATAGGTTAGAGTTAGCAATCTTATTAATTTGTTTGTTTGTATAGATATATATCATACGTTTGTAATTTTTCTGTTTGGTATGAGGTACCCAAACTCTAGATATAAAAATATATTCCCAAATTTATCCTCATTAAATTGTAAAATTTCCGATATTGTCCTCATACACCAAATTTTGGCGGTGAATCCAAATTGAAGCATCAACCCTATTTCCTAATTCCCTCCCCCCATTTCAACGCCTCTTCCAAATATAGACAACCCTCTCTTATCATACGGCGAAACTCACAACGATGAACGCTATCAACTGAGCTAACGATCTTTGCTTGAAAATTCAATCCACCTCGTAATCTAAACTCGTAGATGTGTGTATATATAACTCATATGTATTTGACGATATGACCGAGTATCTTCGCTTGAAAATTCAATCCACCCTGTTTCATTTTATGCGCTTTGGGTCCTGCCAAATTGATTAGCATGCTTGCGAGGAGCAGGTTTGTCCGTTGGTTTCGTAGCATTTCCTCAAGCAAAACCAATACCGTGGTGGGTTCCCTTTGGTTATCCTACATCCAGATGCAACCACAATTTTACTCAGATTACATCAACAGACATAGCATCATAACAAGTCCAGACAATATCACAGCACAACTTCACCCATAGAATCACCTCTGTAGAATGTAATGACAAATACAGAAAAGACAAACAAAATTTGACTAAATAATGTGGGGTGTGTTTACATATACCCTGCACATAAGCTCTAATGCATACAAATTTCTGTAATCTGGAATAGTCATTCCTAGACGTCACCACGGTTCAGGAACCGCCGGTTCCTGGTTCGGAACCGCCGGTTCCGGTTCCCAAAAATATGGAACCTGAACCGGCCCGCCTAGGGTCAGGCGGTTCCGGTTCCGGTTCCGGTTCACGCACGGTTCCAAGCCGGTTCAAAACCGGCGGTTTCCAAACGGTTCCGGGCCGGTTCCGGTTCGGACCGCCGGTTCAATGCCGATTTTTTTTTTTTTTTAATTTTATTCCGGTATAGTACTAATTTTAGAGTTGTAGTTGTAGTCTTGTACTATCGAATAAATAAATAAAATGAGAATGACAATTGACAAATGGAGTA
This sequence comes from Salvia hispanica, assembly GCF_029641045.1. Classification (NCBI taxonomy): domain Eukaryota; kingdom Viridiplantae; phylum Streptophyta; class Magnoliopsida; order Lamiales; family Lamiaceae; genus Salvia; species Salvia hispanica. The sequence goes on from NC_142695.1 coordinate 12,423,701, forward strand.
GAAGTCGATATTGGAGTTGGAAGTTGGAACAATTGGAATTTTATTGAAACAATCATACATAACAATCATACAAATTTGAACGATATGTGAATGTCGATATTACAAATATAAATGTTGAAATTTGAAAATTGAAATTACAAAAGAATCAAAAGACTTAAATAAAAAAAAGTTGAAGTAAAAAACAATAAATTATAAATGTAAATAGATAGTATATGTATATACTCTTAGTCGGTGAAGGAGATGTTTCTAGATAACTAAATTGAGGATACCTTTAGCAATTCAACCTTAATTGTTGAGTTTAATTTTAACCATCAACAATCATTGTAGAATTGTCAAAAGTCTCCCGGATTTAGTTTTATAGAGAAGTCTTCTTCACCGATTAGAGTATATACAAATACAATTATGTAATTGTATTTGTATATTTTAAAATTGGAACAAATTGAAAAAAAATAAAATAAAGGAAAAGGACTTGAGCCCAACTTAAATTTAAAATTTAAGTTGGGTTGCCTACGTATCCTTAATGCCCGATTACATTAAGGAATCAAAGTCCACGTAGTTCTCTTACCTTACTTACCTATCCGGCTATCGGCGGACGGCGGTAGACCTCCAACTCATTCTTCTTCTTGTTGTTCATCTTCGTCGGGGTAGTAGTCTTGGTCATTTTGTACTTGGGTGTTCCAATCTGGCTCTTGGTCTCTAATGTCAGCCGAACACCAATCATCAAGTAACATGGTGGCTTCCATATTTTGGCCGGTTAGTCTACTTCTTCTATCGTCCAAGACGTTGCCTCCAACACTAAAAGCAGACTCGACGGCGACAGTGGAAGCCGGAATTGAAAAAATCTCCTTGGCCATTGATGCAAGTATGGAAAAATCTTTCTCATGTGTTCCCCACCAATCGAGGACGTCGATTTGGTTGGGAACGGGACCTTCATCTTCATTCAAAGAAAAACGTGAGTCAAAATATAAATCTAACTCACTTACCGTCCTCGCCGACGAACTGCCGCCGGTGGTGTAACCGTATAGGTCGGCCAATTGGGATTGTGCGTCAGGGTCATCATCTTGAAAGATCCCAAAATTGTGTTGTTGTTGAGGGGTGGGCCGTTGTCTCACTTGGTGGGTACTGTTGTACTTGGCTTCGTATTCGGCAAAGAGAGCTCGTAACTCAAACTCAAATGCATGTTTGATGACGGAGAGATTGGGGAGGTTTATTTGGAATACTTCGGACAAACGTACATTGTAGCTCTCATTGGTGTCCTTTTGCAAATCTCGAAGTGGTTGAAGATCAATAGAACCAAAATTCGTGTAATAAAATTCTAAAATCTTCAACGTACCGGCTAATTTCCATTTCGGATCCAAAACCTTTGCAATCAAAAACACTGATGGAATCTCACGGAAATACTTAAGCCATTTGTCAATCATATAATATAAAACACACATCAACTCAGGATTTGAGACAGAATTTTTCATAGACGTCTTAAAACCAAGTGATATGTACATGCAATGCTCTAAAACACGAACAGATGTGCAATAATAAACACCGGATAACTCAACAGTTGCATTTTTGAAACCTTTGAACAATTTAAACAAACTCATGTTTTGCTCCCAACATGCATGCGTTAGATATAAATCATCAACGGGATTAGTCCTAAAAAAATCAATCAAATAATCTATATGCTCCAAAGTAGAGTTCAAACAATCATATGTGGAGTTCCATCTAGTAGACACATCAAGAGAAAAATTTGTGTACCTTATTTTCTTTTGACGACAATACTTTTTCCAAGCCTTACCAATAGGAATCTTCCAATGGATCAAGCTTACGGCAGTTCTAATAGGATCAACATGTTTTTGCCACAAAGATAGAGCATCTTGTACACATAAATTTAAAATATGACAAATGCATCTTTGATGAAAATACTTACCATTTATAACCGGGGCACAAGCCGCAATTAAGTCGGCAATACTTGCAGTGTTAGCGGTTGCATTATCAAAACCAACAGAAAAAACCTTATTGCACAATCTATATTCATTCAAAATTTGAATAATTAAAGCAGCAATTGCGGGTGCGGTATGTGGTGTAGGAAATTGTCTAAAACCAATCAAACGCTTGTGCAGCGTCCAACTATTGTCCAAAAAATGACATGTAATGCCCATATAAGAATTTCTTTTAAAAGTATCAGTCCACACATCAGAGCAAATATTTACTTTGTGACCCAGGGTGGATAAAAGACGTATTACTTCTCTTTGTTTTTCAAAAAATTGTCTGTTGTTAGATCTTTGGTGTGAAGTTGCGGGTATTCTTTTAGCACCCACATTAAAAGCGGTTTGCATAGTGACTTCATATTTTTTGTCATCAAAAAAATTGAAAGGCAAATGCTTCATTGCAGCCCATCTAACCATAGCATCTTGAGCGACTTTATGATCATATTTAAAAAGAGGCGTACCTGTTGTTTCAGACGCACCGGTCGGGAAGTTTAGTTGGGTTTGGGATTTAGCGGTCCCATATTCGATCGGATGCTTTGTCTTTAAATGACGATGGAGAGTACCATAGCCCCCACCGGCCGAAAATGGGTAGAATTTATCGCAATAGTTACAATATGCCACAAATTCACCGGTCTCTTCTTGAGTGGTTCCATCTAGTACCGAGACTTTTTTATAATGTTTAACAAAAATATCCGATTTCAACGCCTTCTTAGTTTTACCTCGCCCGTTTTGAGTTTGAGGAGGAGGAACCGCTTCATCATTTTCACCAACTAGTCCGGCGCTCGTCGGAGGATATTGTTCCGATCCTCCACCTCCAGTTCCACCATTACCATCGTCGTCGTCGGATGATAAATGCACGTTCCCATAAGAGTGATAAGACTCGTAACCTTCGCCGCCACCGGCACCCATATGGATAAGTACCATGGCAGCCCTATGATCTTCTTCGGCCTACAAATAAATGTGTAGTTGTAAATAAATGTGTAGTAAAAAAAACTAGAATAATTTATATATTATATATAGTTATGAATTTAAATAGAATTTGTCGGGAAACCTCATCCATAACCTCACGACGGCTAGGGCGCCTTGATTTCCGACGACCACTTTCATCTTGGTCTTGGGCAATTCCCTTGCCCCGATCACCACCACGACGAGATGAAGACATTTTGGAAATTGAAAAATAAAGAGAGAGACGAGAGTATGATATTATGATAGTAGTGACTAGTGAGTAGTGACTAGTGAGGAATGATATTATGATAGACAATTGAAGTAAATTATAAGAACAACAACTTGAGCAAATTAGAGAGAATGGAGGTAGAGATGAGAGAAATTGTGAGATTGAGAAGAGAAATCCTTGTTAACACAAGAATGGGGTGAGTAGAAATGAAGGGGAATGGGGGTATTTATAGGAGAAAAAATAAGAATTTAAAAAAAAAAAAAAAAAAAAATTTAAATTTTTGAAACGGCCGGTTTAACCGCCGAACCGCCGGTTTCTCGCCGAAAACCGGCGGTTTGGGCGGTAAACCGCCGGTTCTTCTGACAAAAACCGCCGGTTTGCCTGCCGTTCTGCACCCTACGCCTGCAACCCTAGCCTCTGCCGCCTGCAAAGCTGCCGGAACCGCCGGTTAAAGCTGCCGGAACCGCCGGTTTGGCCGGAAACCGGCGGTTTGGTACACGGTTTCTGACGGAAACCGGCGGTTTCTGCACCCTACGCCTGCATGCCTATACCCTAAACACTGAAAAGTTGTCGGAACCGCCTAACCGGCGGTTTGGAACCGCCGGTTTCCGGCGAACCGCCGGTTACGAACCGGCGGTTCCGGTTCTCATTTTGGTGCGAACCTGAACCGGCCCGCCTAAACAGCCGCCCCCTAGCCGGTTCCGAACCGCCACCGCGGTTCCGGTTCCCGGTTCCGATCCGCCGGTGACGGTTCCGGGCCGGTTCGGCCGGGCCGGTTCGGTTTGGGGATGTCTAGTCATTCCTATTGAAGCTAAACTAATCCATAGGTTAATTCAAGCTCCCATTATGAACACATTGTCCGACGGTAAACGTAAACGAGGAATTCATACCACACTGATTTCAATTCCATAAATTGAAAATACAATAGCAAATCAATTCAACTAGGTGAAAAAAATACAAATAGTCACGCCCCATACACATTAAAACCTGCAATCGGCCATTAGGTACCAATTCGGAAGGCGATGAATGCTCAACGGCGAAAAATTCCATATCTTATTTACAAAACCACACGCCTACATGAATCGCAATATATCTTCTGTGAGAGGTTTGAAAAACTTTACCTTCTGAATCACATCTTGGTCAGACATGGGTCCCTGGCGTTCGCTTTTGCCGGTCAGTTGGATTCAACCTTCAAACAACGGCAATGGCGATAAGATCTGTAATTGGATTCGACCCTCTCAATTTTTGAGTAAAATCCAACAAGAAAGTATGCCCACCAAAATTTTCGGATTGATTGTCAAAAATCTCATCGCCGATCTGATTTATATAGTAGGGGAAAATTGGCGGTGGAAGGAGATTTGGTCGTCTGTCGATAGGGGAAGGAGGAGTAAATGAAGGAGGTATTAAAGTCTTTGTTGTTGAAGTCCATTTTAATAAATTGTTGATATTGGACTATCGCAGCTTTGGATGTAGTCAGAGTTAGCTACATTTTGGCAATAACTATCGCCTAAAGTGTCGGGTTTTGGTATTCAAGTCCGGGTCGCTTTGATTGCTAACATGGCAAACAAACATGGAAATAAGGGTAGATAAGGAGGGCTATCTAAGACTAACATGGAAAACAAACGAGCCCATAGTATATACACTATTACATGTACGAAAGACTTGAAAATGATGCAGTAGTGCAATTGGCATGTATTCTAGGCATTCATACAATTGGGCTGGGTTGGGTTCGGGTCCCCCCTCCTAGCATTATGAATTTGAGTTGTTTTCTAGGCCTCTTTTGGACTTTAATTTCTCTAGCAATTTTATATAATCTAATAACTGGGTTCGGGTCCCCCCTCCTAGCATTATGAATTTGAGTTGTTTTCTATGCCTCTTTTAGACTTTCATTTCTCTAGCAATTTTATATAATCTAAAAATAATTTTATTTTATGCTGTAAAATATTTGTTATGTTAATTTTCTCTAGTATAAACTTATAGCTATTAGTTTTTTATAAATTAATTTTATTTATAATCATAAGAAATCTAGAATAGAAGAAAGTAATTCTTTAATTTCATAAACATATAAATACTAGTACTATATATTATCGGTAAAATCGGTTTCAATAGTACTATGATCTTTATTATAAAAATATTATTCTTTAACTTTGTTATATGTCGACGTTGTCACCGTATCTCTAAATTTTCTATTACTCATCCTCTAATTATTTATCTCATTTTCTATCTCTAGCGCGCAACGCACTACTTATGTCAGAGCTATTTCAGCGTCGTTGACACGGAAACACTCAACAAATTTTAATATAGTAATTTGCCCCCCTCCCCCCAGGATTAAAATCCTGGCTCCGCCACTGTTCGTAGTCTCTCACTAGTTTGAGTATCTCATGTCAGATCCTTCTGCTTAAAGAAATATTTGAGACTTTTGTGATCTGAAAAAAAAATCGCATTGAACTCCATGGGGGTGATATTGCATCATTAGCAGTGCATGCGCTACGATAGTTAATTCTAGATTTAGCTCGTGTGGTCTGCGATATTGCGATGTATAGGCGATCACCTTCACATTCCGCATTAGAACTAAATCACATCCATTCCTTGATGCATCGGTGCAGACACCAAAGCTTGTTCATGGCTCATGGATCGTTGGTACTGATACAATGGTCAACTCATCCTTAAGAAACCTTGACTTTTACTTATGGTTATTGGCAATTCCCAATGGTTTATTCTTTCGACGGGTTCACTAGGATTCTTTCGGCGATCATAATGTGCTCGAGAAAGTTCTCTTTCTTTGTGCCATAATTTGTACTTGCGAAATTCAACGTACAATTTTTCCGCACTTAGTTGTTCTCCTTGTTCCTTCTTATCATTCGAGTAGATGATAGTGTCATCTATGAAAACGGAGATAAACATGTCTAGATAATGGTGAAATACACGCTTCCTAAGATCCATGAGCACTGTTGGTGCATTTGTTGATTCGAACGGCGCCGCTATAAATGCAAATGATCATATCGAGTTTGAAAGGATGTCTTGGGTATGTCATCTAATCGAATATTTAGTTGGTGACAGTTGGATCTCAAGTTTTTCTTAAAAAGATACTAGCTTCATTGAGTTGATCGAACAATTCGTTTATCCTTGTTAAAGGATACTTATTCTTAAGCGTCAAACTATTTAACTCTCGATGGTCTATGCACATTATTAGCGTCACATCGTACTTTTTCACGAAAAGTACAGATGATACTCAGGGCGATACGATAAGTGATATGAGTGAACTCGTATCAGGGCCGGCGATGAGAGGTCACCAGAGTTGAGCAGGTTCGTTCGCAGGAATCTCCCGTCGAGCAGCCTTGGTTTTGCCCTAACTAGGGTTTGGGCGAAGAGATTAAAACAGTAAAGTAAAGATGGAAATTTAGGTAAATTCTTGTGTATTGATTTCTTCCGTGTTTCAATGCACAGAATCCTTATTTATAATAATCTAAGGACCCTAGGTTTGGTTCGACTCGATCATTCCGGAAAAGAACCAACAAGAAAACCTGAAACGGAGCTTATAAAATGCTCGACTCAAAATGTTCCAAAAATAAATAGTTCAACAAATAATAATAAAATAAAAGACTAAAATACTATCATAGTATCATTAACGAGAAACAAAATCACGGGCCTCTTTTATTGCCTCTTTGGACGAGCTGACTTCTCCCCTTCGACCTCCACGCTGATCTCTTCTTCCTCCGAGCTGCTGTCTTCGGCTAGAAACAAGGGTAGCCACCCGACAATGATCCTCGGAGCCGTCGCTGACCATCGGCTCTGGATCTGTCATGCTTACTTCGGTGTAGCCGGGTCGAACAACGACATCAATGTCCTCAACTCGTCCAACCTCTTCGCCGATCACTCCAGGGGTCGTGGCCCGGCCACCGAGTTCACTGCCAACGGACGCCAATATCATATGGGGTACTATTTGGCCGATGGCATATACCCAAGGTGGCCTGTTTTTGTGAAGATGATCAGCTGCCCAATGGGTGACAGGAGAGTGTTATTTGCGGCAAAGCAGGAGGTTGCATGGAAGGATGTGGAGCGGGCTTTTGGTGTGCTCCAATCGCGGTGGGCATTAGTGAAAGGTCCGATGCATTTCTGGTTCAAGGAAGTCATCGCCGATGTCATGTATGCATGCATCATCTTGCATAACATGATAGTCGAACAACAAGGTGGAAGTGTCACCGATTGGGGCGATGATGAAGGTGGATCTAGCTCCAGCACGACGACCCCACCTGTCACTCGAGGATTACCGATGGGCTTCAATGAGGTTATAGCTAAACAGATTTCAATGCGCAGCCAACAAAACCATGCTCAGCTCATGAACAACATGATTGAAGAAGTTTGGAAGCGTAACGACCATTGTGAATTTGTAGTTTTTTTTATTTTGTACTGTAATTTGAACTTTAAATGAAATGAAGTTGTTTTTTTCAATTTTTGTAGTGTTTTAAATATTCAAATAAGTAAAAAAGGCTTAGGACGGACTTTTAGGGCGCCCCACTGTAGGTGAAAGAATATGAGGATAAAATACTGACGTGGCGGAGCATAAAGCGCCCTATAGAACAGACCTTAGGACGCCCCATCGTGGATGCCCTCATGCAGTTTATTTGTTTGGTATAAGAAGAACCCTTTGTGTATATGTACAAAAGAATTAGTATATCATTTAAAGTTTCATTCAGCATTTATATTTTCAGAGTTTCTGGTTATTGTAGATTGTTTAATTTTATCAAATTCTCATATTCCAATACCATCCTCAATCATTGTCCAAATTGCAATTGGGAAAATCAGAAAAATGATTTCTTCCATTATTATTACGCAAGTTAACTTGCAAATATTACTACTACGTTATAAACCTCTTCCAAAACCAGTGTCTCCTCCACAAGAAACTCATCTCCTCAATCGGAACACCCTTCGTCTCCGGCAAGAAAAGGTAGACGAAAAGAGTCATCACCACAATCCAGCCCGCGAAGAATAGGAAAATCCCGAATTTCATAACACAGAGCATAGACAGAAACGCCTGCCCAATCACAAAGGTGAAGAACAGGTTAACCGCCACCGTGATGCTCTGCCCCGCCGACCTCGTCTCCAGCGCGAATATCTCGCTCGGCACGGTCCACCCCAGCGGCCCCCACGACCACCCGAACGCCATCACAAACAAGCACACCACCACCACAACAATCCCCGAATACACCTTCGAAAGCTCCCCATCTCCCCTGAATTTCACGCCTAGCACGATCGCCACGATCACCTGGCACGCGATCATCTGCACGCCCCCGCTGATCAGCAGCGCCCTCCGCCCCAGTCTGTCGACCGTCGCGATGGAGATGACCGTGGAGGCAGCCAGCACGGCTCCCGTCACGGCTGAGGAGTAGAGCGGCGCGTTCCCCTTCAGTCCCATGGCCTGGAAAAGCACGGGTGCGTAAAATAAAATGGCGTTGATGCCCGTTAATATCTGGAAAGCCGGCATGAAGAAGGCCATCGCCAGCTGCGGCCGGTTCCGTCTTTCTAGAATGTTCCGGAAAGGATGCTTGATTGAGTTTGCGAGCTCGCTAGCGTCCATTATGTCCTCGAATTCGGCTTGCACGTCGTTTGTTCCTCTGATTTTTTCTAGCACTTTCCTGCCCTGCTGTTCGAATCCTCTTTCAATTAAGCTGTTGGGCGTTTCAGGGAGAAGTATGCCTCCGATCGTCATCAGAATGGCCGGCGCAGCTGCCAGCCCCAGCGAGAGGCGCCAACCCGACGGTTCGAGCTTTTGCGTCCCGAAGTTGATCATGTTGGCGGTGAATATCCCGAGCGTCGTCGCCAGCTGGAACATCATGTTCAGGCCGCCTCTCAGATGAGTCGGCGCCATTTCTGATAAGTAGAGCGGCACTGCCTACAAAATCATGAAATTTAGTCTAATTTTGTTAATGCTACTATGATAAAAAAAATTATGTTAATTAGGTGTCAAATTAGCGCACTCCTATAAAAATAAAATAAAAAATAGTGTTCACTTTGTTTGAGATGATTTTATTAGAAATGAAAGTTGGTTAGAATTGTAGCTTGTGGGCCCACAAAAATAAACCATTCCATAGGTGTTTCCATGAATTAGGCCAGGTTTTGATAAGTGGGAAATATTTTTAATTTTTCTTATTTAGATTTTTATTGTGGGCGGATGAGTATCCCCCAGAAGTTGGAGAATTCTAAAAAGCAGGGATAGAAATAGTATTTCATTCTCGATTCTTGAGGTGAATTTCAATGATACTACAATTATCACCATTTATAGAAGAAATGAAAAGTGGAGATTTCTTAGGGCCAGGCGGCCAGCAAGATTTGTATCAAACACATTGAACACTTATTAATGCTCAAAATTGAGTCTAAATCTTGCTATATCCAGAAAGGTGAACACATCCTAATGTTATCAATGGATGCTTGAATACTGATGTAACTGTGTTTTAATGTGGCGATGACAACGTGGATAATTAAATGAATTCGTTTTGAACTTAAAAAATGAAAAAGGAACAGCTCAATTTGGTCAAATGCAAGAATTAATTTTTTTGGAAAAATTTGATAGATTTTATAAACAATTAACAAATTAGAGTTTTGGAGATTAGAATTATTGATAAATTAGTACCTGATTTCCAAATCCAATGCCCACACCGAGCATGATCCGGCCTAAAATGAGCATGATCAAATTAACCGCCGAGGCATCGAGCGCCGCTCCGATCAAGAAGCTTACGCCGCCGCAGATGATGCTGCCGCGTCGGCCGTACTTGCGCGTGATCGGAGACGCAACGAGGGACGAGACGAGACCGGCGAGATAGAGAGACGACGTGAACGCAGAAAGGCCCTGATTGTTGTACTTGCAGTAGTTGTTTTCATGAGCCCGCTGCTTGTTTCTATACACAGCCGGGAAGAACTTCTCCAGAAATCCATCCATCGACGTCACTCCCCCTTTTCCAAACACAACACAACTCGCATCAATTTCCAACAACAATTCGAATTAATTGATAAATTACCTGAAATTCCAACATCATAGCCGAAGAGAGAACCGCCGATTGCAGCAACAACGCAGGCAACGATGACGTAAGCAGTGACGCTCCCCTTATACTCCTCCGCCCTCTCTTTCGACACTCCGGCGGGACCCATCGCCCCTCCCGCCATCGCCCCTTTCTTCTTCTTCTTCTTCACCTAAACCAAATCTGCATATGATCCACAACCACAACAATTCAACACGCAACAAACCTTGCTTCTCTGTGAAATTCTTGATAGGATCTAAAGGCTTTATATTCAGTTAAATGTCAATGATTCATTAGTGCAAATGTAGAAAATAACAATTGCATTTATATCAACGACCGTGAACGATACGAAGAATGCCTGTTTTATTAATTTTATGTGTCTATATTTGCAACTTTAAATGGAACCACTACAACGCTGGGGCCCACATAGCATTGCATCATTATTAATTATGAATCCAGTTTTATTATTGAAAGATACTGGGATATTCAACTTTGATTTAGTACTAACTACAACACTTCCAACCAATGTTTTAGAAATCGAACCGGCATCATTACTGGTTCACTGGTTCAACCGGTTCACTGGTCGAACCATTAGTTGAACCGGAATATATAATAAACACATATATTATATATTATTAAGAAATTTAATATTTTTATATATTAAAATAGATGATGTTTATTAATTTAAGAAAATTTATTTTGTAAAATAATATTATAATTAAATACGAATTAAGTATTAAGTTTAGATAAAAATATTCATTGATGTCAATAGCTAGGGTATATAAATTAAGTATGTAATATAAAAAATTTATTTATAGTAAATAATGAATTTTATATGGTACTAATAATAATATAGACGTTAAGTAGAGCATCATTAAAATATAGAGGATGATAATTATTTATATTATAATTAACAATTATATTAAAGAATATAAAATTAAAATGAATTATTAGTTTTTGTAGATAAAAATTTAATGGTTAATGTATAAAAATATTTGATGTTCAAATTGTTCAATGAGCTCATGTGGTGGAGTGGTAGAGGTTTTCTTATGTAGAAGAGAGGTCATGAGTTCAACCCCTACCAACAGCAAATTTTAAAAATTTTTAAACAAAATAATATTAAACCGGTTTCCGGTTCTGCCGGTTCACAGCGGTTCAATGCATTGGTGGTTTAAAGGAGTGAACCGGACCGGACTACCTATCGGTTCGCGGTTTTTAAAACATTGCTTCCAACTTTGTAACAACTTTCAAACTTTCTTTTCTTTTTTCTAACCTTTTTCTTTCATACAAACTTGGTACTAATTTTTTCTCTAACACTTACTAACTACAATACTTCAACTTTGCAACAACTTTCCTTTTTATTTCATACAAACTTGCTACTAATTTTTTCTCAACACTTATCTATGCATTACTAACTACTTCTATTCTCTTCTTATTCTACTCTTTTCAAAAATAGGCTTAAGGGCATGAAAGGGCTTGCCAGAGAATTAATGACAAATGGTCTAATACAGTATTTGGAAAAATTATCAAATTAAATCATAATTTTTGGTTGACTTCTTATTAATCTCAAATTAATTATTTAAATCAAAACTTTTGTATATTTTTCAATTATCTCATACAATTAAAATTTTGATGAAATTTGTCATTTAAATCATACTAATATTTGGTTAACTTCTGAATAGTTTAAAAGTGTACGTAATTATGGTGGTCAATTTTTAAATAATTATTATGTAATTGTGAAGATATGATGACCGAAAAATATAAAAGATACAACAAATTTCATCACAATTTCAATTGTATGAGACAATTAAAAAATGTATAGAAGTTATAATTTAATTGGTTGATTTAATAAGTCACGTGACTAACCAGAAGTCCACCTAAAATTATGATTTAAATGACAATTTTTCCTATGAAATGGCTAGGATATAACATAACTTCATCTTTTATCCTCAAGATTACTATCCGCAGAGTCATTTTTATTGTCTTATTCATTTTAATATCTTTTTATTTTTTCTTTTCTTGTTTAATTTAATAGCATGTTTTTATATTTTTTATCATGTCAATTTCATTAGCATAAAATTTAATTTCTGACGAAAATAATTGATCTACGAATTTAATTTTAGTATTTAATTAAGTTTAAATGAATCTCGTATTCTAAAATTATAAAAGAATTTAATTAGCATATAAATAAATTAAATAAGAATTGAACAGAAAATAAAATTGAGATCTATGAATAGTTAAAAAATGAATAGTGAGACGTGGGTATTCTTTCTAAAGTAAGAAATGAGATGGAAAAGTGTCGTGAGAACCACAAATATTATATTGAAAACACGGTTTAAGAAACAAGATGGTCGATGACCTAAGTCTCCCCTCATCCAGTGACATTAATTTCATCCAATCCAACCTAATTTAAACTTATAAAAATTATTTCCTCTCATTGGTAAACATCACCAACAATTTAATGGAATAATTAATAATAATACTCCGATCTATGCCTTCTATTTTACTTCTTCACATATATATATATTAAAATAATAGAAATATTTGAGATTCCACATGTTTTAATATTTAATTAATAAATCCTAGTAGAGAGAGAATAAAAAAATTAATAGAGTATTGTTAGTGGAGAATATGGTCCATTCATTATAAAGAAAAAATTACCAAAAATAAAAGTGGACTATTTTTACACTAGTAGATACCAAAATAGAAATAGTCTCCGTTTTTAGTACTATAAGATAATTAATTACTTTAATATATTAAAAAATACAAAATAAATATAAATTATTTTGTATGTATTTACTTTTAGCTATTTTATTCACACATTATCAAATTGAAAATAAATGACCACTTAAAAGGTGAAACATGGCATTTTGAAGGCACTAAGAGCCTCAAAACCTTATAACACATCAAATGTGACTGCATACAAAAATGGAAGTGCTGTTTAGTCTTAGTGCGTTGCGGGAGAATGGTCGTGGTTGGGCCAGTGTTAGACCAGGTGTGGCACCTATTTTTTTTATTTTCTTTTCAGATTTACAATTTACTACTATAATTTTATATATTTATTAATTTATTCTTCTGTAAAATAAAAACCTAATAACATAAAAAAATCACAATTCACCTTCATTTATAAATTTCTTTCTGACATAAATTTGGATATTAAAATCAGTATAATTATCAGTATTTATTTAATGTAATTTTAGAAATTATAATTATGTATAATATTTAGTTATTAATTTTCATTTTAAAAATAAGGATGTAAAATGTTATTTTGTCATTTGGTATCAAATTTATCTGTTCATTACACTCATATACCATTATAACTTTAATACTTAGATCTACATTTTATTAATTTTTTTACATCCATTTTCTTTTTTCACAGAACTAAATAGTAAATATTGCTGATGGGGGGGTCTTGTCAAATTGGATAGATCATTTTCTTGAACAATGTAAAATTTTATGTAATTTTAATTTATGTGTTAAGATGAAGAGAATAATATAAAATAAAAAAAATAAAATAGAGATAAAATAGTTTTTATTTTTTAGGAATGGATTATTTTGAGTAAGACTAATTAAAAAGGAAAATAGGTAATCTTTTGTGGGAACAAGGAGTACTCCCTCCGTTACAAAGAAGATGACCCATTTTTGGGACGGCACAAGATTTTATGCATGCTAATTTTAAAATGTTTTAAAAGGAAGAGAAAAAGTTGTTGGATATTAAAAAGAGTGAACTACAAAAATGGTCTTTGGATTATGGGTTTATCTCGTTCATAGTCCATGGACTTTAAAAATATCACCAGACATCCATGGACTAAGGGTTTATCTCAAATTTGGTCCTTTTGCCATTTTGTGGTACGAAAATACCCTTTTGAGCATTTGGGCAATTTGGTCTTCTGACACTTTTAATATTTTAAATCTGATATTATTTCAAAATTATTATTCTTCATCCTGTTTACAATCCTTTACTTTGTTTATTTATTTCAATATTTGATTTAATTTTAAAAAATTAAATTTTAAATTTTCAACTTTTAAATATAAATAATATTTTTTTTAATTAAAACTATTAATTCATGGACGTTGTAAATATTGATTAAAATTATTAATTTTTACTATTTAATATAATATTCAGTTGAATTGAAGAAGTATAGAAAAATAATATTAAGAGTGAACTACAAAAAAGGTCCCTGAACTAAGGGTTTATCTCGAAAATGATCCCTTTTCACTGTTTTCAGTCGAAAATACCCTTTTGGGGGTTTTGGGGGTTTGGCCAATTTAGTCTTTTTACTTTTAACATTTTAAATCTGATATTATTTCAGTGTTGTACAAAATCTGATATTATTTCAAAATTATCATTCTTCTTCCCTTTTGTCATCCATCACTTTGTTTCTTTATTTCAATATTAGATTTAATTTTATAAAATTAAATTTTAAATTTTGATTTTTAAATATTAATAAATTTTTTAATTAAAACTATTAATTCACGGACACTATAAATATTGATTAAAACTATTACTTTTTGTTATTTAATATAATATTCAGCTGAATTAAGAAGTATAGAAAAATAATATTAATCATGATGGAAAAATAAGAGCTATTCTATTTAGCCTTCGTTCGATTGTTATAATTGTTTGTGATTGAATATTATGAAGTTGACTATAAATTTGATCATACTAAAAGTTTTATATAAGAGTATTTTTGTTGAAATTTTCTAGTAAATTTTGATTGTTTTCTATATGCATATTTATTTCAGAATAAATCATGTTATATGATCTATTTATGATTAAAGCTATTAAATATCGATTAAAACTAAAACGTTGTTATAACTTATTGATTAAATATTAGACACTATCAAATATTGATTATGACTATTAATTTTTGTTATTAATAATTTTTATAATAAAAAAAATTTATTGATATTTAAAAATTGAAATTTAAAATTTAATTTTGTAAAATTAAATCTAATATTGAAATAAAGAAACAAAGTGAAGGATGACAAAAGGGAAGAAGAATGATAATTTTGAAATAATATCAGATTTAGTACATAACTGAAATAATATCAGATTTAAAACGTTAAATGTGTAAAAATACCAAATTGCCCAAACCATCCAAAACCTCCTATAAGGGTATTTTCGACCAAAAACAGTGAAAATTGACCATTTTTGAAATAAACCCTTAGTCCAGGGATGTCTAGCGATATTTTTTAAGTCTAGGGACTATGGGCGAGATAAACCCATAGTTCAGGGACCATTTTTGTAGTTCACTCTAATATTAATCATGATAGAAAAATAAGAGCTATTCTATTTAGCCTTCGTTCGGTTGTTATATGAGTATTTTTGTTGAAATTTTCTAGTTAATTTTGATTTTTTTCAAATTAATAAACGAAAATTATATTAGTCTTACATTAGATGCATATTTATTTCAGAATAAATCGTGTTATATGATTTATTTATGATTAAAACTATTAAATATTGATTAAAACTAAGGCGTTGTTGTAAAATCCCTAATTTAATTATGTATTTTTTTATATTAGAAGATTTTATTATAAATTTGAATATTTATGAATTAAATATTTGTGATAGATTAGTATAGTTAAAAATACAAATATTGAGTTTATAAGTACAAGTACATAGATATATTTTATGTAAGTGTAAATGATTCATAAAGAACATATAACAAATAAGAAAATAGGAATATATAATATACGTGTATTTGTTGAGATTAAAGCCTAATTGCTTATAGTACTGCAAAAGCATATGTTCACATATATTAGTGAAATATTTATAATCTTATTATTGTACACATACATACATAGAATAAATAATATAAGATAAAAAGAGAGAAGCCTTATTGGTGACTATTGGAAAAATGGGTGAGCACGTGTAGTTAATAGGATAATGCATGCAATTTGCATGTGTACGTGTAATGCGATGAATAAAAAGAAAGAAAATGTAGATAAATTAGAGCTTAATAATTGGTTGGTGACTTGGCCGACTTAGAGGGTTTTTGAAAAATATGTATTCGTAGTGAAATGGGAAGGAAAGAAAAAAGAAAGGAAGCAAGAAAAATAGGGAGATGTTATAGCAAAAGATTTTAGCGGAAGTAAAATAAAAGGATTTAAGGATGTAGCAAGTGGAATCAAGTTCTATTAAATTAAAAGGATTAAGGATGTAGCAAGTGGAGTCAATTTCGATTAAATTAATTTGTTTATAAATTACACTTTTAATTTTAACTATTTTATGTGATTGATTGTTACATGTTAAATTGGAGTGAATATTAGAATTATATGATGTGGGTTTGAAATGGTTATGTGTTATTTGATATTGAGGGTGTAGTATGATGTGGATATGCGATTTGTACAAATGGATATATTTATCTATAGTATTGGAATTGTTTGATGGAATAAATGGATATGTAATTGATACATGGATATGTTTTTACCTATGGTTTTGAAAGTACATGAATCATATGATTAAAGAGGATCTGTGACGGTCTTGTCTTGAATCTGAAATTATAGAGGGACCTATGAGCCTAAATACAGAGGGACTGATAAGGCTAATTTCATGCATCGGTTATGTGGTGAAAAACACTTTATTTTACTAGGTCTAACGCAGTTTTTAAGCCAGGTGTGTGAAGGAATCGCTAGATCCAGGAAGAGCTGGAGGCAATGGACTAGCGAAGGAAAACGAAGGAAAGTGAGCAGAGTTGAAGAGAAAAAAATGGCTGGACGAAGGGAGTCAAAAGCTGAGGGCAACAAAGACTATTCATACCTCGCTGGACCCACTTCTACGCCTATATATAGAGGAGCATGCAGCACACGCCATATAGATGATTTTGCTCTCAACTCACACACTCACACACTTGGGAAAAATGGGAATTCTGGGGTAGTTAGGGGTTCATCTTCGGCGAAAGTTAGTGGTAACACCGTCCTCACGGAAGGCGAAGATACAATCAGTTTCCATTCAGTTTTTGCACTTTTATTCCGTCGAACTTCAGCGTTTTGGAAGTCGATTTGGTTGCTGGCTACTCACCGATTATCTATGCATTTAGTTTATGTCATGATGGTGTTTATCTTGTGTTGATTTACGTTGATTCTGTGTTTTTGTTTGAGGTTTTATTTTGGCAGTTGAATGTTATTCTCTGTTTTGGATGTTTCTGTGCTTGATCTGGGAAATAGGTTGTGGATTTGTGTTGTTGTTGTTGATCGGTGGTTGTTTGGCAAATCTGTAGCTATGGATATACTTTTGGTCGGAGTTTGTTTCAGATGCTTGGGTCCGGAGTGGATTTAGCATCCGAAGTGTGGATCTGAACAGGGGAAACCGAGTTGTGCATGGATCATGAATTTTCTGCTCTCTTTTCATTTTACTTCGTCTAGTAGTCGCAGATCAGCTTAGTTTTAATTGCTTTTAAATTCAGTCTGCTTCGTTTCAATTTACGTTCCATCTCTGTTTCTACTGAAAGTTTTATGCAAATTGTTGGAGAAGATGTTGTCGTTGTTAGTTAGTACTTTAGTTAGTTGTTTTCCAGCTTTTCGTCCGTATTTCACCTTTTCAGTAAATGGTCCCCACCGTCAGTTTATTTCCCAGGTCTAGGTAATTTAGAGAATAGTTTCTTAGATCTAGTGATTGTACCGCTCGTTCCAGTTTATATGCATGATTTCTGTTCTGCCTAGATCTAGTTGTTAGTGTAGCAGATTTCAACTCCAAGTTTAGTTTAATTTCCTCAACCCAAAATTGCGTGGCAGCAGCGAACCCAAAAATAGTCCCGAATCCTTGAGCATGTTTAATTGTGCATTCATCTCTGTGGGATCGATCCCTACTTCCCTGTGCTAATTTTAGTATACGTGGTTGAGGGTTTTTGAAGCGGTATTCTGTGTGTCCGACGACCGAGATCTTCCAACGATCTGTGAGTTCCTAGACCCTGTGATCTAGTGGATTCGCTGGACCTAGGAAGCTTGTTATTCTTTTTTGTGCACACAGTCTAAACACAACAGCAAGATAAGCAGCAGCTTATCTTGCCTCGGGAAATTAACAAAATACGGTCGAGCTTCGAACGGCGAAGACTCGGGAAATTCAGAAACGTAAACTTAAAACAGAAAAATAGATTGTATCTTCGCCTCTTGTAGAGACGGTGTTACACAACTCCGATGAAATTCTGAACCGTAAAATCACCCAAACTGATTTCCCCCAAGTGTGTGTGTAGAGTGTGAGAAAGCTGAGCTAATAGCTAAGGATGATGGATCCTTTCTCGTGTGCCGCAGCTCTTATTTATAAGGGATGGAGCTTCTAGAGTCTTCCTTGTAATCCCCATTCTGTCCTTTTCTCAGATGCTCCTTCGTCTGGTAACTCCTTTTCTATTTTGCTCACTTTCTCTGCCAACTTCCTTCTCCAGACGATTTTCTACTTCTTCCTAGATCTGGCAATTTTCTCTACACACCTGGCTTAAAATTTGTGTTAGACCTGGGAAATTATAGAATTTAACCCCATAACCAATGCATGAAATTAGCCTTATCAAACTGCTCACACTTAAAAACCATACTTGTCCTCAAGTATAAAGACAAGAAAAAGAAATAAGGCGAATTTCAATGCATGTTATTTCTTGACCGACCCCTAAAGACACTGGACACCTGGACCTAGACACGCTATTGACATAAAAAGAAAGAAAAAGAAAACAAACACTTAAGAAAACAAAACATATAGGCATGAATTAGCTCAGTTCTTCTAGATATCCTATAGCCTTACCAGTTGTGTGATTCACTCGATCACTCATTCCTCACCAGGGATGTTAGGATCAATATCTCTATGGCCACGTTTGGTTGCCCGGATTCTGGCAGGGAAAGTAATTTGATTCCTCAACTTTTAAATTCCAATGTTTGTTTGATTTTTAAAGAAATTAGGAAAGTAATCAGAATCCTAAAAATGTGGAAAGTTGGGCAAAATATGCGGATTTTGATTCCCTAGCATAACCCAGTTATTCTTTTTCCAATTATGAGGATTCTAAAAGATAGAAAAAAATATACGCAAAAAAATTTCTCTCTTCTCTTCTATATATTCGCGGTTATTTTTTATTCTCCACACCTTCACTTTTGATTTGCAGTCAGTCCAATTTCTGCCCAAATTCTTCAATAACAAGTAAGACTTTTGCTTCTTATCAAGAAATTTATGATTTATATTCTAGGTTTCTGCAATTTTTTTGTGCACTGAGTCGTATATATGCATATGACGGCTTCTGTTGTGTATTTTCATATATGCATGTATTTGTATTGTATGTATATAAAATGTGTTCTGTCCATGAGATCTTCTGGTGCATAGCTTTTAAATGTCACAGTATTTTAATTCTGATCATTCTTTGTGAGTATGTGCAAGTTTATTGTTGTAGTTCTAATTATATATTCTTATCAGCTTTATATTAGGCTTGCTTAGAAATAATTTTGTGTTAGTTTTCAAAATTTGTTATGTCTAGCTTTAATTTCTCAGGGTCTATTGGGAAGGATGATGAAAGTAAAATCAAATTTGGGAAAACATCTTTTCCTTCTAATTAGTACTCATATGAAGAGAATGGATACATTGAAGCTAATGATGCTTATGATTAGAGCTATTGTTGCACATCACTATCGAAAATATTATTTAAAGACCTCATATTCCGTGAGTGAGATTGACCGATCACGTTACATTCACAGACTTTTCTATGAGAGTGATACCACACATGTCATGAACAATTATGTATGGATAGATATACATTTAGGCGCCTAGTTCACATGCTTGGAACTATTGGACGACTAAGACCTACAAATAACCTGACATTTGATGAGCAAGTTGCTATATTTTTGTACATCCTAGCCCACCATCAAAAGAATCGTACAATGAAGACTAATTTCATGCGGTCAGGTGAAACAATTTGTAGGTATTTCAATAGGGTACTAAATGCAGTTCTTAGGCTTCAAGGTCATTTACTAAAAGCTCCCTCCTCTATACCTGAGGATTCAACTAATGCAAAATGGAAATGGTTTAACGTATCCTAAAAACACCTTCTTTTTCATTATATACACAAATATCTTTAATATTGATTGAGTTAAAATTGTAGAATTGCATAGGAGCTATTGATGGTACCCACATTGAAGTGTAAGTATCCGAGGTTGATAAACCTAGATATCGCAATAGAAAAGGTCATACTTCTACAAATGTTTTAGGAGTATGTTCACAAGACATGCAATTTATATATGTACTTGTGGGTAGGGAAGGCTCAGCGGCAGATGGTAGAGTGCTTTGAGATGCTTTAAGTAGAAGAAATGGGTTACCAATACAAGATGGTACGTAGCTAGATACTTTTAAAATTTTAATTCAATACATATGAATAATCTAATTAATAAATTTTTAAAATTAGGTTACTACTATTTAGTGGATGCGGGTTACACAAATGGCAAAGGCTTTCTTGCACCGTTTAGAGGGCAAAGATATCATCTAGTGAATGGAGGAATGGGCGTCAACCAACAACTCCTGAAGAATTTTTTAATATGAAGCACACATCGGCTAGAAATGTTATTGAGAGGTGCTTTGGTATGCTAAAGATGCGCTGGGGCATTATTAGGAATCTAAAATTTTATCCAATCAAGCAACAAGGAAGAATTGTAATGGCATGTTGTCTTCTTCAAAATCACATTAGAGAACATATGCCAGTTGATCCTATTGAAAATGATTATGGTGACAATTTGCGAAATGAAGAAGAGGCTATTGGACTAGATGGAGAATCAATTACTTCTGCTGAACCAACTCAAGAGTGGACAAATTGGAGATATAATTTAGCTAATGAAATGTTTAGTCAGTGGATGGAAAGTAGACATATTGCTTGATATTAGTATTTTACTTTTTTCTTTCATAATATCTGAATTTACTAGTGACAATCTGACATTTTGTGTTGATTGAGGTTATCAATATCTTTTTGTTGATTTATACGATAAATTCTTTTAGCTTTCATTTTGAATTTTTGTATCTTTTATATCATAACATGTATGTTAATTTCTAGCATATTTATGCTTATGTTTGATATCAAGAATCCCAGTATCTTGCTTCTTTGATGTTTTTTATTTATGTATGAAGCTCATTCATATAAGAGAATTGTCAGTACTTGTTTCTTTCATTTTTTCAGATGGCTTGCCGAGGAAAGAGTAATCATGTATGGATTACTGAAGAAGATGCAAAACTTGTAGAATCCATTGTTGAGTTGAAGAGGAGTAAGAATTGGGATGGTGAAAGTGGCAGTGGATTGAGAAAAGGTTATCAAAAGGAGTTGGAAAAAATATTGCAAGAAAAACTTCCTGGTAATGGTCTTAAAGAAAAGCCACACATCGAATCTCGTTGTAAGTTATTGAAAAAACAATATCATGCTATCTATGATGTACGTGCTAATCGAGAATTGAGTGGCTTTGGTTGGGATGATGAAAGAAAATGTGTTACTGCAAGTGCAGATGTTTGGGATGATTATTTGAAGGTGAAAAATTGTATATTTCTCATTCCATTTTTATGTATTTGTTGCATGTCGAACATATTATAATGAAATTGTGTTATTGTGTGTGTAGAGCCATGCAGATTGTACTTTCATGAAAAACAAGTCTTTCCCTTACTTTGATCAACTATCAATTGTATGGGGTAAAGATAGAGCTGCTGGATTACGCGCTGAAGTTCCATTAGATGCAGTCGAGGAATTAGATAGAGAAGAAAATGTAGATCAAGTAGATGGAGAATCTGGTGAAGATGGTGTACCTTCATTAACTACACCTCGCGACGAAGGAACTTCAAAAAAACTTGATCGTAAGAGGAGAAGAAGTTCAGATGGTTGCATATCAAGTTTGGAGCGAATGACTAATGTGCTTGCTGCGCACATGGATAAGTCGAATGATCAAATGAACAAGATTCTGGAAAGTGTTACCGGAGGTGACAAAGAGAAAAAAGACAATCGTCATATGCTTTATGAGAAATTGCAAGAGATTGAAGCGTTAACTGATTCTCAGTGACAAAAAGCTGCGATGAAACTTGTTCGAGATCCTGATTTATTAGATTACTTTTTCACTCTTCATGATGAAGGGGCGAAAAAGATGTTTCTAATAGAACTATTAGGATGAAATTAGTTTTTTACGTTTTTGCTGTCAGACTATCTAAAGATTATTTCCTTTTCTAATTATAGACTATCTAAAGAATAAGATTAAATTCATGTTATTGACTTCTTCAATTTCATGTTATTGACTATCTAAAGATTATTTGCTTTTCTAATTAAATTAAATCCGTGATTTTTTAAAATAATTTTTGTATTGTATTTTCTATATTTTCAGAATTTATTAGATGCATATAATGAAAATTATATTTAAGTAATTATATTTAATTAGCATTATTGATATTAGAAGGATGATATATACATTTTGATTAATTGTTGTATTTTTATAGTTTAGTATTTAAAGTTAATATAGAATTCAAAATCTTGACATTTTCCAAACACTGGAAAGTAAAATTGTTGGGAATCATATTACTAGGAATCACTTTCCTGGGAATCATTTTCCCTACCAACTTTCCTTTCCTTTACTTTCCTGACAACCAAACATCCCCTAAGTTATTTCCTGCCACTAATGCCTTGGGTTATGAGAATTTCTCCTTCTACATCCTTTCTTATTTTCTCTCTTTTTTTTCTTTTTTTTTTCCCTAGACTTTATCCAGCTTATACCTCCTCATTTTCCTGGACTTCGTCCAGCTTATACCTCCAAAACATGGTTTTTTTTGTTTTTTTTTATTTTATATTTTCCTCCTCTAGACTTCGTCCGGCTTATACCTCCAGATATATTTTTTCTTTTCTCCCACTATTTTCTCCTTCCTAAATTCTTCTCCCTAAGCATCAGGTGGCAGCCCCTTTTACATATTAGCACTTAATGTTAAGGCTTATAACTCACTTATGTTATGGGGCTTCACAACTAGGTCAGCTAAGACATTTTCTATCTTCCTTACTTCTTCCAAACCGATTTCAGCTTATTAAGGAAAGAGGCCTCAAAGTTATAGTGCATTCTATCTTCAATTACTCTCGCTAAAAGGATCTTGCCTTATTATCTTTACTAGTTCATGCTTGAAACACACAATCCTAAAAAAATTAACTCCTAGACCTAATGACTCTTACGCATGCTAAGCACATATTGCACTAACTCCCTTCCCCCTCCCACTTCACTCCAGCTTGTCTCCAAGCCATCTTAGTGAAGGAGGGAAGTAGGGAAGTTGGTGCACACAATTTAGACAAAACACAGAAAACAAACATATACAAAATACAAGAAGAAAACTTCTCACACTTAGACTGGGCACCGGGCTAAGCGGGAGAAGACAGAGATATAAAGACAACATGCTGAATATAAGCATAAACTTCTCACACTTAGACCAAGGATTGGGCTAAGTGGGAGAAAGCAGAATTACACAAGAGACAAACAACATGTTCAACTTATACATAAACTTCTCACACTTAGACCAAAGATTGGACTAAGAGAGAGAATGCTCATAACAACTATAACATGCTCAGCACAAATAAAACACACACATACGAAAAATAAAATAAAACAACTGAAATATAAAATTTACTTGGTCAACGGGGGATATCAATTCTGAGTCTGGCCCCCTCGGGAGCCAGACTTGGATGGTACGTTGGGGCGGTTCAACTTCACTTTCTTTTTAGCCGGTGACGCCGACGCTTCTTCCTCAGCTATCACGGGGGGTTTAGACAGGGTCTTCTTCACTGAAATAGACGCAAGGGACAGCGATGCAAGTGGGGCTACCAAGGGCTTAGACGGGGGCGGGAGCTGCTGGAGTGACGAGCTTCCCTGACCGGGCTGCCTGGCCGCATTACCGGGTCCAGGGGGCAGCCGCTGCTGAGTTTGGGAAAATTTCTGCTCAAGCCACTCTGCCATCTTCTTCATCAGTTTGACCGCATCAGTCATCCTTTCGTTCTGGGCTGATGATCTATTGGCCAGGACATCAGTACTCTCCTTGATGGCTTGCAACTCCATTCTAGCCCCGCCCAGCTCCTAACGCATCGCGGCGACCTCCTTCCTCAACTCTCCCAAATCTGCACTCACCACCTCTTCCTCTAGTTCCCTCTTCACGCCTGCCACGCCTTTCTCCACTACTGCCCCCACATTGTAGAAGCACACATCCTGCCCTTCCATGTGTGAGAGCCCCTTATTGAAGAAATACTCCAGACTAAACAGTTCCGGAGGCTCACACATCATCACATCAGGCTCCGCCTTCCCGAACTTCATTATAAAGTTCCGCTGAATGTAGGCGCCTAGCAGGTGGCGGGTACACATGTGGCGTGATGGGTTGGCAGTCATTTGGTGGCAGGCTTCGGCTAGCCAATAGCCAAGGTGAACTTTGATCCTCTTCGACATGCACCAGGTGAAATAGATCTCGGTGGTAGTGAGGCTGGAACTGGTTGTACCCATGAGGTTATAGCCGATAAATTTTTGCGCGAACCGGAGGAGGTGGTCTGTGATATGGATTCCCTTCGACACACTGGTCTTGAAGGTTCCACTCCTGGCGTGTGTTATAGACTCCCATGCCGTCTGCGCTGTGAATCCGGGCGTGTTCCTTGGTGGGCCAAACATCCTGTCATCCCAAATACCCTCTTTGTCCTCTGCAGTAGTAAACAATCCCAGGTGGAGAGACCATTCTCGGACACTCATCAAATGCTCGATATTGAATAGGCGGAAGGAAATCGAGTCGGCTTCAGGGTCGGTGATTGCCTTGAAGCGGAATGTGGAGAAGAATTCCCTTGCCGCGACCACATGTACCTCATGCTCACTGTGTTTTAGTAACCACTCGAAGACGATGTCCTTGATATGGCCGAGGAACTCTTCCTCTGACTCAATGTGCCTTAAGGACTCTGGATCATAATGCTTGCCAGACTTAGCCAACTTTCCAACCGCGCTCCTTTACTTGTAAGTCTGTGCTCTCCTGGAGTCATCAAACTTAGCCATGGATCCCAACACTTTCTTGGTGACCCAGATCTCGATCCGCTCGTAGTTGGGGACTTCTTCTTCCTCCGATTCACTTTCGGCATTTGAATGACCGGGTCTAGGAGTTTTAGATGGTGCAGGGAGTGGCGAGTCTGCTTTCTTGACGGAAGACATTCTCTGTGACTTTCGGGGCTGGGAAATGGCTACCTTCTTGCCCTTACGCTTGCGCGCCATAGCTATGCGGCGTTCTTCCGCATCATCCACCTCATCCTCTGACCCAGGCACGTCCTCCTCCTGAGTACCTCGTGCCCCTGGGGCAGGGAATCCCGATCCCCTGGACTGGTCAACATCTTCTACCTCGTCCAGTACGCTCCTCCGCACCCTTCTCCTAGACTCCCTTGGTTGTAGTGGTGAGTCCTCCTTGTCCGGTACATCTACCAGATCCACGATCTCATGTAGCCCTTCTTCCCTGGGCTCCTGTGTTTCAGCTACAACGAGGATCTCTTCCCCCACAGACTTTTCAGGGATTTCTCCCTCAGCAAACATGGACGGGGTTTCCCCCTCAGATAATTTCGGAGTCTCCTCCTCAGTGTATTTCAGGGTTTCCCCCTCAGCAAACAAACTTGGGGTTGCCCCCACAACGGATTCAAACGATGTCCCCCCCTCGACATACAGATTTGGGGTCACCCCCTCAGTAGATTTTAAGACTGGGGTTTCCCCCTACACAGACTTTGAAACAGGGGTTTCCCCCTCAACAAACTTCTCCCCAGAAATTTTACCTTCCCTTGCGGCCTCATTCCCAAAATCGTCCACCGTCATTTCGTCAAGCTCCTCTGCAAAACCACTAACGCCCTCCTGCTCCACCTCGAGTCCACCAACGCCCCCCTGCTCTTCTATGATGGGGCTCGGCCCAGTTTCTGCATGTGGTTGATCTTGGGTAGACTCTTCGATTGGGGCTTGGGCTTTCTCCGAGTGTGGAATCGAGGTCTGGGTTGTTGTATACACATGAATTGTTGGCGGTTGTGGCGCTGTGGTTGCGGCTCCGGCAGATTTCCCTTGATGCATAGCCGAAAAGAGGGCAAATATTCTTCTGGCCTCCACCTTGCTGCCAAATTCCTCCTCCAATTCCCTCAAGATTGTTGCCTCTTTAGGGTCTGCAGTGGTAGTGGGTTCTGATTCTGAAGCCAATCTCCACTCGGTTTGTATATCATGCATCGGAAAAGTTGCTTGCACGGGAACCGGTCGATGGGCTTGAGATGAATCGCTAGATGGTGGTTTTGGGATGGGGTTTTCCTTCCTTGCAGTAGTAGCCGGTGCCTTCTCCATGGTTTTTTTTTCTGCAGAAATTTACGAAAACTAGGGTAAAATTGGGTTAGGGTTTGAGAGAAATTGGGTAATGAGAGAGTGAGTATTGAGAGAGAATCTGAGAGATTAGAGAGAGAGAGTCGATGGAAGTTTTGATTTGAAAAGAAAAGAGAA
This sequence comes from Salvia hispanica, assembly GCF_029641045.1. Taxonomy (NCBI): domain Eukaryota; kingdom Viridiplantae; phylum Streptophyta; class Magnoliopsida; order Lamiales; family Lamiaceae; genus Salvia; species Salvia hispanica. Next base: position 12,450,322 of record NC_142695.1, read on the forward strand.
ATTATTTTATTTGTTTTTAGATAAGGAAGGCGAACGGTTGCAGGGTGATGTAAGCAACCGTACGCCTCCTCAAAAAGGCGGATTTTGAATTTCAAACAGTAACCGACTTCCCTCCAAAAGCATTTTGCCTCCCCTATGCATCTCTCAATACCATGCAAAGTTAAAGTTGAAACACCAAAGTCCCAGGTCGAGGATTATGAATGACAAAGCAGTTTCCCTACAGAGCTTGGTGTTTCAAAAATATTTTTGGAAGATTAATTTTTTCTTTGTTTGGATTTTCTTATTTTTAGAAAACCGAGTAAACTATTTACACCTGCAGATGAGTATTCTCAAGATCCCTAGGTCAGTACACAGATAAAATTTAATCCTGTTTTACCTAACCTAGGAATTCTTTTGAGAATAATCATTTTCCTGACCAGTTAGGCAATAATTAGGGATGCATGCAGTGACACTTCTTCCACTACATGCAATTCCGAATTATCCATAAGTAGTTTTACCCGATGTCCATTGACGAGGAAGGGAACAAAATTTGGGGCGCTTCCTTGGACTTCCACTGCTCCATTTGCTCGAAGGCCGACGATAGTGTACGGGCCTATCCACTTGGATTTCAACTTCCCCAGGCATTAGCTTGAGCCGAGATTGAAAAAGAAGTACTTTCTGCACAACTCGTAGTTCCTTGACCCGGAGGTTCTTGTCATGCCAGAGTTTTGTTCCCTCCTTATACCACATCGCTTAATCAAATGCTTCCAGCCTTAGTTCCTCCAGTTCCTTTAGTTGCAGCTTCCTTTCTTCTTCACAGGCCAGCACCTTCATATTCATCTCCTTTATGGCCCAATATGCCTTGTGTTCCACTTCCACGGACAGATGGCACATTTTCCCAAATACCAATCTATAAGGTGACATCCCAATTGGTGTCTTGTAAGCGGTCCTATAGGCCCAGAGAGCATCATCAAGGCGCTTACTCCAATCTTTCCTCGTAGTATTCACCGTTTTATCCAGAATGCTTTTGATTTCTCAGTTTGAGACTTCAGCTTGACCATTTGACTGGGGGTGATATGGAGTAGACAACCGATGGTGGACACCGTATTTCCTCATCAATGCCTCTATGGTGCGGTTGCAGAAGTGTGTCCCCTGGTCTGAGACTATAGCTCTAGGCACTCCATATCTGTTAAAAGTATTTGCCTTCAGAAACTTTGTCACTTTCTTTGATTCACAGGTGGGCGTAGCCTTTGCCTCTATCCATTTGGACACATAGTCAACCGCGACTAAAATATAAGTGTTGCCATAGGAAGATGGGAACGGTCCCATAAAATTCATCCCCCACACGTAAAAAATTTCACAGACTATTACTGGCACTTGGGGCATCTCGTCCCTCCTTGAAATTCCTCATGTCTGTTGACATCTCTCACAACATTGACAGAATTCGAAGGAATCCTTGTTCAGTGTCGGCCAGTAGAATCCACTGTCTAAGACTTTTCTGGCAGTTTTCCTAGGTCCAAAATGACCTCTACACGTCAGAGCGTGGCAATGGTTGAGCACGTCCCTCTGTTCCCATTCTGGAATACATTGTCGGATTACTTGGTCTGAGCACATCTTCCAGAGATAAGGATCGTCCCAAAAGTAGTATTTGGCCTCACTCTTTAACATCATCCTCTGGGCCCGGGAAGTTTCTTGGGAACCTGACATTTCTCCTGTGACCAAGTAGTTGGCCAGGTCAGCAAACCATGCTTCTGTATTCATCGGATATTTCCCCTTGTTTGATGTTCTTGGACCCGTTACTACCAATATTGTTTCCCAGTTAATAGGTCTAGCAGATTTCCCTAGATAGTAAAGATGTTCTTCGGGGAAGGCATCGGGTATGGCTTCGTCCGCGTCCCCTTGAAATATTCGACTCAGATGATGTGCGACCTTGTTCTCTTTGCCCTTTTTATCGTTTACCTCCCAGTCGAATTCTTGCAGTAGTAACACCCACCTAATCAACCTTGGTTTGGACTCTTTTTTGGTCAGGAGATATTTAATGGCTTCGTGGTCAGTGTAAACTATCACCTTTGACCCCAGTAAGTACGGTCGGAATTTTTCAAATGAGTACACTACGGCCAACATCTCATTCTCTTTAGTATCATAGTTCTTCTGAGCCCGCTTGAGAGTCTTCGAGGCATAGAAAATGACATAACTCTTTCCTTCGCTCTTCTAATCCAGGACTGCTCCTACTGCAAAATCACTGGCATCGCACATCACCTCAAAGGGGTGATTCCAATCTGGTGCTCTACTATTGGAGCAGAGACAAGCTTATCCTTCAACATTTGAAATGCCTTCTTGCAGTCTTCATTAAAGACGAATTCCACATCATTGTGCAGGAGATGAGTAAGTGGCTAAGCAATTTTTGCGAAGTCCCTGATGAATCTTCTATAAAACCCTGCATGCCCCAGGAATCCTCTGACTTCTTTCTGATTTGTAGGGTAGGGTAGCTTCGAGATCACATCCACTTTGGCCTTATCCACTTGAAAACCTCGCTCAGAGACCACATGACCTAGGCCTATTCCTTCTGGCACCATAAAATGGCATTTTTCAAAGTTTAAAACCAAATTCTTCTCCTGACATCTTCTCAGTACCAGATCTAGGTTGGCTAAACAGGAATCAAAGGAATTCCCATACACAGTGAAATCATCCATGAAGATCTCAATACACACTTCCAGCAGATCTGAGAAGATACTCATCATACAACGCTGAAAGGTTCCGAGTGCATCGCATAGACCAAACGACATTCTTCTGTATGCATAAGTGTCAAATGGACAGGTAAAAGTTGTCTTCTCTTGGTCTTCAGGATCTACATATATCTGGAAATACCCACTGTATCCGTCAAGGAAACAGAAGTACTGTTTTCCAGGCAATCTTTCCAACATCTGGTCGATGAAAGGCAAGAGAAAATGATCCTTTCTAGTGGCTTCGTTCAGCTTCCGGTAGTCAATGCACATTCTCCATCCAGTCACTAGCCGAGTTGGCACTAATTCATTTCTATCGTTCTTGATCACTTGTATCCCTGACTTCTTAGGCACCATGTGGACTGGGCTAACCCATTCACTATCTGGGATGGAGTAGAAAATTCCTAGGGACAGCAGTTTCAAAACTTCCTTCAGAACTTCCCCCCTCATGTTCGGATTCAGCTTACGCTGGGGGTCTCTATGGGCACCTTCTTCTAGTCTGATGTGGTGCATACAAAGATCAGGGCTGATTCCTACCAGGTCTGAGAGAATCCATCCTATGCCCTTCTTGTTCCTTCTGATTACCTCCTGTAAATCATTCTCTTGTTTCTCTGTCAAGTGGCTGTTTATTATCACTTGGAAAGTTTCATCCTCTCCAATGTAGGCATACTTTAGACTCTCGGGCAATTTCTTCAGCTCCTTCTTGGGTGTGATGGCTTCCTGGGTAGAGGATTTTTTTCCAAGATTCTGGCTTGAATGATAATGGTTGGTGGCAGAATGCCATGATCGCTTCATTGATCTGTTCGTCTGTCATATCTTGAGTCAATAGAGTTTCACACCACCCTGCTACCTCTTTGTCAATAGAGTGACTCAGTCCTGAATTGTTGAACTGCTCCTGCATTAACTCAGTCTCAAGATATTCCTGGACCAGGGGGTTAATAACATCGATAGCATGCAAATTTTCAACATCCAATGGTTTTTTCATAGCTTCATCGATGCTACATGTGTATTTCTCCCCATGATAATTCAGGTATATGGTTCCATCAAACACATCAATTATAGTCTTAACGGTGCGTAAAAATGGTCTTCCTAAAAGCACTCCACTAGAGTCAGCAGATTCCTTCTCACTCATTTTTATCACATGAAAATCAGTTGGGTACAGGAAATCATGCACTTTAACTATCACATTTTCCAGCACACCTTCGGGTGAGATGCATGTTCTATCAGCCAAGTGAATTACCACCTTCTTGTCAACCAGACTTACCCCTATCAACTTCTTATATATCGAAAGCGGTAAAACATTTATCGATGCTCCTAGATCATACATAGCATGATCAATCTTTATGTAACCCAAGGAAATAGATAAGGTGAACATACCTGGTCTGTGCATTTTGATGGCATTCTCCTATTTTGTATCACAGCTAACACGTTTTCTCTAATCACTATCTTGCCATCGGGTTTGGTTTTCCCAGCAATGAACTCCTTGATGAATTTCCTAAAGGTAGGCAGCTTCAGAGCCTGCAGGAACGGCAAGTTGATTTCCAACTTGCCAAAAATCTCCGTGAAGTCTTCGGTGTCATCCTTCTTCTTTTTAGCTTCCCCTCGGTAAGGAAATGGCT